>NC_064283.1:45643034-45714582 GCF_019186545.1 Solanum stenotomum | reverse complement strand
GTCTTTGGCATCTATTTTGTTACCGTATAGGAGTTAAGGGTAAGGCGGGGCCTTGTCCCGACCTGAACTAAGATTGTCTATCTTGTAGAGGCTTTGTAGACTAATGTATAAAGTTTGGTTGTGTCTTGTCTCTTAACAATTGTGGCCTCAACGGCCAAGTGTTGTACATAAGTTTTGGGCCTGTCTATGTCGGTCTTTTATCACTACAGGCCATATAAGCTTGTCATAGCTTCATAGTTATCATAGTTAAATGTATGGTAAGTGCAGGTTGTAAGTTGGTTCTCCCGGGCCATTTAGACATCGGGTGCCTGTCCGTCTTAATCAGATTTGAGGCGTGACAGTTCCTCCACAAGTAGGAATTACATTGTCACTGTGTCTATCTGTCTCGAATAATGCATTTCGATGTGTGCTCGGTCAACATGATGAAACTGGGAAGAAGAAGTTAGCCATCTACTACTTGATCAAGAAATTCACTCCATATGAGGCGTGTTACACTCTTTTGGAGAGGACATGGTGTTCTTTAACCTGGATTGCTCAGAAGTTGATACATTATTTGTCTTCAGATACCACATACCTCATTTCTAGAATGGACCCGTTGAAATATATTTTTCAAAAAGCGATGTCGACCGGGAAGTTGGATTAATGGCAAATGCTTCTGAGAGAGTTTGGCATTGTGTATGTGATCCAAAAGGAGATAAAATCATAAGACTTGGCTGATGATCTCGCAAAAAATCCAGTTGATGAAGAGTGTGAATTGCATAAAACTTACTTCCGCGACGAAGAAGTGGTGTTTCTGAGAGAAGACATTTTTGAAGCATACCCTGGTAGGAGAGTATTATTTAATAGAGTAGAAAATCACCTAGGGAAAGGTATTGGAGCGGTCTTAGTGTCAGAATCCTGTCAACCCTATCCTATGACAGCTAAACTTCGATACGATTGCACAAACAACATATTGAGAAACTTGCATCCTTGGTTTGAAGATGGCAACCAATATGAACGTTCATGAGTTGTTGGTAATTGGAGATTCAGGTTTGTTAATTCATCAGGTTCAAGGAGAGTGGATGTCATGACCCAAGGGTACACCCTAGATGTAACAAAGCATATAATACCCTGAAGGACCCATACACGCCACTTAGCTTTCATAACATAAGAAATAGAACAATAGAAGTAAAACAATAGACCAAGTCCAATAGTTTTTATAAAAGAAAAGTGGAAGTCTAAAACACTTGTCTCATCATAGCAATCTAGTACAATAGAATGAAATTGGGCCTAGCCCATATATCATGTACAAAAGAGAAATACATGAAAATTACTAAACAATGGAAATCCATCCTCAAACTATGAGGACTCACAAAGCTCGGGAATCAATCAAATCCAAGCTCTAGCAACAAAACTGGAATGTTGTCTATCGGACCCTACATTTGGGGAAAATATTTGTAAGAGTATGCGTTAGTACAAAACAATGTACCAAGTATGATAGTTAAACATAAAAACATTTAAAACATGCTTAAAGGGACATTTCATTTCATGACATGCAATTGACAGAGTTAAAACATGATATAAAAGGGTTAGAAAACATAATTCATAAAACCATGGTCAATGCAAGCTAACATCATCATTAAAACCTTTGAATTCAGGTGCGATACTTATTGAAGTAACATTAGTTCTTTCATGAACCAGGGGTACCCCTAGATGTAACAAGGCACATAGAACCTCGAAAGGCTCTATATAAGCCACTTAGCATATCATAACATAAGAATTAGAAGTAAAAATACATTCCAAGTCTAAAATTTTCATAAAAGAAAAGTGGAAGTCTAGACTCTAAGTCTCAACATAGCCATATATTAAACTATTCGAATGAAAAAAGGGACACAACCCATACAACATACACTGAAAAAGGAAATACAAGAAAAGAGCTACAATGATATAACATTTGTCATCAAATCAAGATGAATCACCAACAAGCTAGGAGAATAAGCAAATCCAAGCTTTTAGCCACAACGATGATCACCTTGAGAACCGGACCCTACACTTAGGGAAAATGTAGGAAAAGTAGGTGTTAATACAAAAATGCACTAAGTATGATAGCCATGCATAAAAACATTGAAAACATGCTAAAAGGGGCATTTTAGTTGAATGCATGCAATTTACTAAGTTTGAACATCATCATGATGATAGTGGAAAAGCATAAGTCATAAGCATAGTGAACAAATAGATCATCATAACATAAGAGGAACATATCATAAATACCCTCACAGAATACTTGTGCAATGCATGAATAAGACCTGATAAATCTCACCTATGCTATGTAAAGTTTCTTGAGTAACCATGGTTCATAATTCATATTCTTGTTCATATTGTTGTTATCATAGTGGGAATAAGCATTAACCGACATAGACCATGTGAGCTTAACATGGAATCCGGTGTTACCCACACCGAAAAGGGTTGTCCTACTTGCCTAAGGTAGAACCCTACTCTTAGCTTAGGTAGATCCATAAGCTAAGTAACCTACGAGGTACGTAGTTTATGTGAAAAGGAGATTGTTACTAGATAACTGGCCTCTACTATCATGAGGGCTCCAATGTCATATCAATATTCACTCGTTACTAAGCATTAATCCCACAGAGTTCATACTAAGTCTTGACTTAAGTTCATATTCATGGAAGAATGTCTTGACACTCAATCCAACATAATTCACAAGATAAGTCATAGATCATGCATGAGAATAACCTTTCACCGTCCATGTATTCATATAGATTCTATAGGTAAGAAAGCCTTTCCACCCTAGAATCATCATATTGTGAGAAAACCTTTCACATCATATCATAATCATACATAAGTGTGTACATCAGAATAACCGTTCAATAACACAACAACTAGATCATAATCATATTCACTTCACTCTAAAAGTGTTCTTAAAGCATGTACAAAGACTTCATAAACATGCATAATATCATAATTTTCCCTTTCAAGGATCAAAGCTCATATTGAATAAACACATATAGAATTCACTACATTAGACATGAATATTAAAATAATTCAAGTAACTCAATTACTACAAGCATAATCTCATAATATCCTTTTTTCATCCACAAACCCATATCACAAGCTCATCATTGGGAAATATGGAGGATTACATGGGTTCTTGGGGATTTCAAAATAAAAATCATCAATTAAATCATAATATAAATTAATTCAAACATCAGAACCATTTTTGAAAGGAACCATGACATTGGAATCAAACCCTAGCCTTTTCGGGGATTTCTATTTTTGAAATTGGGGTTTTGAAGAGGCTCCATAGATGAAGAGATACCATACCTTAGCAATGAAACTCAATGAATTTGAGAAGAAAACCCTCTTCCTTGAACGCTACCTCCAACTTCATTCTTCTTCTTCTTCCTTGAAATTTTAGAGAGAGAATTTTCTTTGGAGAGGATGAAGTTTATGGGACTAGTTTTGGGTTTTAGAAATAATGAGGTAATTGACTTAATTTAGTGATATAAAATTCTTATATAGGTGATCTAATTTTGGCTAAAATGATCTCACTTAGTATTAATTAAAATTGGAAAACCCCAAAGTGCCTCTAACTAACTCCTCAAAATAGTCCCCAGGTCACAAACCACAGAACCACGTCCACATCCACGGGCCGTGGTCTAACGTAAACCGTGGTTGGGTGACTGGGACTTGGTTTTTGGGACCCTGACCCACGAATCCTCACTGACGGACCGTAATTGGACCCACGACCCGTGTTGGTGAAGTGTGGGTTGGGTTCAAAGAGCCTGATTTCATCGCCTTGACCTACGACCCCTCACCCACGGGTGTGGACTGACCAGCGGGGCGTAAGTCCCTTCTGCTGGTCATTGTCCAAGAAGTTTTCTAGGGTCCTCCTCAAGGACCCATGGTTGGTCCTTGGGGGTCGTACCTTGACGTTCCAACACAAAACCCTTTATTTTTAAGTATGAGGAGTTACGTTTATGACTATTACCCTCATGTTAAGCTCTAGTTTAGCCTACTACTTTTTGGGGTGTTATAATATCTTCCCCTTGGGAACATTCATCCTCGAATGACGATCTAGACACCTTACAGAAGTAAAGACTCAAGACTATCAGTCCATCATGCATGATACATCAAAATAATGCATAATTCAAAGGAGGAAACATCAACTCCTACTCAAACATAAACAATGCATCACAAAGAAGTAGGAACTACATCTAACAACCCATTATGCATAAAATTTCATCATTTCTCATATTCATAGGAGGGACTACCTTCTCCAAACTAAAAGCATGTTCAAAACAGTTTCATTAAACTATTAGGCCACTTACTCAAGAAAAGCATATACATATAAGGCATGTTCATCAAATCATCTCATGAAGTCAAATAGGCAACTCTTACTCAATCCACAACAACAAGAGGAAAATCAATTATAAAAACTCATTTTCTTACTAAACATGATTTTTTTAAGAACATGCATAACATAAAGAAATCATAGAAAAACACATAAATCGCACATGACTCCTAAACAAAAAAACTCAAGAGGAACTTATTACCTCAACCTTGACTAGGAGAGAAAGGAAAAATATGAGGATATTGGAACTTCATATCGGCCTCGGCCTCGGCCTCCCAAGTAGCACCCTCAACTAAGTGATTTCTCCACAATACCTTCATGGAGGCAACTTCCTTGTTTCTCAACCTTTTGACTTGCCGTTGTAGAATCTCAACTGGTACCTCTTCATAAGCAAGATTCTCCTAAATCTCTAAACCCTCTAAGGGAACTATGGTTGATGGATCCCCAATACACTTCTTCAACATTGAGACATGGAACACCGGATGCACCAATGCCAACTCATTTGGCAAATCAAAGTCATATAAAACCTTGCCGACACGCCTCAAAATCTCATAAGGACCTACAAATTGAGGACTAAGTTTCCCCTTCTTTCCAAATCTCATAACACCTTTCATGGGAGAGATTTTCAAATAAACCCAATCATGGAAATTGAATTCAAGATCTCTCCTTCTAACATCGGCATAGGACTTTTGCCAACTTTGGGTTGTCCTCAACCTCTCTCTAATAATTTGAATCTTCTCAATGGCCTAATGCACCAATTCTGGGCCTAGGAGAGCAATTTGCCCTACTTCAAACCATACTATAGGAGACCTACATCTCCTACCATAAAGAGCTTAAAGGGAGCCATATCGATACTTGAATGATAACTGTTATTATAATCAAATTCAACTAACGACATATGGTCTTCCTAATTGCCTTTAATATCTATCACGCATTCCCTCAACATGTCCTCTAAAGTCTGAATGGTGCGTTCCAATTGACCATCCGTTTGAGGGTGAAAAGTTGTGCTAAGCTTCACCTTGGTACATAGACTTATTTGAAAGATTTCCAAAACTGTGAAGTAAATTGGGGACCTCGATCCAGAATGATAGACAAGGGTACTTCATGTAACCTCACTATCTCCCTCACATACAACTTAGCGTACTCTTCCACCAAGTAGGACACCTTGTCGAGAATGAAATGAGCGGACTTAGTCATCCAGTCCACTATTACCCAAATTGAGTTATGTTGCCGCCGAGTACGTTGCAATCCTACAATAAAATCCATGTTCACATCTTCCCACTTCTAAGTAGGAATAGCAATATCTTGTGACAAGCCTCCCAGCCTTTGATGCTCAGCCTTAACTTGTTGACAATTAGGACATTTAGCCAAAAATTCAGCGATGTCCTTTTTCATCCTATTCCACCAATAGACTTCCCGTAGATCACATAACATCTTGGTGGCTCCCGGGAGAAGAGAATACCGATAACTATGGGCTTCTTCTAAAATTTTCTCTGTCAAACCGTCAACATTTGGAACACATAACCTACCTTGATACCTTAGTACCACATCTCCTCCTTGGGAGAAAGCCTCAACGGACTTTTTAAGTACCGCCTCTTTTAACTCTACCTAGATAGAATCAAGACTTTGCTTAGACTTCATATCCATCACAAAGGATGATTCGTAACCATTATGGACTATGACACCACCTTTGGAGGAATCCACCAGTTGAACACCTAGTTGGGCCAACCTATGCATATCACGAACCAACTCTTTCTTTTCATCCTCTACATGAGCTACACTACCCCTCAAAAACCTACTAAGATCATTCGCTACCACATTAGCCTTGTCGGGGTTATAAAGGACACTCATATCATAATCCATCAATAACTCTAATCACCTTCTTTGGTGAAGATTCATGTCCTTGTTACTAAAGACATATTAAAGACTCTTATGATCGGTGAAAACATCGACATGGACCCCATACAATTAATGCCTCCATATTTTTAAGGCAAACACAACCGCCGCTAATTCAAGATCATGAGCAGGATAACTCTTCTCATGGACTTTAAGTTGCCTTGAAGCATAGGCAATCACATTATCATTTTGCATAAGCACACATCCCGACCCAACACTAGAGGCATCACAATACACCATAAAACCATATGTACCTTCCGGTAAAGTCAACACCAGCATGGAACTAAGTTTATGTTTCAACTCTTGGAAACTTTTTTCACAAGCTTCCAACCATACAAACATAGCCTCCTTTTGCGTCAAAACTGTCATAGGAGAAGCAATGGAGGAAAATCCCACAAAAAACCATCTATAGTAACCGGCCAAACCAAAAAAGCTTCTACTGTCAGATGGAGTTAGAGGTCTAGGCCAACTCTTGACCGAATCTGTCTTCTTCAGATCTACCTCAATACCCTCATATGACATAATATGACCAAGGAAAGCTACAGACCTTAACCAAAATTCACACTTGCTAAACTTTGCAAAAAGTTGTTGTTCTTTAAGAACTTGCAACACATTTCTCAAATGGTCCACATGTTCATTCTCACTCCTTGAATAGATCAAGATGTTATCAATAAACACAATAATAAACATGTCTAGGTATTGCCTAAACACTCTATTCATCACGTCCATAAACACCGCCGGAGCATTAGTCAACCCAAACGACATTACCATAAAGTCATAATGATAATATCGGTCTTAAAGGCCGTCTTTGGAATAGCATCCCCTCTCACTCTCAATTGGTGATAACCCGAACGAAGATCAATCTTAGAGAAATAGCTATCCCCTTGAAGGTGGTCAAACAAGTCATCTATCCTTGGAAAATGATACTTATTCTTGATGGTCACTTTATTTAATTGACAATAATCGATACACATTCTAAGAGACCCATCTTTCCTTCTAACAAACAACACCGGAGCACCTCATGGAGAGATACTCTGTCGGATGAAACCCTTATCTAGTAAATCCTTTAGTTGCTCTTTCAACTCCTTCAACTCCTTCAACTCGACCAGATCCATTTTATAAGGAGGAATAGATTTAGGTTGCGTATCTGGTAAAAGGTCAATACCAAAATCTATTTCCCCCTCAGAGGATATCGGGCAAATCATCGGGGAAAACTTCTAGGAATTCATTCTCTACTGGACCCAAATCTAGAAGGGGTTTCGAATTCAACATCCCTCACCCTAACAAGATGGTAAATGCACCCTTCGGAGATCATCTTCTTATCTTTAAGACAATAGACAAATTGACCTCTTGGCATATAATTTCCCCCCCTTCCCAGTCTAAGATAGGATAATTTGGAATCTAACCACCCAAGTCCTACAATCGATAGAGGCATAACGTACATGCGAACAATCCATACCCAAAATCACATCAAAGTCTAACATGTCTAACTCTACCAAGTCCACCAAAGTAACTCTATGGAATAAGAAAATGGGACACTTTCTATATAGCCTCTTAGCTACCACAGAATCACCAACCTGGGTAGAGACCAAAAAAAGTTTTAATAACACTTCGGGGAGCATTTCAAATTTCATGGCCACATAAGGTGTCACAAAGGACAAAGTAGCACCGAGATCTAACAAGGCATACACATAAATAAGAAAGACTTTTAACATACCGATCACCACATTCGGGGAGATCTCTTGGTCACCTCAGGATTGAAGAGCATAAAAGTGGTTTTGCTTTGGGGCATTGGAGTTTGAACCGCTTGGAGGAGTTTGCTTGCCTTCTCTCCCTTTAGCCATGAGCATCGGGCAATCTCTCATTTTGTTTCCACTCTTCCCGCAACTAAAACACCCATTCGTGCAAACTAGGCACTTACCATCATGTTTTCTTCCACACTTTGCACAAATATGACTATTCACAAAAGAACCACTACTATTACCTCCTTGAGGTTTAGGGTTAGCCACCCTATCCTTGTTGACCCTTGGAGGAAAACTAAATGAACCTTGGTTGGAAAACCTTTGTAATCCTTGGTTGAACTTGTCCATCAGACCTAGTATTAGAGAAGTTCCCATCACCGGTCCTAGCTATTTTCACCTCCCTATTCTTTTTCTTGAGTTTCTCCTCCTCAATTTGTTATGCATGTACTATGAGATGAGAGATGTCCATGTCACCACTGAGCATGATGGTATGACACTCTTTCACCACCATATCAGATATACCCATCACAAACTTATTCATCCTAGGCTTCGAATCTATAACCATAAATGGAGCATACTTAGACAATTGAGTGAACTTTAAGGCATACTCTTTTACACTCATATTTCCTTGACGTAGGTTAATTAACTCTTGCATCTTTGCTTCCCTCAGCTCTAGGGGAAAGAATACATCAAAAAACACTGAGTAAACATTTCCCATTCTACGGGACCTGCTCCCACCGGCCTTTCCTCCTTCCACTGACCATACCATACCTGAGCAACCCCTTTTAGTTGGCAAGCGGCAAATTCCACATTCTCTTATGGAGACACTGCCATTATAGCAAGTACCTTGTAGACCTTGTCGACAAAATCTTGAGGGTCCTCCTAAATTTTGGAACCATAAAATTCTGAGGGATTTATCATGAGACATCATCCTAGAATCATTCTAAACCTTGTGCTCTAATTACCAAGTTTGTCACGACCCAGGGTACCCCCTAGATGTAATAAGGCACGTAGAACCTCGAAAGGCTCCATGTAAATCACTTAGCATATCATAACATGAGCAATAGAACATTAAGAGTAAAAATTCATTTCAAGTCTAAAATTTTCATAAAGAAAAGTGGAAGTCTAGACTCTAAGTCTCAACATAGCCATCTATTATAATATTCGAATGAAAAATATGGACGCAACCCATACAACATAGTCTAGAAAGGAAATACAAGAAAGGAACTACAATGATATAACATCCATCCTCGAATCATGAGGACTCACTAACAAGCTAGGAGAATAAGCAAATCCAACCAGATTAGGATTCACATGAGTCACAACATCTCTATTTTCTTGAGCCGCCAAAGCATGGGCCAACATTTGAAAAGCTGACCTAACCTCCACATTTGACATAGCCAAAGGATCAATCGGAGCTTGACGAGGAGCTTCTTTTTTCACATTGTCCTCTTCCATCCTTCTAGCATATGCCCTTCATGTATTCATATCCTGAAGACACAAGAGAAGGATTAAAAAGGAGAAATATTTTCGATTTAAACTCTAAGGCATGACTTAAGAGTAATGAAGAAGTAAGATATGCTAAACATCTTGTAGCCTCTTATTCATAAGTGTGGTGCGCTTCACACTCATGAACAAGACTCTACTAGATGTGGCTTATCATGAGACATCATCCTAGAATCATTCTAAACCTTGTGCTCTAATTACCAAGTTTGTCACGACCCAGGGTACCCCCTAGATGTAATAAGGCACGTAGAACCTCGAAAGGCTCCATGTAAATCACTTAGCATATCATAACATGAGCAATAGAACATTAAGAGTAAAAATTCATTTCAAGTCTAAAATTTTCATAAAGAAAAGTGGAAGTCTAGACTCTAAGTCTCAACATAGCCATCTATTATAATATTCGAATGAAAAATATGGATGCAACCCATACAACATAGTCTAGAAAGGAAATACAAGAAAGGAACTACAATGATATAACATCCATCCTCGAATCATGAGGACTCACTAACAAGCTAGGAGAATAAGCAAATCCAACCATTTAGCCACAATGATGATCACCTTGAAAACTGGACCCTACACTTGGGGAAAATGTAGGAATAGTAGGTGTTAGTACAAAAGTGCACTAACTATGATAGCCACGCATAAAAACATTCAAAACATGCTAAAAGGGGCATTTTAGTTGAATGCATGCAATTTACCAAGTTTTAACATCATCATGAAGATAGTGGAAAAGCATAAGTCATAAGCATAGTCAACATATAGAGCATCATAATATAAGAGGAACATATCATAAATACCCTCAAAGCATACTTGTGAAATGCATGAATAAGACCCCATAAATCTCACCTATGCTAAGTAAAGCTTCTTGAGTAATCATATTTCATAATTCATATTCTTGTTCGTATTGTTGTTGTCATAGTGTGAATAAGCCTTAACCGACATAGACCATGTGAGCTCAACATTGAATCCGGTGTTACCCACACCAAAAAGGGTTGTCCTACTTACCTAAGGTAGAACCATACTCTTAGTTTAGGTGGATCCGTTAGCTAAGTAACCTATGGGGGCACATAATTAATGAGATAAAAAGATTGTTACTAGATACCTGACCTTTACTATCGTGAGGGCATCCATCTCAAGAGATTTCTTATAGTAACCCGGCCTAAACTATGGTGAGGGCTCCCATCTCATATCCATATCCACTCTGTGCAAAAAATTAATCCATGGAGTTAATACTAAGTCTTGACTTAAGTTCATATTTATGGAAGAATGTCTTGACACGCAATCTAACATAATTCATAAGATAGCTCATAGATCATGCGTGAGAATAACCTTTCACCGTCCATGTCTTCATATACATTATATAGGTAAGAAAGCCTTTCAACCATAGAATCATCATATTGTGAGAAAACCTTTCACATCATATCATAATCATATATAAGTGTGTACGTGAGAATAACCTTTCAATAACACAACAACTAGATCATAGTCATATTCACTTAACTCTCAAGTGTTCTTAAAGCATATACAAAGACTTCATAAACATGCATAATATCATAATTTGCCCTTTCAAGGTTCAAAGCTCACATTGAATCAAAACATGTAGAATTCACTATATTAGACATGGGTATTAACATAATATAAGTAACTCAATTACTACAAGCAAAATATCGTAATATCCATCTTTCATCCACAAAACCACATCACAAGATCATAATTGGGAATTATGGGAATTTCATGGGTTCTTGGGGATTTCAACATAGAAACCATAATAAATCATCAATTCAATCATAATATAAAGTAATTCAAACATTAGAACCATTTTTTAAAGGAACCCATGACATTGGAATCAAACCCTAGATTTTTTTGGGATTACTATCTTTGAAATTGGGGTTTTGAAGAGGCTCCATGATTGAATTCTATCCATGGATGAATAGATACCATACCTTAGAAATGAAACTCAATTAATTTGAGAAGAAAACCTTGCTCCTTTAACCCTAGCTCCAACTTCCTTCTTCTTCTTACTTGAAGTTTTAGATAGAGAATTTTCTTTGGATATAATGAAGTTTTTGGGACTAGTTTTGGCTTTTAGAAATAATAAGGTAATTGAATTATTTAGTGATATAATATCCTTATATAGGTGATCTAATTTAGGCTAAACCGGCCTCACTTAGTATTAATTAAAATCGGAAACAACGTCCACAGGCCCTGGTTGGACCCACAGGGCATGCGAGTGAACCATGGTTGGGTGACTGGGACTTGGTTTTTCAGACCATGACCCACGACTCCTCACTGACGGACCGTGGTTGGACCCACGACCCGTGCTGGTGAAGTGTGGGTTGGGTTCAGAGTGTTTGATTACAGGGCCTTGACCTATGACCCCTCACCCATGGGTGTGGACTGACCAACGGGACGTAGCTCCCTTCCGTTAGTCACTGTCCATGCAGTTCCTAGGGTGCTCCTCAAGGACCCATGGTTGGTCCTTGGGGGTCGTACCTTGGGAGTTATGTTTACGACTCTAGCCCTCATGTGAAACTCTAGTTTAGCCTACTAGTTTATGGGGTGTTACAAGTTCATTATTCATCTGGTTGTAGGAATGAGCCTTAACCGACAAAAAAACCATGCGAGCGTGATGAGTCAACAAATTGGACTCATTTAGGGCTATATTTTGATAAAAATTAGTGTCCTTAAATGCATATTTTGTCTCAATATCTGATGAAAACCTTAAATTTGAGGTATTTGCAGTTCGAGGGAAAGCATGGACACTACTAAGCAAAAAAGAACAAAGGCAGTTGAAAGAACGAAGAAATGAAGATCTAAGTATCACCGAACCCATTCGGTAAGTCTCTAAAATGTCTTATACTCACCTTTTGTTCCAATGTGCTGAACCCTGAAAGAAAGGATCAAATCGGTGGTGTAAAGGAGAAGTCGACGTGTCGCTGAGCAGTTCAGCAAAGCAGTACTATGTCACCTAATGATCCAAAACACGACGATGCTGAAGGATAAAGCAAGACGGCATTGAAACCTACCAAAGGGTGGATCACCGAGTTGATCAGCGATCTCGACTAACGACGCCGAATGATCCGCTGTAGCATAGATTTTTGAAAACAATAAATACTTGTTAAGAGTTGCAGCTTAATATCAAATTTTTAATATAGAATTTTTAACATAGAATTTTGAGTTCTATGTTTGGAGAGGGTTTTGAAGAACTTGAAAATTCAAAGGATTTCAACTCCAAGAATTTGGACTTAGGTCCTGTGGATTCTTCACTCTTGGCTTGTTTTGAGACTTAAATCTTCATACCCATTTGAATGCAAACTCATATTGGTATAAATTTCTATCTCTTTTACATGTCTAGCTAAAACCCCAATTCTTGGGGTGTGATTTTGTGAATATGGGTTAGATTATCTGTTGGGTCTTGCTTGTTGATAATTTATTTGTTGTTTAAATGTGATTTCGTTTAGTAGTTATGGTGGAACTTAATGAAATTGTAGTTGCAAATACAATTTCACCTTTGTGTTTTCGGTTTGCTCGAGAGAGAGGTCGTAAAACTAAGACTACTAAATTGATGGCCGATGGGAGTGGGTCGATATGAGGTTCAGCTCGAGAGAGTGAACCCTAGTCCTTCTCCCACACACTCAGCTCAAGAGAGTGAGTGGGCTAAGGCGGAGGTTGTTCTTCATGCAACAACTCAGTGTTTGAGAGAAATCGAGTTGATTCAAGGTAAGTTGCTCAAGAGAGAATTTACCCCCGCTATTGTCTAGCCTAGTCACAAATATTCAACAAATTTATTATCAAAAGCGTGTACCGAATGGTTTAGTTTATCTTGTATTCCTATCACATCCCAAGAATCCCCTCTCCTTGATTAGTACTCCTTATAGGTTCGCTGATTTTTGTTTACTTGTGACAAACCCCCATTCTTAATTGACACTCTTGTGTCACCCCTGAGATTTAATATGTTCTTATTCGATAATCTTTTTAGTTATGACTAATTAGAACTTAATTTTATTTTTCTATTAATTCTCAAAACCACACCCTTGGGACTCGACCCCAACCCTTGGTTGGGTTACTTTACTATTGTACGATCGTAGACACTTGCATTGGAAGTTGTGTCTTGATTATGCCAACATCAAAATGGCGTCACTGTCGGGGAGTGGTGTTCTATGAGAATTCTTAGATTAGTAGAATTTTTGTTCTTCTTAGTTGTAGTTTACTCACTTAATATTTTGTTTTGTTTTGTTTGCTTGTGTGAATATTTGAGAAAGCATGAGTGTTAACGGTAGCAATGGTAGCCAGGTGGGCCACCAAGAAGACATCAGCAATCTCAACGATGTCCAAGATCCCAACATCAATGGCCCCCATCTCATGAGAAGTATTGGAGCTATCCGGTTACCTCCAGCCGAGGGAAATGCAGTGCTCCACATAACAAGTGCCATGTTACAACTCTTGTAACTAAAGGGACTTTTCAATGGCTTGGCTCACGAGCATCTTCAGAACTTCGTGGATGTGTGCGGACCGTTCTCGTTCAAAAACATCTCTCAGGAGTCGGTTCCGTTAAGATTATTCCTTTGCTCAGTGGTGGGAGAGGCGTGCAAATGGCTGGCCGAGTTGCCATGTTAATCCATCAATTCCTAGGAGGAATTGGTAACTACACTTCAAGTGCAATTTTTCCCTCCTTCGAAGATGATGACCCTTCGGGATGGCATTCAGAGCTTTAAGCGTCTGGAAGGAGAGCCTCTGCACGAAACTTGGTTATGGTTCAAAAAGTTGATGCTTTAATGCCCAACCCATGGTCTGCCTGATAATGTGCTACTTCAATACTTTTATCGGAGTTTGGACTCGGTAAACAAAGGGGTCACTGACCAAGTTTCGCATGAAGGCTTAATGTAGCAGCCATATGTAGTAGCAGCCCAACTTCTAGATGGCATGAAAACCATCAACAGAGCGTGGCACACTTGTGAGGACCAAGTCTCTCCTCTCACCTTCAAATTATCTAAGGAGCATATTGAAAAGGATCATGAGAGAAACCAAAACATGGCCAAGATGATGACACAACTTGACATTTTATCCAAAAATGTCATGAGGGCTGGTGTCCGTGGTGTCAATGCCATGGGGTCCGGGTTTGCAATCCTAAGGAGATGAAGTTTGAAGCCTTGTATAACGAGGAGGTAAATTTTCTAGCCAACCAAGGTGGTGGCTATCATTCAAACTGCCCAAGGCAAGGTGGTAACTAAGGTTGGGCTAGAGACAAAGGCTGGAAGGATCGAGCTCATGAATGGAGGGACCGTAATCCGAATTGGAAGGATAGGGAGAAGGATAGATATGTGCCTCCCCAAGAGCGCCAAATGCCCAAGGATTCAGAAGGTGGTAGGTCTGAGGATATGCTCTCACGTATTCTCAACAAAGTTGAAGGGTCAGATGAAATGTTAAAAGGCATGAAAAAAGATGTGTCCTCCCTTAGCCAGACCGTCACCTCCCATTCAGTTTCGATCAAGCAGTTAGAGACCCAAATGGGTCATATCTCGTCTCACCTCAATCCGAGATAGAAAAGGCATTTGCCTAGTGATACTATGTCTAACCCCAATAATAAGGTTTGAAGGTGGACTTGCATCGTGCCACGACGTTAACTAAGGCACTGTTTGGGAGGCAACCCAAAACCCTTTTATTGCTTTATGTTGGTTTTAGAAATAATGGTGTGTTAATTATGCAGGATTAAGTGTGGGAAGCATTTGGAAAGAAATATACTGGCAAGAAAAATGTTCGGTTGGCGAGTCGCCAAAGTGTTAGGCGACCCGACTCACACTACCATTTGATCCAACCCAATTTGGGTTTGGAGCGGGAAAAATCGACGGGCCCAAAGAAAGAAATGATTGGCGAGTCGCCTATCAACTCAACGAACCCGATTTGTATCGCCGTTTGGATTCCCAAAATAACTGGGGGATTCTATAAAAATCAGCAAAGAATGTGACTGTTCAGCATGACGCCGAATGGTTCGACGCTCACGACTAATGCCATCGGGTGGTCAAAAACTGGACGGTTTTTCAAGCCAAAGGTTTAAAAGTTTCAATTTCCTACGCTCTCCCTCATTTTCAAACTTTACAAACTCACACCGAGTTTTACTTTCAATATCGTTGCATCTCTATTGTATTTTGGTTGTTGAATTGTGCTCGGATCTGGATTGCATTGCCGCCTAGTATCTTCGTAGCATCTTAATCGGCATATAAGGTTGGTTTCCGAGCCCTAAGTTTGTTTTATCAAAAGTTGTGCTCAAATGCAATGACATTACTTCGATAATGTGTGTTAGACCTCTCTGGTAGGATTAGAATTTTTGTTTGCTTGCTTTGATTCGATAAAATTGACCGTACTGAGTTAAATAGTTGATTCTTGAAAATTGTGCCATATAGTGGATTAAAAAATTGTGGGTTATGCATAAGTGTCGCTGGTTCTGAGCCTAATTTGGCTATTGCATATTTTGATTGTGCTTTCGAGGGTTGCGGGGTCGAATTTGAGAAAATGGGTTGAAAATAGGTACGTTGAGCCGTTTGGTGAGCTGGGTTGAGCTGGCCGAACCATTCGGTGATTCGCCTAACGTCCCCATCTAGCCTTTAATTTAATGATAAATGTGATGTTGATTCTGTAACTTTTGGTGAGAAACCTGATGTCGCTGAACGCACTTGGCGTCTCGCCGAAAGACCTCTTGTTCACCTTTTGTCTGCACCCTTGTATTCCTCTGTGCATTGCACTCGGTGAATCGCCTAAGCAGTTGCGTGTTTCGCCAACTGGTTCGGCGGAGTTTTTCTGCAGCTGAACTTCTATGTTTTTGTTGAGATATTTTCTAACTCTCTCCCAAAGTTTTGCAGGTATGGCTCGACCAAAAGTAGCTGGAAGAAAGAGGCCACCCCGACAAATAAGAGCGAAAAATTTTAGGAAATGTACTAGTGAAGTGTATCCTCCCAAGATGGGAAGTGAGGGCAAAATGCCTAGTTCCAGCAAGATATCTATCCCCCGAGATCCCACTGTCCCTTTGTGGACACGTGGATTCTGCACAACTATACATTCCTTCTTGGTGGCTCATGACTTTGACAATTTCAGCAAGAAAGTTGCCGCTGAACCTTCTGAAGTAGCTCCGGGAACTATTATTTAAGCCCAGACTGACACATCGGACACTTGTGCCCAGACAGATGGAGTGATTGTGTAGACATGATTTTTCTCTACCTCTTTCTCTGTCTTTCTTTATTCTAAATTCTAGATATTATGTAAATTGCATTTGAGGACAAGTTGCTTTTATTTGTGGTGGGGTAAGGCCCACCTTTGTGTGCTATTCGTGAATTATGTTTCGTTTATGTATTTGGGTTGTAAGCTATAATTGTGTTAAATACTGCTTTCGTGGAAGGTTTGAGCTTGTGGCTCCATGTTTTAAATTGCAAAATGATTTTGACCCTATCGAAATTTAGAAAATTTTTTGCCACCCCTTCTGTGTTAAATGTGGCTATTTCTTCGCAAATTTGAGTACTGGTTCGGATCAATACCAATAACTTGGATAGTGTTTATAATCAAACAAACCTGAATGTGCAGCTACAATGAGGCCAAATGAAGTTCCATAGACAATATGTGAACTCTTTGCATCTCGTTGTGACTAGCCAATGATCAAATCGAATCTTTTGTGATGATCGTTGCACACTAGCGAAAGTGTGGAGTCTTGTTTGACTTATAGTGTCAATGCCTAGTGTGATGAGCTTACCTGTGAACTATACATGATGGATCCTGGAATTTACCCCATTGGTCCGGTCAACTAAGTAATGATATCTCTTGAAATGATCTTAGGCAACTTCTAAGAGTGTAAGCCAATTTGATATATACCTCTTTTGTGGCTTACCTTGTGAGTGTGTGAACCGCTTTTGAACACTCTTTGAGCCTTACCTTTCTTTGAAAGAAACTTGATGAAAGCTAGACCTCTCTTAATCCACTACCTATAATCCTCTTGATTTGTGGTTGATTGAATAGCAAACTTAGGCCAAAAGCCTAAGTTGGGGTATGGTGAAAAGAAAAGGGAAAATCAAGAAGTTCAAGGAAAGTCTCCTTTAACCCATGGTGTTGAGAAAAATGGAACCCCTCCATATATATAAAAAAAAAAAGAGAAAAAGAGAAGAAAAGAATGAAAAAACAAAGTTGTGGAATAAAGTACAAAAGAAATGGGGTTTCCAAACAATCCATGGAGAGTGAATAATAGCCTAAGTTGGGGTATGGTGAAAAGAAAAGGGAAAGTCAAGAAGTTCAAGGAAAGTCTCCTTTAACCCATGGTGTTGAGAAAAATGGAACCCCTCCATATACATAAAAAAAAAGAGAAGAAAAGAATGAAAAAAGAAAGTTGTGGAATAAAGTACAAAAGAAATGGGGTTTCCAAACAATCCATGGAGAGTGAATAATAGGATGGCTTATGAGCACTAAAGATAATGATGAATGAAAAGAAAAGGAAGTGTTGTGAACACCACATTTCATGAAGATGAAAGTTACTTAGCCTAAAATGACCATACCTTTGCGCTCAGCCCCATTTCAAGCTTTGAAAGACCTTTGTGATCTTGAGTGAGCTGAAACAAGTGTTGATTGGAAATACGGGCAAACCTATGGGTGAAATTATGCATTGTGTTCTTCTTTGTGAGTGTGAGCATTGCATCTGATTCCGAAGCTTTAAACTGTGAACCATTGTGTGAATATGGAATCATTCTTTGTGTGAGGGAATTTGAACACTATAGTTGAGCTTGAACTTCCATTTGAAAGAAGTATTGTGAGCTCGAGATTCTTTGATAATGGTATGTCACAACTTGAAACTTTGAGTGCACATTTGATCCTTGCATAGTAAGTTAAGTCTTGTTTTGTACATTTATGATTGATTCTTGTATAACACTGTTTGAGACACCCTTTTTGAATAGCCGAACTTGAGTTTGCTTGAGGACAAGCAAAAGTTTAAGTTGGGGGTGTTGGTGAGTCCACAAATTGGACTCATTTAGGGCTGTATTTTGATAAAATTAGTGTCCTCAATGCATATTTTGTCTCAATATCTGATGAAAACCCTCAAGTTTCAGGTATTTGGAGTCGGAGGGAAAGCATAGACACTACTTAGCAAAAAGAAACAAAGGCAGCTGAAAGAACGAAGAAATGAAGATAATCGCCTAACCCATTCGACGAGTCACCAAAAGGTCTTATCCTCGCCTTTTGTTCTAGTGTACTGAGCCCTGAAAGAAAGGATCAAATCAGCGGTGAAAAGGAGCAGTCGGCGTGTCACCGAGCCATTCCGTGAAGCAGTACTATGTCGCCCAATGATCCAAAACACGATGATGCTGAAGGATATAGCAAGACTGCGATGAAACCTACCAAAGGGCGGATCGCCGAGTTGATCGACGATCTCGACTGACGATGCTGACTGATCCGCTACAACATAGATTTTTGAAAACTATAAATACTCGTTAAGAGTTGTAGCTTAATGTCAGATTTTTAATACAGAAATTTTAACATAGAATTTTGTGTTCTAAGTTTGGAGAGGGTTTTGAAGAACTTCAAGATTCAAAGGGTTTCAACTCCAAGAATTTGGACTTAGGTCTTATGGATTCTTCACTCTTGGTTTGTTTTGAGATTTAAATCTTCATACACATTTGAATGCAAACTCATATTGGTATAAATTTCTGTCACTTTTACATGTCTAGCAAAAAACCCAATTCTTGGGGTGTGATTTTGTAAATATGGGTTAGATTATCTATTGGGTCTTGCTTGTTGATGATTTATTTGTTGTTTAGATGTGATTTCGTTTAGCAGTTGTGGTGGAACTTAATGAAATTATAGTTGCAAATACGATTTCACCTTTCTATTTTCGGCTTGCCTAGTCACAAATATTCAACAGATTTATTATCAAAAGCATGTACCCAATAGTTTAGTTTATCCCTTATTCCTATCACATCCCAAGAAGCCCCTCTCCTTGATTAGTATTCCTTATATGTTCGCTGATTTTTGTTTACTTGTGACAAACCCCCATTGTTAATTGACACTCTTGTGTCACCCCTTAGATTTAACGTGTTTTTATTCAATAATATTTTTAGCTATATTTCTATTAATTCTCAAAGCCACTCCCTTGGGACTCTACTCCAACTCTTTGTTGGGTTACTTTACTATTGTACGATCATAGACACTTGCATTGGAAGTTATGTCTCGATTACGCAAATATCAGAGCTATAACATGATTTCTCGGTGTTTCCCACACCGAAAAGGATTTCCCTACTTACCAAGGTAAGGATCATGAACTTCTAGCTTAAGTGGATTTACTAGCTAATCATCCTATGGGGGCACATAGTTTAAGGATAAAGAGATTGTTACTAGAAACCCGACCTCTACTAATGGGAGAGCTTCCATATCAAGAGATTGCTTCTAAAAACCCGACCTCTATTAACGGGAGAGCTTCCATCTCAGATCAATATCCACTCGGTGCTAAACATAATTCCAATGAAATAGTCATTTCTTACTTACTCTCATTATCCATGGAAAGGTATCCTAGGATAACCAATCCAAGCTAGTTTCATTAGGATAGCTCTTACTCTTTGATTCAATTAGGTTGGAAAACCTTTCTACCTTAGAATCCTTATTATGTAAGTAAACCTTTCACATCATGGTTGTATGTGTTTATGAGAATATCCTTTCAACAACACAACAACAACAACATCATTGACACTAAACTCTCAAAGCATCCTTAAACATTTTAATAGATTTCATAAGATCATGCATAAGCTCATACTTTGCCCTTTCAAGGTTCAAATCCTACTTTCAATCACCATTTCTAGAAATCAAGGATTAGAAAAAGATTTCCTCATAAATTCATGTGATTCTATCACTTCATGCTTTAGTTCATATAACTCCTCTTTCAAAATCAACAACCCACATCATATGATCATGATTTGGAAAACATGGAGGTTTACATGGGTTCATTGGGGAAACAACATAAAAACATTGTAAATCATAAATTCATGCATATTAAAACATAATTCAATCCTTTAGATCAATAATCAAGAGAACCAATGGTAATGAAGAAAACCCTAGCTAATATGGGGAATTCTAATTTGAAAATAGGAGAATTTGGGAACTCCATGAATGAAAGGAATTCATGGATGAAAACTACCATACCTCAATTCCAAATTCTTTTCTTCAATGGAGGAACTGAAACCTTGACTTGAAACCCTAGATAAATCCTTCTTCTTCTTCAAGTTCTAGAGAGAATATTTTGGAGAGGAGGTTTTGATCTTCTTTTGTAATTTTGAAAGAATGAATTGAATTGTCTAATTTGGGGGTTGAAAACACTTATATTGGGGTCTTAGACATAGGCAAAATGATGTAATATAGGAACTAATTAATTAGAAAAATACCCAACTGCCCCTAAAAATAACTTTTAGCTGACCACCAACAGACCCCAGTTGACGGACCATATTCTGACCTAGGGCCCATCCTGGTGGACCATCATTGGTTATCAGAGAGTTGAAACTTAGGGTCTTGGACTACGGACAGTGGTTTGACCAACAGTCTATTGGTCAGGGCGTGCTTCTGGGCCCTCAGACCACTTTACGGCAGGCCATTAGGATCACACCTATGGTCCGTGGTTCCTTCCACTGTTTGTGGGTGGCCTGCATGGTTTGGCACCTGCAACTTTTAGAAAACTGCTATTTGGCCTTTTTTGGATACGGGGTGTTACAATATTTCCCCCTTGGGATCATTCGTCCTCGAATGAGATTCTAGGCATATCTTTAAACGAAAAGACTCAAGACAAACAACCCATCATTCATGCAACTCATCAAATGCACATAACAAAGGAGGAAATATCGACTCCAAGCTAAATATACTCAATTCATCATAAGGAAGTAGGAACTTCATCTAGCAACCCAATATGCATGAAATGTCAATATTTCTCATGTTCAAGAAGGAACTACCTTCTCCAAGCTAAAAGCATGTTCAATACAATCTCATGGAGCCTTTATGCAATTCATATTTAATAGCATATTTAATGTATGTTCAAAAACTCATCTCATGAAGTCTATAGGCAACTCATACTCAATGCACCACAATATGAGGAAAATCAACAAATTGACTCTTCTCTAAAAACATAATTTTTCATGAGCATGCATAACATAAGAAAATCATGGAAACACATAAAACACACATGACTTCCAAAACAAGAATAAACCATGAGGAACTCATTACCTCAAGCTAGAGTAGGAATAGAAGAAAAGAGATGAGGATATCGGGACATCATATCGGCCTCAGCCTCCCAAGTAGCATGTTCAACTAAATGATTCCCCCATAACACTTTCACGGAAGCAGCTTCTTTATTTTTCAACTTCTTGACTTGCCGGTCTAGAATCTCAACTGGAACCTCTTCATTAGAAAGATTTTATTTAACTTCCAAACCCTCTAAGGAAATTAAAAATGTCGAATCACCAACACATTTCTTCAACATGAAGACATGGAAAGTCGTATGCACCGATGCCAACTCATTTAGCAAATCAAGTTCATAAGCAACCGTACCAACATGTCTCAAAATCTCACATGGGCTTACAAAACGGGGACTAAGCTTCCCTTTCTTACTAAACCTCATTACACCCTTCATGGGTGAGATTTTCAAGTAAACCCAATCATGAAAATCAAAGTCAAGATCTCTTCTTCTAACATCAACATATGACTTTTGTTGACTTTGAGTTATTCTCAACCTTTCTCTAATAAGCCGAACCTTCGCTATGGCCTCATGTACCAACTTGTGACCTATTAAGGAAACTTCACCCACCTCAAACCATCCTATAGGAGATATATACCTCCTACCATATAGTGCCTTAAATGGATTCATATCAATCCTCAAGTGATAGCTATTATTATAGGCAAACTAAATCAATGGCAAATGGTCATCCCAATTACCCTTAAAATCAATCACACAAGCTCTCAACATGTCGTCTAATGTTTGGATCGTGCGCTCTACTTTCCCATTGGTTTGGGGATGAAAGGTCGTACTAAGCTTAACATGAGTACCAAGACCAATTTGGAAAGACTTCCAAAACTAAGAAGTGAATTGACTACCATGATCGAAAATAATGGACAAGGGCACTCTGTGCAACCTTACCATTTCTCTTTAAGTACATCTTAGCATAATATTCTGCCGAATAGGAAACCTTGATGAGAATAAAATGAGTCGACTTCATCATCTGATCTACTATTACCCAAATCGAGTCATGTTGTCATCGAGTACGTGGCAACCTAACTATGAAGTCCATATTCACATCTTCCCAATTCCAAGTAGGAATACCAATGTCTTGGGATAAACCTCCCGGTTTCTGATGCTCAATCTTCAATTGTTGACAATTTGGACACTTAGACACAAATCCCGTAATATCCTTCTTTATCCCATTCGACCAATAGATTTCCCGCAAATCACGATACATCTTAGTGGCTCCCGGGTGAATAGAATACCGAAAACTATGGGCTTCTGTCAAGATTTGTTCCCTCAAGTCATCAACATTAGGAACACATAAACGACCTTGATATCTTAGAACACCATCTCCCTCTTGGAAGAAAGCCTCAACAAACATTTTAAGCACCACTTCTTTCAATTCAGCCAAAATTGGATCAAGGCCTTGCTTAGCTTGCACATCGGCCACAAAAGACGATTCAGAACCATTATGAACCATAACACCACCCTTGGTGGAGTCTACCAACTGAACACACAACCATGTCAATCTATAAACATCTCGAACCAACTCTTTCTTTTCATCCTCTATATGAGCAACACTACCCATAGATAATCAACTAAGAGAATCCGCCACCACATTCGCCTTATCGGGTAGGAAGAGAACACTCATATCATAATCTTTCAATAACTCAAGCCACCTTCTTTGGTGAAGATTAAAATCCTTCTAACTAAACACATATTGCAAACTCTTATGATCGGTGAAAACATCAACATGAACCCCATACAAATAATGCCTCCAAATAGTTAAGGCAAAAACAACCGCCGCTAATTGAAGGTTATGGGTAGGATAATTCTTCTCATGGGTCTTAAGTTGCCTTGAAGCATACATAATAAATTTCCCATTTTTAATAAGCACATCCCAACCCAACTCTATAGGCATCACAAAATACTGCAAAGATATCCTTACCTTTCGGTAAAGTCAACACCTGAGCGGAAGTAAGTCTATCTTTCAACTCTTAAAAACTCTTCTCAAAAGCTTCCGACCATATGAACTTAGCTTTCTTTTGAGTCAGTCCGTCAAAAGAGAGGCAATAGAAGAAAATCCCTCAACAAACCTTCTATAGTAACCGGCCAAACTTAAGCAACTTCTAATATCCGAAGGAGATAGAGGTCTAGGCCAACTCTTGACCGTATCCGTCTTAATAGGATCTACCTCAATACCCTTGCTTCAAACAATATGGCCAACAAAATCTACAGACCTTAACCAAAACTCACATGTGCTAAACTTTGCAAAAAGTTGTTGGTCCTTATGAATTTGCAATACAATCCTCAAATGATCAATATGCTCTTTCTCACTCCCTGAGTAAATAAATATGTCATCAATAAACACAATCACAAACATGTTAAGGTATTGTCTAAACACCCTATTCATCAAATCCATAAATGTCGTCAGAGCATTAGTCAAACCAAACGAAATCACCAAAAACTCATAATGACCATATCGGACTCTAAAAGTTGTTTTTAGGACATTACTTTCCTTCACCCTCAATTGGTGATAACCCGACGAAGATCAATCTTAGAGAAATAACTTGCTCCTTAAAGTTGGTCAAACAAATCATCTATCCTTGGAAATGGATACATATTCTTAATTGTTACCTTGTTCAACTGACGATAGTTAATACACATACGAAGAGAACCATTCTTCTTTCTAGCGAAAAAAACTGGAGCACCCCATGGGGATTTACTTGATCGGATGAAACCCTTATCCAACAAATCTTTCAATTGTTCTTTCAACTCCTTTAGTTCTGCGGATCCATTCTATAAGGAGGAATAGAAATAGGTTGCTTATCTGGGAGAAGGTCAATACCAAAGTCTATTTCCCACCTGAGAGGAATACTGGGTAAATTATCTAGGAACACCTCCGAAAACTCATTCACAATGGGGACCAACTCAAGAGTAGAGGTATCAGAATCTACATCTCTCACCCTAACTAAATGGTACAAGCACCCCTTAGAAATCATCTTTCTAGCTTTAAGAGAGGAAATAAACTGACCATTAGGCATAGAATTCCCCCCTTTCCACTCTAAGATAAGCTTATTTGGAAACTGAAAATTTACTACACGGGTTCTACAACCAATAGAAGCATAACAAGAGTGCAGCCAATCCATACCAAGGATAACATCAAAATATAGCATGTCAAGCTCTACTAAGTGAACAAGAGTAACTATATGGGACAGGGAAACATGATATCTTCTATAGACCCTCTTAGCCACAATAGAATCACCAACAGTAGTAGAGACATAAAAAGGTTTTAACAACACATCAGGAAGAACATCAAACCTCATAGTCATATTTTGTGTTACAAGATACAAGGTAGCACTGGAATTAAGTAAATCATAAACATCAATTTGGAAAACTTTCAACATACTGATAACCACATCAAGAGAACCCTCTTGTTCACCACAACTATGAAGGGAATAGAATCAGATTTGCTTGGGAGCATTGGAACCCGAACCACTAGGAGTATCTTGCTTGCCCTCTATTCCCTTAGCCAAAAGCATTGGGAAATCCCTCTTCTTGTAGCCACTCTTACCACAACCGAAGCAACCATCGGTATCGGTTAGACATTCACCTTCGTGCTTCCTTCCACACTTAGTAGAAGTAGACCTAGGCAATGAAGATCCACCACCATCACCTCCTTTAGGCTTAGGGTAAGACACATTATATTCGTTGAACTTAGGAGGAGCCTCGGAGGAACCTTGACCGGAAAAACTTTGTCGAAACCTAGGACGACTATGTCCATCAGAATTTGCATGAGAAAATTACCATCACCGATCTTAACTCTCTTTACCTCCCTAGAATTTTCCTTGAGCTTTTCCTCCTCAATTTGTTGTGCATGAACCATGAGACGAGAGATTTCCATGTCATTAATGAGCATGGCGGTACAACACTCTTTGACCTCCATTTCTAACACACCCGACATGAACTTACTCATTTTTGCCCTAGAATCGACAACCATTGTTGGAGCTTAATTAGAAAATTGTGTGAACTTTAGAGCATATTCATTCACACTCATACTTCCTTGTTGAAGGTTAATGAACTCAAACACCTTTGCTTCCCTCATCTCAAGGGGAAAGAACCTATCAAAAAAGGCAGCCTTAAACTTCTCCCATTCAAAAGGACCCACTTCTTTCGGTCTTCCTTCTTTCCAGTGGTTGTACCACACTTGAGGCATACCTTTCAATTGATAAGTGGCCAACTCCATTTTTTCCACCGGTGTCACTCCCATGATCATCAATACCTTGTAGACTTCATCAATAAACTCTTGAGGATTTTCCTCAACCCTAGAACCATGAAACTCCTAAGGATTCATCCTTGTAAAGTCCGTCACACTAGAAGCCTCCGTACCCACATTTGGGTTCACAGGAACCGCAAACTCCCAATTGGCTTGGGCCATCATGGCTTTAGCCAACACTAGAAAAGGTGCCCTAAACGCTGCAGTTTTAACTTGCTCGGCCAAGGGATCGACCGGAGTTTAAGGAGGAGCTTCTTGTTCCGCATTCTCCCTCACATTTCTTCTAGCATAAGCCCTTCGAGTAGACAAGTCCTTTAGAGCATTGGATAAGGATTAGGAGAGACACCTTATAGAGTTAAACTTTATGGCATGACTTTAGAGTAATTAAAGAAGTTGAGTTTCCTAATCATCTTGTAGCCTCTCATTCATAAATGCGGCGCGCTTGGCACTCATGAACAATACTCTACTAGACGTGGCTTATGAGACATCCTAGGACCATTCTAAATCTTGTGCTCTGATTACCAAGTTTGTCACGACCCAAGGGTTCACCCTAGATGTAACATGGCGTATAAGACCCCCCATACAAGCCACTTAACTTTCATAACATAAGAAACTGAACAATAGAAGTAAAACAATAATCCAAAGTGCAATAGTTTTTATAAAAGAAAAGCGAAAGTCAAAAACACTTATCTCATCATAGCCATCTAGTACAATAGAATGAATTTGGGCTTAGCCTAGACATCATATCCAAAAGAGATATACATGAAAGGAACTAAAAAATGGAAATTTGTCCTCGAACCATGAGGACTCACCAAGCTCGGGAATCAATCAAATCCAAGCTCTAGTCACAACACTGGGACCTATCAGTCGAACCCTACATTTGGGTAAAATATAGGATAGAGTATGAGTTAGTACAAAACAATGTACCAAATATGATAGATATTCATAAAAACATTTATAACATGATAAAAGGGACTTTTCATTTCATGACATGCAATTGATCAAGTTAAAACATGATATAAAAGGGTTAGAAAACATAATTCATAAAACCATGGTCAATGCAAACAAACATCATCTTTCAAACCTTTAAACTCACATGCGATACTTCTTAAAGTAACCTTATTTAATTATTAATCTTGTTGTGGGAATGAGCCTTATCCAACATAGAGACCATGTGAGCTATAACATGATCCCCTGGTGTCTCCCACACCGAAAAGGGTTATCCTACTTGCCACAAAAAGGACAATGAACTTCTAGCTTAACTGAATCCACTAGATATTCATCCTATGGGGACATATAGTATAAGGGATAAAGATATTGTTACTAGAAACCCGGCCTCCACTAACGGGAGAACTTCTATCTCAAAAGATTGCTTCTAGAAACCCGGCCTCTACTAACGAGAGAGCATCCATCTCACACCAATATCCTCTCTATGCTAACCATAATTCCCACGGAATAGTCATTTCTTACTCATTCTCATTATCCATGGAAAGGTATCCTTGTATAACCAATCCAAGCTATTTTCATTAGGATAGCTCTTACTCTTTGATTCAATTAGATGAGAAAACCTTTCAATCTTAGAATCCTTATTATGTGAGAAAACCTTTCACATCATGGTTGTACGTGTTAATGATAATATCATTTCAACAACACAACAACAACTTTATCATTGACACTTTACTCTCAAAGCATCCTTAAACATTTTCATGGATTTCATAAGATCATGCATAAACTCATACTTTTCCCTTTCAAGGTTCAAAGCCTACTTTCAATTACCACATCTGGAAATCAAGGATTATATAGGGATTTCATCATAAATTCATGTGATTCTATCATATCATGTTTTAGTTCATAAAACTCCTCTTTCATAAAACCCACATCATATGATCACCATTTGGAAAACATGGGGGTTTACATGGTTTTATAAGGGAAATATCATAAAACGATTTTAAATAATCAATTCATACATATTAAAACGTAATTAAATCCTTTAGATTAATAATCTAGAGTCCCAATGGTAATTGAGGAAAACCCTAGCAAATTTGGGGAATTCTAGTTTGAAAATAGAAAAATTTGGGAACTCCATAAATGAAAGGAATTCATGGATGAAAACTACCATACCTCATGTCCAAATTCTTATCTTCAATGGAGGAATTGAAACCTTGACTTGAAACCCTGGATGAATCCTTATTCTTCTTCTTCAAGTTCTAGAGAGAATATTTTGGAGAGTTGGTTTTGATCTTCTTTTTAAATTTTGGAAGAATGCATTGAATTGACTAATTTGGGGGTTGAAAACACTTATATAGGGGTCTTAGACATAGGAAAAATGGCGTAGTATAGGAACTAATAAATTAGGAAAAGACCCAACTACCCTTAAAAATAACTGTCAACTGACCACCAACTAACCCAGTCGACGGACCATGGTCTGACCTACAACCAGTCCTGGTGGACCATCGTTGATCATCAGAGAGTTGAAACTTGGGTTCTTGGACTACGACCCCAAGCACAGACCGTGGTCTGACCTATGGTTTGTTGGTCAGGTCATGGTTCTGTGCCCTCAGACCACTTTCAGGCAGACCATCGACGGACCACACCTACGATCCGTGGTTCCTTTCACGTGTCATGGGTTGCCGGCGTGGTTAGGCGCCTGCAACTTTTAGAAAACTGCTATTTAGCCTTTTTTTTGGATACAGGGTGTTACAGTGGGTCATAAAAAACCCAAAGATCACATCGTATGTGCAGTATATATAGAAGTTGTGCAAAAGATTCTGCAAGATTAAATTCAGACACACTCCGAGGATACATAATGAGTTGGCTGATGCTCTTGCCACCATTGCCTCAATGATCAAACATGTAGATACAAGATATATTGATTTCTTGGATATAGAGGTAAAAGAACAGCATGTTCATTGTTCACATGTTGAAGCGGAACCATATAGGTTTCCATAGTATTTTGACATAAAGAAGTACTTGGAAACTAGACTTATCATGAGAATGCAATGTTTAAGCAGAAGAAATCGATACGTCGTATGGCTAATAATTATATTCCAATTAGGTAAATTCTCTATAGGAGGACTCCAAATTTAGGTCTTCACATATTGTCACGACCCAAGGGTACCCCCTAGATGTAACATGGCGTATAGAAACCCAAAAGACTCTATACAAGCCCCTTAGCATATCACTACAAAAGCAATAGAACAATAAGAGTAAAAATGCATTTCAAGTCTAAAATTTTCCAAAAATAAAAGATGAAGTCTAGTCTCTAAGTTTCAACCTATCCATCTACTACAATATTTGAAATGAAAAGGGACACAGCACATACAAAATAGTGTGAAAAAAAATACAAGGAATGAACTACAATGAGATAACATCCATCCCCGAATCATGAGGACTCACCAACAAGCTAGGAGAATAAGCAATTCGAAGCTTTAGCCACAACAATGATCACCTTGAGAACCGGACAATACACTTGGATAAAATGTAGGAAAAGTAGAAGTTAGTATAAAAATGCACCAAGTATAATAGGCATGCATAAAAACATTGAAAACATGCTAAAAGGGACATTTCATTTGAAAGAATACAATTTACTAAGTTTAAACATCATTATGAAAATAGTGGAGAAGCATAAGTCATAAACATAATCAATACATAGATCATCATAACATAAGAGGAACATATCATAAATACCCTCAAAGCATACTTGTGCAATGCATGAATAAGACCCCATAAATCTCACCCATGCTATGTAAAGCTTCTTGAATAACCATAGTTCATAATTCATATTCTTGTTCATATTGTTGTTGTGGGAATAAGCCTTAACCGATATGAGGCCATGTGAGCAAACATCAAATCTGGTGACTCCTACAACAAAAAGGGTTGATCGACTTGCCTAAGGTAGAACCATACTCTTAGCTTAGGTGGATGCACTAGCTAAATAACCTATTGGGGCACATAGTTTATGGGATAAGGTGATTCTACTAGAAACTCGAACCCAACTAAAGTAGAAGGTTTCCATCTCATGAGACATACTTTGGGAACCTAGACTCAACTACTGTAAAAGGAACCCATTTGGAATGCCAAACTCAACTAGTGTAAAAGCTTTCATTAGGAAGCCGGACTCAATTAACGTAAAATCTTTCATCTCATATTCAATATCCACTCGGTGCTAAGCATTAATTCCCACAGAGTTCATATTAAGTCTTGACTTAAGTTCATACTGATGAAAGAATGTCTTTACACTCAATCCAGCATAATTCATTCGATAGCTCATAGATCATTGATGAGTCCACAAATTGAACTCATTCAGGGCTATATTTTGATAGAATTAGTGTCCTCAAATGCATATTTTATCTCAATATATGATGAAAACCCTTAAGTTTTAGGTATTTAGAGTTTGAGGGAAAGCATGGACACTACTTAGCAAAAAGGAACAAAAGTAGCTGAAAGAACAAAGAAATGAAGATCTAAGAATCACCAAACCCGTTCAGCGAGTCACCAAAAGGTCTTATCCTCGCCTTTTGTTCCAGTGTGTTGAGCCCTAAAGGAAAGGATCAAATCGGTAGTGAAAAGGAGCAGTCGGCGTGTCGCTGAGCAGTTTCGTGAAGCAGTACTATGTCACCCAATGATCCAAAACACAACAATACTGAAGGATAAAGCAAGACGACGATGAAACCTACCAAGGGCGGATTACCAAGTTGATCGACGATCTTGACTAACTTCGTCGAGTGATCCTTCGCAGCACATTTTCTGAAAACTATAAATACTAGTTGAAGTTTTGTAGCTTAGGATTAGAGTAGAAATTATTATTAGTAAGTTTTATTATTAAAGTTTTAACATCAGACTTAGAATATTCTCTCTAAGCTTTGAGAGGGTTTTGAAGATCTTGAAGATTCAAAGGGTTTGAACTACAAGATTTTGGACTTGGGTTTTTTGGATTCTTCACTTTTGACTTGTTTTAAGACTTAATCTTGCATACACATTGAAGGAAACTGAGATTGGTTACATTCTTACCTCTTTTACATGTGTATCTAAAACCCCAATTTTTTGGGTGTGATTTTGTGAATATGGGTTAGATTATATCTGTTGAGTCTTGCTTGATGATGGTTTATTTTTTTGTTTAGATGTGATTTCCTTTAGTAGTTGTGGTGGAACTTAATGAAATTGTAGTTGCAAATACGATTTCACCTTTGTGTTTTCGGCTTGCGAGAGAGAGAGGTCGTAACCTTAGTTCATAATTTATATTCTTGTTCATATTGTTGTTGTGGTAATAAGCCTTAACCGACATGAGACCATGTGAGAAAACATGGAATCCGGTGACTCCCACACCAAAAAGGGTTGCTCTACTTGTCTAAGGTAGAACCATACTCTTAGCTTATGTGGATCCACTAGCTAAAGTAACCTATGGGGGCACATAGTTTATGGGATTAGGAGATTGCTACTAGAAAGTCGGACTCAACTAAGGTAGAAGGTTTCCATCTCATGATACATTCTTTGGGAACCCGGACTCAACTAGCTTAAAAGGAACCCATTTGGAAAGCTAGACTAAACTAGTGTAAAAGCTTTCATTGGGAAGCCAGACTCAACTAGCGTAAAAGCTTCCATCTCATATTCAATAGTTTCGATATTGGCAACCCTACACTTAAGGGAAAATGTAGGAAATATGGGTTAGTACAAAAATGCACAAAGTATGATAGCCATGCATAAAAACCTTTAAAACATGCAAAAATGGACATTTTAGTTGAACCATCCTATATATTAATTTTGAACATCATCCTTGAAATATAGTTGGAAAGCGTAACTCATAGGGAAACTCATATATAGTTCATCATAGCAGAAAGGATAACAACATAATGATAAGCATAGCCTCCAACATAGACATAATGCAAACATCAATTATCATAAGACATGGTTCATATACATAGTTAAATACATAGATCTTCATGTCATAAGAGAACCAATTCATAATTTACCCTAAGTTATACTTGTGCAATCCATAGATAAGATCTCATAATCCCATCTACACTAAGTATCACTTTTAGGACACCATGGTCATGCTTATCATGCATTGATATCACCCATAGTTAATACTCATAGACAAGGAAACATTCATGTTCAATAACTCATATCAAGGAAAGCCATTCATATATACAATCCACATTTAGAATGCATTAATTCATAAATCTTCATAACATAAAAGAAATACATCATGACCACTCTCAAAGCCTACTTGTGCAATGCATGAATGAAGTCTCATACCCCCACTCACACTAATTAGATCTTCTTGAGGAGTCATAGTTTGTAATTCATGTTCTTGTTAATGTTTCATCATGGTGAGAATTAGCCTTACCCGACTTAGACCATGTGAGATTAACATGGAATCCGGTGTCATGCCTCCACAATGAAAAGAGGTGTCCTACTTAACTAAGGAAGGACTAAAGTTTGTTAGTTTAGGTGGATCTACTAGCTAAAGACCTATGTGGCACATAGTTATGAGATAGGGAGATTGCTACTAGAAACATGGACATAATTGAGGTAAAAGGTTTCCATCTCATGAGATACATGTTTAGCGAACCCGGACTTAACAAGCGTAAAAGGAACCAATTTGGAAAGTCGGACTCTCTAATATAAAATCTCCCATCTCATATACACTATCTACTCAGTGGTAAACAAAATTTCCATAGAGTACTTGTTAAGTCATAACTTGTTTCATTAGAATAGCTCATTTGATCATGCGTGAGAATAACCTTTCACATCATGCTCATAATGTGTTCACGATAATAGTCTTTCAATCAACACAATATATCATCATAATCATGGTCATGTACATTTCATGCATAGTCATGTGTAAGGGTGTATATGAGCATAGCCTTTCAACAATATCATAGTTACATCATAATCATGTTCATGCATGTAGTGTGTGTGAGATTGTTCTTTCAATGACACAAAAAAAAATATCATCATCATAGACACTTCACTCTCAAACTGTTCATAAAGCATGTACATAATTTCACAATTCTGCATAATTCTCATAACTTGCATTCAAGGATCATAGATCACATTAAATCAACACATCTAGAATCCACTATATTAGATATTGATATAGTCATAATTCAAGTAGTTCAATTACAACATACATAATTTCATGTACTCATATTATAGGTCATGTGGGTAAAGTATTTCCACAATAATGCGATGTACAATTCAACATACATAATAGCTTCCCTCTAAAAGCCTTAACATCATTAGCTCATGTATAATAGCTTTTACCCTTAAAGCCCTAAAATTCATCTTCATACTACAAGCCTTACTCTCAAGCAATACCTCACATGATCATCATGTTTACCTAATTCTCAAGATAATCTAACCACATGCTTCATTGTTAACCAATTATAATCATATAACATCATGCAAACTCAATCTCAATAACACTAAACCATAATCCATCATATAAGCCCTAATATAATCAATTCATGTCTACAAGCTTTAATTTTAAGCAATTCATATCTAGGTGATCTAATCTCAAGAAATTCATAAAGAAGTTCATCAATCTTAGAAGGTCATATATAAGCCCTCAATTTTCCTCTTTCATTACATAACACTAAACTATATCAATTTAACCTAAGAATCATAGCTTAGTCAAGAATACATGTATAATCATACTAAAATCATGCAATTACATCATAATCAACCATTCTCCACTCAATTGGATCAACATACAACAATACCCAGAATGTAGGAAGGAACCCTAACTAGAATAGGGGAATTAATGGATTCTTGAGGAACTCAACATAAAATCATGTTAAACCATCAATTTATTCATAAACAACCATAACTCAATTATTTAAAATGAATTTGAAAAGAATCCATGAGATTAAAGTCTAACCTAACTTTTTGGGTTTTCTAACTTTGAAATTGGGGGTTTTGAAGGGGCTCTATCGGCGAAGGCTACCTATAGATGAAGAGCTACCATACCTTATTGAATATTTACCATGAATTTGAGGAGAAAATCTTGATTCTTCACCCTAGCTTCACCTTTCTTCTTTTTTATCCTTGGACTTCAAGAGAAAGGATTTCTTGGAGGAATTGGGTTTGTTTTGGTGTCTTGGAAGAATGACTAAATTTATTTAGTTTAGAGGTCTATTAGGTTTATATAGGTATTCTAATTACTAATAAAACTACACCACTTAACCCCTAACTAATAATGAATTAACCGCTAAGTCCCCAACTTAAAGCAACTTGACCCCATGACTGCCTTACCCACGAGACCCCGACCCACGGACTGCGGGTGGGTCTACGGACCATGCTGGTCCTTTGTAGGTGATGGCCTGGAGCTTAACTTGAACCCCTTGACCCACGACCCTCCCCCATGGGGCATGGGTCCCCTTCTTGAGTGGGCTATTTTTTGACATCTTTTGGTGCAGTTTTAGGGTCCTCCTCAAGGACCCTATGGTTGGTCCTTGGGGAGTTGTTTCTTGGCGTTTAACCCCTAAACGCCTCATCCTAAGTACGGGAGGCCATTTTACGATTCTAACCCACATATCAAACTCTAAAACTCTCACATAAGGCTCTAGTTTCACCTACTAGTTTTTCGGTTGTTACAGAGACCCATCTTTCTTTTTAATGAACAACACCGGAGCACCCCATGGAGAGATACTCGGTCGGATGAAACCCTTATCTAGAAAATCCTTTAGTTGCTCTTTCAACTCCTTTAGCTCCGTCGGAGCCATTCTATAGGGAGGATTAGAGATAGGTTGCGTATCCGGTAAAAGGTCAATACCAAAATCTATTTCCTGCTCGGGGAATACCTGGTAAATCATCAGGGAAAACTTGAGGGAATTCACTATGAGAATCAACTCTAGAGAAGGGATTTGGATTCAACATCTGTCACCCTAACAAGATGGTAAATACACCCTTTGGAGATCATCTTTAAGACAAGAGACAAATTTACCTCTAGGCATAGAATTTCCCCCCTTCCACTCTAATATAGGCTCATTTGGGAATTGGAATCTAACCACCAGAGTCCTACAATCGATAGAGGCATAACATGCACGCAACCAATCCATACCCAAAATCACATACAAGTCTAACATGTTTAACTCTACCAAGTCCACCAAAGTAACTCTATGGGCTAAGGAAACGGGACATTTCCTATAGACTCTCTTAGCCACCACCGAGTCACCAACCAGGGTGGAGACCAAAAAATGTTTTGATAACACTTCGGGGAGCATATCAAACTTCATGGCCACATAAGGTGCCACAAAGGACAAAGTAGCACCGGGATCTAACAAGGCATAAACATCAATAAGAAAGACTTTTAACATACCGGTCATCAAATCTGGGGAGCCCTTTTGGTCACCTTGGGATTGAAGAGCATAAAAGTAGTTTTGCTTTGGGCCATTGGAGTTTGAACCGCTTGGAGGAGCTTGTTTATCTTCTCTTCCCTTAACCTTGAGCATTAGACAATCTCAACTCTTGTGGCCACTCTTCCCGTAACTAAAATACCCATCCTTGCCAACTAGGCACTTACTATCATGTTTTCTTCCATACCTTGCACAATTAGGCCTAGCCACGTAAGAGCCACTACTATTACCTCCTTGAGATTTAGGGGTAGACACCCTATCCTTATTGACCCTTGGAGGAGCACTACAGGAACCTTGGTTGGAAAACCTTTGTCGAAACCTTGGTCGACCTTGTCCATCGGACATAGCATTGGAGAAGTTCCCATCACCGGTTCAAGCTCTTTTCACCTCCATATTCTTTTCCTTGAGTTTTGATTCCTCGATTTGTTGGGCGTACACCATAAGACATGAGATATCATATCATGATGGAGCATTGTCGTACTACATTATTTTTCTACCTAGTCAGACACGCCCATCCAAAACCTACTTATGTTATCCCTCAAATCCGTCATCATAATTGTAGCATACTTGGAAAATTGAGTGAACTTTAGGGAATACTCTTTCACGCTCATAATTCTTTGACGAACGATAATGAACTCTTCCACCTTAGATTCCCTCAACTCTCGGGGAAAGAACCTATCAAGAAATGTCAATTTGAACAACTCCCATCCTACCAGGCCCGCTCTTACGGGTCTCACACCCTTCCACTGATCATACCATACTTGAGCCGCATCTTTATGTTGGTAGGTGGCTAGCACCGCCTTCTCCTCCAAAGATACCCCCATAATAGCAAGCACTTTATAAACCTCATCGATGAACCTTTGGGGGTCCTCTTCAACTTTGGAGCCATGAAATTAGGGAGGGTTCATTCGAGCAAAATCCCTAACACTTAAAGCAGCTGAATTCACACTAGGATTCACCGGAGCTAGAACTTCTCTATTGGCTTGACCCGCTAAAGCTTGGAACAATATTTGAAAAGCCAATCTAACCTCCACATTTGACATAGCCTAAGGATCAATCGGATCTTGAGGAGCTTGGGAGGGGCTCCTTGATGCACATTGTCCTCTTTCATCCTCTAGCATTAGCCCTTCGTGTATTCATATCCTGAAGACACAAGAGAAGGATTAAGAAAGGGAAATCTTTTAGAGTCAAACTCTAAGGAACAACTTAAGAGATGAAGACGTGAGATTTCCTAAACCTCGTGTAGTCTCTAATTCATAAGTGTGGCATGCTTCACACTCATGAACAAGACTCTACTAGACGTGGCTTCTGAGACATCATCCTAGAATCATTCTAAACCTTGTGCTCTGATACCAAGTTCGTGACGACCCAGGGGTATCCCCTAGATGTAACATGGCATATAGAACCCCGAAGGACTCCATACTAGCCCCTTAGGATATCATAACCTAAGCAAAAGAACAATAAGAGTAAAAATGCATTACAAGTCTAAAATTTTCATTAAAAGATGGAAGTTTAGACTCTAAGTCTCAACATAGCCATCTATTACATTATTCTAAATGTAAAGGGACACATCCCATACAACATAGTATGAAAAGGAAAAACAAGGAATGAACTACAGTGAGATAAAATACATCCCCAAATCACAAGGACTCACCAACAAGCTAGGAGAATAAGCAATTCCAAGCTTTAGCCACAACGATGATCACCTTGAGAACCGGACCCTACACTTGGGGAAACTGTAGGAAAAGTAGGCATTAGTACAAAAATGCACGCAGTAAGACAGCCATGCAAAAAAATATTAAAAACATTCTAAAAGGGACATTTCATTTGAAAGCATGAAATTTACAAAGTTTAAACATCATTATGAAAATAGTGGAAAAGCATAAGTCATAAGCATAATCGATACATAGATCATCATAACATAAGAGGAACATATCATAAATACCCTCAAAGCATACCTGTGCAATGCATGAATAAGACCCCATAAATCTCACCCATGCTATGTAAAGCTTCTTGAATAACCATAGTTCATAATTCATATTCTTGTTCATATTGTTGTTGTGGGAATAAGCCTTAACCGATATGAGGCCATGTGAGCAAACATCAAATCTGGTGACTCCTACACCAAAAAGGGTTGATCAACTTGCCTAAGGTAGAACCATACTCTTAGCTTAGGTGGATGCACTAGCTAAATAACCTATTGGGGCACATAGTTTATGGGATAAGGTGATTCTACTAGAAACTCGAACCCAACTAAAGTAGAAGGTTTCCATCTCATGAGACATACTTTGGGAACCTAGACTCAACTACTGTAAAAGGAACCCATTTGGAATGCCAAACTCAACTAGTGTAAAAGCTTTCATTAGGAAGCCGGACTCAATTAACGTAAAATCTTTCATCTCATATTCAATATCCACTCGGTGCTAAGCATTAATTCCCACAGAGTTCATATTAAGTCTTGACTTAAGTTCATACTGATGAAAGAATGTCTTTACACTCAATCCAGCATAATTCATTCGATAGCTCATAGATCATTGATGAGTCCACAAATTGAACTCATTCAGGGCTATATTTTGATAGAATTAGTGTCCTCAAATGCATATTTTATCTCAATATATGATGAAAACCCTTAAGTTTTAGGTATTTAGAGTTTGAGGGAAAGCATGGACACTACTTAGCAAAAAGGAACAAAAGTAGCTGAAAGAACAAAGAAATGAAGATCTAAGAATCACCAAACCCGTTCAGCGAGTCACCAAAAGGTCTTATCCTCGCCTTTTGTTCCAGTGTGTTGAGCCCTAAAGGAAAGGATCAAATCGGTAGTGAAAAGGAGCAGTCGGCGTGTCGCTGAGCAGTTTCGTGAAGCAGTACTATGTCACCCAATGATCCAAAACACAACAATACTGAAGGATAAAGCAAGACGACGATGAAACCTACCAAGGGCGGATTACCAAGTTGATCGGCGATCTTGACTAACTTCGTCGAGTGATCCTTCGCAGCACATTTTCTGAAAACTATAAATACTAGTTGAAGTTTTGTAGCTTAGGATTAGAGTAGAAATTATTATTAGTAAGTTTTATTATTAAAGTTTTAACATCAGACTTAGAATATTCTCTCTAAGCTTTGAGAGGGTTTTGAAGATCTTGAAGATTCAAAGGGTTTGAACTACAAGATTTTGGACTTGGGTTTTTTGGATTCTTCACTTTTGACTTGTTTTAAGACTTAATCTTGCATACACATTGAAGGAAACTGAGATTGGTTACATTCTTACCTCTTTTACATGTGTAGCTAAAACCCCAATTCTTGGGGTGTGATTTTGTGAATATGGGTTAGATTATATCTGTTGGGTCTTGCTTGATGATGGTTTATTTTTGTTTAGATGTGATTTCCTTTAGTAGTTGTGGTGGAACTTAATGAAATTGTAGTTGCAAATACGATTTCACCTTTGTGTTTTCGGCTTGCGAGAGAGAGAGGTCGTAAAACTAAGACTACTAAATTGATGGCTGGTGGGAGCGGGTCGACATGAGGTTCAGCTCGAGAGAGTGAACCCTAGTCCTTCTCCCACACACTCAGCTCGAGAGAGTAAGTGGGATAAGGTAGAGGTTGTTCTTCATGCGGCAAGTGGGTCCGAGAACTGGGACATAGTCCAAAAAGGATTATCAAACTCTGAGGATGCGAGCTGAGTAGAAACTTCCACCACAATCAAACTACACCCCTATTAGAAGGCATGTGGGTTTCTCTTTAGGTTTATCTGTTTTAGTTTCGCATCCGGGATTTTTGCTGTTCACCGAAAGCAGCTTTCCAATCGGGGTGACAATACACCAAGATCTTTGACAATTATGTTTATGTAAGCTCTTAATTATGGGTGTGAAGTACGCCACAGTCATGGCTAAGAGGTTGCAAGCCTCTTTTTCACACTCGACTTCTTTGTCACTTTTCTAGAACCAAAGGTTAACTTGGCTTAAAGGATTTCCTTTTCAACTGGTCGAGTCCAACGGTCGGTCAAAATTGGATTCGTCAATTTCATTTTCCTCATATTTTTTCATCAATCCAAATCAAATGAGGGACAGTTGTTGACACCCAATTTTGATCCTCCACGATAGAAATTAACTTTCGAGCTTCTTTAATATCAAACGATTTGAAATAATTAACTTTATAAAATTCAAATATTTTTTCAAGTTATTTTTAAGAATCATAGTCAATCTTTATAATATTTTTAATAATAAATATGTTTTATATAGTTATGTATGTAATTAGTATATTTTATACATATTTAAAAATCATCTCAAAAAGATTTTACATTTTTTGTTAAAAGTTTTATTAATTTAGTGTAGTTTAAATTATAGTTATACTTTGAATTAGTTTTTTTAATTAGGTTAATTATTTTGTTTCATTAAGATGAAGAAGCTTGTAAATTAATTATATTAATGCACCTATTTGAATTCCAGTCCAATCTACCAAAATCAATTCTTTTGGTTACCTTGTAAACTGTTTGGCTAAATTGTTAATTAATTCTCTATTATATTAGCCAAGTCTAACAATGTTCTGCAATTCATTAAAGGACCATATTTTGGGCCCTTTTTTCCTAATTTTTCAACAGCCCACTACTGCTTCATTCAACTTTCAGCAACCCGGTTCAATTCCAACCAATCCTTCACCAAGACCCGGCCCAATTACCCTTTAACAAAAGAAACCCAGAAGCTTTCAGCTTTAAATGGCAGCTCACAAATGACAACGGCAACATCAAATGTTCACGATGGCAACATTCTCATCCAACGGTAACATTGCAATCCACAATTCCAATAGACATAACCGAATGGCGTGTATAATTCCAAAACACAACAATTTCAAACGACACTAATTATAAATGGGGGTGTTTGAACTCACGGCGTCTTCATCAACATACAACGTTTACAGGATTTCAGATATGTCTATAGTAGTACGCAGGTCGCCTTGTCGTTGTCTCAAATTGCCTCGACAAGTCATATGCATAGTACTATTCCAGCCTGTGATTTTTTCCTTGCAGCCTTGATATTAAGCTGCGTGGAATTTTGAGGACGATGGGGGTGGGGGTGAATCGATCGTCCACCTCACCTCTCTCCCGTTCGAATTTGTTGAGTTTGGATTCGATTTAAGCATATTCCCGTCTTTGGATAGAATTTGATTTCAAACAAATCTTAGCCTTTACCTGAAATTTCCCTCGTTTTCCTCCAAACGAACCCTATAAATCTTCTATGAATAACCCCTTCTTTTTCATTGTTAGGGATTCGAAAAGCTGGCAAAAATTTAGAGAGAGAAAAATTACCAAGCTGCAATAGTCACATAAGAAATACACCTTAAATATATACTCTTCTTTCCTTTTTTGTGGGTTTCTGGGATTCAAAGGAGCTCCTGAAGTTTGAAGTTGGTAGTGAAGTCACTCATAGCTTGTTCTCGTCTTAGTTTTGTTGCCCAGGAAAAGGTAATAGCTCCTTATTTATTTACGTTTCACTGTAATTTTGAGTATCATGTGATGAGTCTATCTTTGTTGGGTTTTATTTGGCTTTATTTTGCTTGGTTTGAACATGAATATACATGGCTTATTGCCTTTACCGTTGGAACTTCTGACTGACCATTGTGCTATTCATGTTTTATCTCAATTAGAGGTTCAAATCAGGTTATCGTTGTTTAAGTTTAACTTCCATGTTGTTTTGAATCACATGCTCTTCTTGCCTTGGTTCTTATCCCCAATGTGTTCTCAAGTATCAATGAAGTTTTCTTCGTATCATAGGTTTGTATTTGGAGTCATTGATTCGTTTTTTATTCTCTAAAGTTGGTTGAGTCTCTGTCTTGTTTGTTCTAAATAGTTTGGATGTTCGTGTGGTTTATACTTGGAATGTGTTGGCTATATTGTTTTGTCTTCTTCAGTGTTTCCTTTTGTTCCTGGTTGTCTCTTTTGATTTGTGGATTTTCAACGAGGTTAGCTTAATCTTGTACATTTTACCTTCGTTTCCTTGAGTAATTTGAGTGATGTCTATGTCTCTTTTGACTTTAATTCATGATATTGTGCTTGTAGTTCCTCTATTGAAATGCTTTGGTTTAGCTAAAATTAATCTTACTGCCTAGATATTAAAAAATAGCCCTCTCCTCTTTGTCTGGCCTAAAGTATCTATTAGGAGTATCACATGTTCTTCAATTTAGTCATTTAGTCGATTTTATTGCTATACAATGTCATTCTCTTGAATATTATGTTTTTTTACACCTATTTGTGCTTGTATTTAAAATGTTAGGTTGAGTGATGATGTTGATGTGTTTAGTATTAAGGTAACCAGTTTCTCTTCTTTTGCTTAAAAGGATTGGGTCTGCTATAGCCTCCAACTTTTTGCCCTTTTAGCATGATAATCTAGAATCATTAGACTTCATTACTAGAGTTAATTGTGATTATTGCATGAGACATATTATTTGTCAATGGTGCAGCATACTCTGTTTCTCAATATTTTTGTTTACTGTTGATTGTTGGTTACATATTCCCTATAATGTAATGTTGTTGTTTCCCCCTTAAATGACCCCCTAAATTTTATTGTTCAAGTATATGCATATGTTACTGTGTAGTATCAAAGTTATCTCGTTAATTCTTGTCAGTGTTGAATTAGTTTGTTTTGTCTTTCTTAAAAGTCATTTGTTGTTTTAGTCCAATAGTTGAGTTTGGTTGTATCTTGGTTTTGAATTTCTTAAATAGCCTTCATTTCAATTAAGTTATGTCTCATTTGTTTTGTTTGATTCATATGCTAATTTTGCCTTCTTTCTTTTGTTGTATGAACATTTCCTGAGTCCTCAGAGACTCCTTTCTCCTTTGCATTTCTAAATGGGCCGTAAAGGCTTGAAGTCATTTTATTCATCTCGAGTCAGCCCCTTGGCAAATTTTGGAAATCTAAAAATAGACTGAGATATTGCATTTATAAATTGATATACTGCCTGTATATACTCATTATGCAGTGATATACAGTCCTAAAATGTCGAAATACAAGAAAAGAAGTAGACATACATGGTGTCGAAGAAATTAGACTGATATACACCTTTAATACAGCCCATATACAAAAATATACACTTGGTGCATATACAGGTTTTCAAAGGCAAAGAGGGGTCAAAGCCCTTTTTTTTTCCAGCAGGTTCAGGCGAAAATGGGCCAAAAGGGCCCAAAAAAATTCCAATAGCAGATCTTGAATGAGATGGACCAAAACCCATCACTTTTTGGCAAACTTTAGATAATAGGACAAGGACAAAAGGTATTGGGAAGCCCAATTTCTAATTTGGGCAAAAAGCCCAAATTTAACATTTCTCTTCTTTGCTTTGTATTGACTAACATTCTATTTGATTTTGTTTTATTCAATTAAATTCCCAAAGTATAGGCATTCCTTCCTTTATGTTTAATTGAAATATTTACATTTTATTTATTATTTATTTTTATTTATTAGTTATCTTGTAAATATATGAGTTATTTTCCTCAAAAACCCCATTTTAGCTTATTTCTTTTAAAATAAAATGGATTTCCTTTACTTACTTAATTTTCAAAATTAGTCAAATTATTTTAGTCAAGTTGTAGGTCAACCGCACGTATGCGGACATTTCGAGGGCCTAACACCTTCTTGAAGTGTAAATTGAACCCTGAACCCCCTTTGAATTTGAAATGATTTTTCTATGTTCTAAAATCTTTTGAAAAAAATTATAAGTTTTCTTAATTTCTTTCAAAAATTAAGTGGCGACTCTTGAAAAACATTCTTTAAAATTTGAGTTAAATAGATTTTTTCGAAAATAAAGTCTTTATCTCTTTTAAACATAAAACAAGAAGATTTTAGGATAACTTGATTTCCATTGGAAATGTGAAGACCAGAGAGCAACTAGTTATTTTGTACACAAATTCATTGAATGGAGCTCGAGTTAATTATTTATGTAGCAAGATGAGCATGATCAATGCCTATGTTCCAACTTGAGGGGGATGTTATATAATATTGTATCCTTATATAGCTAACTAAATCATGGAAGCGATGTGTAGGATATTTACTTACCTTTGATAAAACATCTAGTGATTGTACAAATAACTGTACTTCTGAACATAGTGAAATACAAGTTCTTCTATTCCTATATTTCAAATAACAAAGACCTAGACCCATATTTCTCCATACTTTCTCGTTGTTCCTCTCTATTTTGTCTCCAAAAACTCGCGTAGCTGTAACATTCCGGAAAGTAGTAGGCTAAACTAGAGCTTGATGTGAGGGTTAGAGTCGTAAATAACTCTCGGTACTCAATATATATGTTTTAGGGTTAAAATTTCAAGGTACAACCCCCCAAGGACCAACCAATGGTCCTTGAGGAGGACCCAAAATTTGGACCAAAATAGTCCACCCACGAATAGGGGACCATGGCCAATAGGTGAACCCATGTCCCGTAGGGGAGGGGTCGTGGGTCAAGGCACCAAAAATGAGTTGCAGGACCAAACCCATAGACCGCCATCATGCCACGTGGATCCATCCACAGACCGTGGTAGTGGGGTCGTGGGTGGTCACCTTAATTGCTTTTTTGCAGTTGACTCTATGGGTGTTTTGGGGTTTTCCATTTTAAGTGAATATTAAGTGATGTCATTTTGTATTAATTTAGACTAAACTATATATAGTTTTAAGACCTCCAAATCAAGGCATCTTCTTCATAATTCCAAATTCCCAAATCAAAACCAATTTCCCCCCCAAAACTCTCTCTAGAGCTCGAAGGAAAAAGAAGAAGAAAGTGAAAGCTAGGATTGAAGGAGCAAGCTTTTCTACTCAAAATTGTTGGATCTGATCTCCAAGGCATGGTAGCTCTTCATCCATGGATAGAATTCATCCATGGAACACCCTTCAAAAACCCCAATTTCAAAGCTAGAAATCCCAAAAGTTAGGGTTTGACTTCAATCTCATGGATTCCTTTCAAATTCATTTTTGATGATTGAATTATGTTTTATTATGGATATATTGATGATTTTATATGGTTTTATGTTGAATCCCCCAAGAATCCATGAATTTCCCTATTTTTCCAATTTGGATCTAAAAGTGTAGGTATTTATTGATGCAAGTAGAATATGATAGAATTATGCATGTAGTAATTGAACTATTTGAATTATGTTATAATCCATGCCTAATGTGGTAATTCTAGATGTGTTGATGGATTGTGATCTATGGTTCTTGAAGGGCAAAGTATGAGAATTATGCATGATTATGAGATTTATATATATGCTTTATTAACATTTTGATAGTAAAGTGAATATGATTATGATCTAGTTGTTGTGTTGTTGGATGATTATCCTCATGTACACACTTAAGCATGAATATGATATGATGGGAAAGGTGTTCTCACAGTATGATGATTCTAGGGTTGAAAGGTTATTCTCACCTATTGAATCTATGAGCTATAGTATGAATTATGTTGGATTAAGTGTCAAGACATTCTTCCATGAATATGAACTTAAGTCAAGACTTAATATGTAACCTATGGGAATTAATGCTTAGCACCGAGTGGATATAAATATGAGTTGGAAGCTTATACGATAGTTGAGTCCGGCTTCCCAATGAAAGCGTTTACACTAGTTGAGTCTGGCTTTCCAAATGGGTTCCTTCTACCATAGTTGAGTCCGGGTTCCCAAAGTATTTATCTCATGAGATGGAAACCTTCTACCTTAGTTGAGTCCAGGTTTTTAGAAGAAATCTCCTTATCCCAGAAACTATGTGCCCACATAGGTCCTTAGCTAGTGGATCCACCTAAGCTAAGAGTATGGTTCCACTTTAGGCAAGTAGGACAATCCCTTTTCGGTGTGGGGTAGACACCGGATTCCATGGTAAGCTCACATGGTCTATGTTGGTTAAGGCCAATCTCCCTTTTATTCTAGTATGAACAAGAATATGAAATATGAACTATAGTTACACAAGAAGCTTTACTCAGTGTGGGTGGGATTATGGGATCTTATTCATGCATGGCACAAGTATGATTTGAGGGTATTTATGGTATGTTTTCATTATGTTATGATGATCTATATGTTGAATATGCTTATGACTTATGTTTTTACACTAATCTTCATGATGATCCCTAAACTTGGTAAAGTGCATACTTTTCAATTAAAATGTCCCTTTTAGTATGTTTTCATGATTTTATGCATGGCTATGATACTTCGTGCATTTTTGTACTAAGCCATATTTTCCTATATTTTCTATAAGTGTAGGGTCCAGATCTCAAGGTGGTCCCCATTGTGGTTAGGGCTTGGAATTGATCATTCTCCTTGCTTGTTTGGTGAGTTCTCTTGATTCGAGGACGGATACTATCATTGTAGTTTCATTCTTGTATTTTCACTTTCGGATTATGTTGTTTGGGCTGTGACCCTATTTTGACTCATGTATTGTAATATATGGCTAATTGAGACAAGTCTAGACTGTCGTTTTCCTTTATGAAAATTTTGGACTTGAAATGTGTTTTTACTCTTATTGTTCATGCTTTATGTTATGATATGTTAAGTGGCTTATATGGAGCCCTTTCGGGGTTCTATGTGCCTTGTTACGTCTAGGGGGTACCCTTGGGTCGTGACAGTAGCACATCTCCAAATTCACAACTTTTTATTATTATTTCACTAGATCAAACATCAAGGTGTGTTTGCACTAGACTTATAGTTACATAGTTGTTTGAAGCATACTTCGTTCAATCCTTTCGCCTATTTTGACCTAGGTTGGAAATCATAATGTGAAATCGGTATGTGCATGTACTTGAAATCAAATGGGGCAGAGTTTAAAAAACTTCATGACTTGTAGTGTGGAAGCATTATTCTTGAAAATCCAAGAATTATGTGAAACTTGGAAGCCTTAGGGCTTGAATATGCATTGTAGTACTTAAATTGTGGGGTTGTTGTTTGAACTTAAACTACATGTTTTAACTATGATGTGATAGCTTGTGAAATTGAATGTGAAACGGCCCTAGCACAACTGCACAAGTGTTGACTTCAAATTGTCCAAAGTGGAAGTGCTTAGAGTCTTGTGCTTAGTGAACCTAACATGATTTGAGGGTAATATCTAGTCGATAATCTTAGTTAGTAGCGGAAGTTTGAGTACCTAAATGTAGACACTAGTATAACTGTCACGCCCTAAGCCTACACCCTATTCGGGATTGGCACTCTAGAACCCCTATTGGCCCCAAGCGAACACCTGGCCTCACTTAACTCTTAGCGGAAGACTTACTCAAGATAAAAATATTTTTATAAAGTAAATTGAAATCTCAAAAGATAACTTAGAATGTATAAAGAAACATTTAATAGCCAAAATGGCACTAAAGTCTAAAACATCAAAACAGGAATGGAAAGACTCAAGAACTAACATCAACATACTATCTATGAAGCCTCTAACAAATCAGATGGACGTCGGGACAAGACCCACGACATCCTAATGAACTAAATGATAAAGTAATAAAAAGGGGTCCTCCGGAAGTAAGGAGGCTCACCAACAACTCTGAAGCTCAACTGATGCTTATCCTAGTTACATGTATCTTCATCTGAAAAGATTCAGGCGAACTGGCATCAGTACATGAATGTAAGAGCATGCGAGGAGAATTCTAAAAAAAGACATAAGATTGAAAAGAATATGAAAGAATATACTAGCTCAAGTCAACTTAACTCATTTCAATATAAAGCAATAATATGAATGTAATATAAAGAAAAGCTTTTAAAACATGGATAAAAATTCTATGTATTAAGAAACACAATAGTAACTCAGTTGTATGCAAAGATACAATATAAACTCTGTTTGTATATAAAAAATACAATTAACTCTGTATATATAATAATACAAAATACTTATGTGGAGTTTCTCTAACCGACAACCATTACTTAAGAGCTATGTAATGATAAAATATTTTGCCTCACGCTGCCATGGTCGTCTTATACATTGTCGGGTGTATAGAACCTAACTACTAAGTGGATCCACTAGTCTATGGTAAAAATCACTGAGGAGTTATCTAAAAGGTATGATCCTTTTCTACCCATGATGGCTACATGGTATATGGGGGTTAGGAGTTGTCTGAACTCTCTCCCATATCGGTGCTCAATACTACTCCCAAAATATAACTAGCTTATATGTTTAAAAACATAACTCTTTCTGTGGTTGAGATAATTACTCAAAAACTAGACCAAAGGCTTTCTAGGAAATCACTGTTTCCTCTCTTGCATAATTGTGAAAACATTTATTATTTACTGAAAAACTATCTCAAAGGCTCTGTTGGAAATTGGTGTTCCCTTTCTTGTTTAAATGTGAAAACATTTACTCTTTGGGAATACATAGTCCCCATATACTCTTTTGAAGAAATGAACTTCACTATTTACTCTTTACTCAACTCAAAATTCAAGTCTTAAAACAAGTTTAAACATTTGTAAAAGTCTTTTGAAAGACTCTAGGAACTCTCTAGACTTGGCTCTTAACTTTTCTTGAATTTGAATTTATAATTTCAAGGTTATGATTTATTTTTATGGATGATATCATGATGTTTAGACGTACCTTAGAGTGTAGAAATCAACTATAAATCATAGGTACGATTCAATTAAACTCAAACGAAAAGAAGTGGAAAAGGGTAGAGGTTCTGGCAACCCTGGCTACTGGGTGACATCGAGCTCCAGGGCTTAAACTGCAGAACTGGGCTTGTGGCGCTGTGAGTGGTGCGGTGCCCCAGAGCCCTACCTATAGAATCTTATGTGGGGCGCTCTGAGTGGCGTGGCACCCCACCTCTTTTCCCCATATTTTTGTTGAATTTTCTTGTTCGTTTTTCGACCTTAATTCGTCTAGATTCGATTGGTTCCTTTCCCATATACTTAGATTCGAATACCCAACCAAAGTTTACAAGAATCTACTCAAAACTAACTTCAAATCATATGGAACTAACTCAAGAACTTCTCAAGAACTCAACAATCAAGAACCCAATAGAAACTTCAACAAAATCCATCAAGAACTCAATTTCTCTTCTTTCAAGAACATAAATACGCAGAAATATATCATGATTGGTGCATGGGTGAACGAACCCAACGCTATATGATCTCACATACCTCGTAGGGTTACCCTTTGGCAAAATCCACTAGCTAAACTTCAAGAACGTGACGAATCTTGGCTTCTTCTCCTCTCTTCTCCTCTCTTCTCCTCTTTTCTCTTCTCTCAAAACCCTAGCATAAATTTATGAAGTGTAAACTGAACCAAATCAGTTTAGACCCCAAATAAATTACTAAAAACAGATTTAATTAATTGGGTAATGAAAAGAGCAAACTACCCCTATAAAATCCGGTTAACTTTCCTTATCTAGACAGCCCAACTTCGAACGGGCATATCTCCCTTAAACGAACTCGAAAATTAGCAAACTTGGTGGAGTTGGAAAGATAATTCAAATACCTTTCATTGGATATCTTATATCTCATCTAACTTCTCTTGTACTGAGAGTTATGGTTGTTTGAATTTAACCCTAAACTTATACTTAGCAAAAACAGGCCAAACTTTCCAAATATGGTTTCTTTCTATTTCTAGTTCTTTCGAATAGCAGGGTGTTACGATATCTCCCGCTTGGGAACATTATTCCTCAAATGAGATTACTGTTAGTAGGCTAAGGGCGTAATATCTAACATTTAACTCAAACATCCAACAAGTAAATCTAACACAAGCAGTATATCAATTAAAAAGTACTAAGAAGAGAATTAATACCTTGATTTGGAATTTCTCTGGGCTCAAAGAGATGTGGATATCTCTTATTCATATCCTCCTCAGCTTTCCAAGTAGCTTCCTCAACAAACTGATTTCTCCACAGAATTTTGACCGATGCTACTTCCTTGGTTCTTAACTTGCGAACCTGGTGGTCTAGAATCTAAACAGGAATCTCCTCATAAGACAAGCTATCCTTAATACCAATATCTTTAGTTGGTATGATTAGTGAAAGATAGCCCATATACTTTTTTCACATAGATATATAAAACAATGGATGAACTGATGCTAACTCTTGTAGTAGCTCCAACTCAGAAGCCACATTACCAATCCTTCTGGATATTCTGTAAAGACCAATATATCGAGGACTAAGCTTCCTCTTCTTACCAAATCTCATAACATCCTTCATGGGTGAAACTTTCTAGTATACCCAATTATCTACTTCAAACTCTAACTCCCTTCTTCTAACATCAGTGTAGGATTTCTGATGACTCTACGTTGTTTTCAACCTCTCTTGAATAACTTTCACTTTCTCCATAGCTTAATGAACTGAGTCTTGTCCTATCAACCTAGTTTCACCAACCTCAAACCATCCAATAAGAGATATGCATCTTCTCTCATAAAGAGCTTCATAGGAAGCCATTTGGATGCTAGAGTGATAACTATTGTTATACGAAAACTCGATGAGAGGTGGGTGATCATCCCAATTACCCTTGAAATCAATCACACAAGCTCTCAACATATATTCTAAATTCTAAATAGTCCGCCCTGCTTGAGCATCTACCTTAGGATGAAAAACAGTACTCAAGTTCATCTTTGAACCCAAGCCTTTCTAGAATGACTTCCAAAACTGTGCAGTAAATTATGCACTCCTATCTGAAATAATAGAAACTAGAACTCCGTGAAGTTTTACTACCTCTTGAACATATAACTTGGCATAATCCTCTGCTAAATGGAAGTCCTTACTGGTAAAAAGTGGGCTGATTTAGTCATTCTATCAATAATCACCCAAATAGAATCATTTTGCCTGCAAGACCGCGGCAAGCTAGTAATGAAATCCATATTGATCATCTCCCACTTCCATTCCAGAAGTTCTATACTCTGAGCCATACCACCAGGCCTTTGGTGCTCTACTTTAACTTGTTAACAATTCTGGCATTTAGTAACGAACTCAGCAATACATTTCTTCATGCTATTCCACCAACATACTTCTCTCAAGTCACGATACATATTTGTGGAACCCGGATAAATAGAATATCTGGAGCTATGCGCTTCCTCCATGATCCTCTCTTAGAGATCATTCACCCTTGGTACACACAATCTACCTTGATACCTCAATACATCATCTCCCTCTTGTTCAAAAGCTATTACTTTTTGCTTATGAAAATTTGCCTTCAATGTAAGCAAAATAGGATCTTGGTCTTGCTTTTCTTTCACTTCTGACACCAATGATGATTTGCCCCATTCATCACCACTACTCCTCCTTCTGTGAAATTCATTAATCAAACTCCTAATTGACTCCTAATTGAGCAAGTATGTGCACATCTTTGACTAAGTCTCTCTTTTCTTCCTCAACATAGGCAGTACTACCCATTGACAACCTACTCAAGGCATCAACAACAAAATTAGCCTTACCTAGGTGATAGAGAATGTTCATGTTGTAATCTTTGAGTAACTCTAACCACCTTCTCTATCTGAGATCAAGCTCTTTCTGACTAAACACATACCAAAGACTCTTATGATCGGTGAACACATCTATATGAATACCATAAAGATAATGATGCCATATTTTCAAAGCAAATACTACGGCAGTCAACTCAAGATCATGGGTTGGGTAATTCTTTTCGTGAACTTTCAGTTGTCTGGAGGCATAAGCCATGACTTTACCATTCTGCATTAATACACACCCCAATCTAGCTCTGGACGCATCACAATATACAACAAAGACTTGTGCACCCTCTGGTAAGGTCAATACTTAGGTAGTAGTCAACCTAGTTTTCAATTCCTGAAAGTTTTTCTCACAAGCTTCAAACATTGAAACTTCACTATTTTCTGAGTCAACTTGGACAAAGGGGATGAAATAGGTGAGAACCGCTCGGCAAACCTTCTATAATATTCGGCCAACCCAAAGACACTCCTAATATCAGTTGGAGATGTGGGTCTAGGCCAATTCTGCACTGCCTCTATTTTCTGAGTGTCAACCCTAATCCCATCACCAGAAAAATGTGGCCTAAGAATGCCACAGACTTAAGCCAGAACTCACACTTAGAGAACTTGGCATACAACTCTCTTTCCTTTAGAGTTTGGAGAACTATTCTGAGATGACTAGCATGATCTTCCTCATTACCCGAATAGATTAGTGTGTCATCAATGAATACGATAACAAACATGTCTAAATAAGGCTTGAATACTCTATTCATAAGGTCCATGAATGTTGTAGGCACATTAGTTAAACCGAACGACATGACCAGAAACTCATAATGACCATAACAGGTCCTTAAAGCTGTCTTGGGAATATCACATTCCCTTACTCTTAACTGATGGTAGCCATATTTGAGGTCTATCTGAGAGAAACAAATGGCATCCTGAGGGTGATCGAAGAAATCATCAATTCTCGGAAGAGGATGCTTATTCTTAATAGTAACCTTGTTCAACGGACGGTAATATATACATATTCTAAGTGAACCATCCTTTTTCCTCACTAATAAGACCGGAGCACCCCAAGGTGAGACACTTGGTCGAATAAAACCTTTTTATAGGAGATCTTTCAACTGCTCTTTTAACTCTGTTGGTGCCATCCTATATTGCGGAATAGATATAGGACAAGTATCAGGAAGAATATCTACACTGAAGTCTATTTCTCTCTTAGGAGGTTCTCCGAGAAGACCACCTGGAACGACTTCTAGAAACTCTTTTACTACAAGAACTGACTGAATAGGAGGTATTTCAACACCAGAGTCATTAACTCAGACTAAATGATAGACACACCCCTTGGAAACTAACTTTCTCGCCTTAAGGTACGAAATAAAATGACCCTTAGGCACTGCTAAACTACTCTTCCACTCTATAACTGGCTCATTAGGAAATAGAACTTGACAACTCGAGTTCTACAATCAACTAAGGCATAACAGGCATGAAGCCAGTCCATACCTAGAATGACATCAAAATCTACCATGTCTAACTTAACTAACTCAGCCATGGTGCTCTTGTGATTGACGGAAATGGTACAATCACGATAGACTCTCTCTACTAGAATAAATTCACCAACAGGTGCAAAAACACTGAAGGGCTCAAGAAGTTTCTCAGGAAGAACATAAAAATTCATCACAACATATGGAGTTACAAGGGATAAACTCGCTCCTGCATCTAGCAAAGCATAAACATCAAAGTTAAAGACTTGGATCATACCAGTGACAACATCTGGCGAATCCTCTTGCTCTTGGCGACTACTGATAGCATAAAGACGGTCTCCTCCTCTGCCTGCCCCTGAAGTAGCTCCTCTAGATGCAGCTCTATCTAGTGGAGCAACTAAAGAAGACTGGGCTCTATTGCCCCCATTACCATTACCCTGCCTCTTCTTAGGACACTCTCTCATAAAATGGTAGTTCTGACCAAACTTGAAGCAACTAGTGGAGCCATAACGACACACCTTTGAGTGAGTCCTACAATAGTTAGCACAAGCAGGAGTCTAAGTACCCCCTTATGCCATACTACCTTGAGAATGTGCAGGTCTAGCTCTGAAATTATGTGAATTTTGACTATTGTAGTCACATTTGTTCCTTGGTGCAGGTGCACTAATAGATGATGGAGCAGGCCTCTTTTTGTTTCCATTGGAAAGATGACCGGTTGGCATTACTCTTCTGCTGCACGGACTCATCCCCTTCTTTGCTCTATTGTTTTGAATCTCCTCCCTATCTTTCAGTTTCTCTTCCTCTACCTGTTGCACATGGATCATCAGCCTTGCTATGTCCATATCTCCTATCAACATAGCTGTCTTGCCTTCCCTACTAGACAGAAGAGACAACCCAGCAACGAACAAACTCATCTTGCTTCTCATGTTAGCAACCATCTCCGAAGCATAGCTGAAAGTTTTGTGAACTTCAGACTGTACTCAAGAACACTCAAAGAATCCTGCTTAAGAGTGAGTAACTCTTGTACCTTTGCTTCTCCCAGTTCTCGGGGAAAGAAACGCCCCAAGAACGCCTCTTTAAACAAAGTCCAAGTCACAAGTGGTGCACCTTCAGCTCGATTCTTCTTCCATTGATCAAACAAGTTCTACCGACACATTTTATTTGGTATGTAGCTAGTTCCACCCTCTCAGCATAGCTACATGCATGATCTCTAAAACCTTCTGAAGCTTTTCAACAATGTTTTTTGGATCCTTAGTGACACTTGAACAAGTGAATCTTGGAGGATTTATCCTTAAGAACTCACGGATCCTTGAAGTATCAGCCACTTCCTGTCGATTCTCATTCTGTCCAACTTGATTGGCCACAGCTTGACTCAACATCCGAATAGCTTTCTGGAACTCAACATTAGTGACCTCTTATTGGGGTTGCACTTCAGGTGAATTAGGTACCCCTTGTTACTGTGTTCAACATTCCTCCTAGCGGGACGACCTCTGAGAGCTCTTCGTGGAGGCATGATCTGAAAGACACACGCAGGCATGAATTAGAAGAAACTTTTTAGAGATAAATCTATCGCATGAAATGAGTATGAAACAAGTGGGATAGTTCCTAAGTGTAGCAGCCTCCTAATTATAGGTGTGGCGCGCTTCATATCGATAACTAGGACTCTACAGACCTGGCTTCATAGACTCCCTAGGACTCTTGAACTCCGTGCTCTAATACCAAGTTTGTAACTCCCCGAGCCTACACCCTGGGTGGGACTGGCACTGGAGAACTATTGTTGGCCCCAAGCAAACCCCTAGACTGGCTTAACTCTTAGTGGAAGACTTACTCATGATAAAAAAATACTTTAAAAAAGTGAATTGAAATCTAAATAGATAACTTAGAATGTATAAAGAAACATTCACTAGCCAAAATGGCACTCAAGTCTCAAACATCAAAACAAGAATGGAAAGACTCAAGAACTAACATCAACTAACTGTCTATGAAGCCTCTAACAACTAAGATGGACATCGGGGCAACACCAACGATGTCCTAATGAACTAACTGATAAAGCAGTAAAAAGGGGTCATTTGGAAGCAAGGAGGCTCACCAACAACTCTAAAGCTCAACTAGAATCAACGATGCGCTGGATGCTAATCCTGGTTACCTATATCTGCATCATGAAAAGATTCAGGCCAACTGGCATCAGTACATTGAATTTACGAGCATGTGTGGGGTATTCTAAAACAAGACATAATCTTGAAAGGAATCTGAAAGAACATACTTGGGCTTAACTCAACTTAACTCATTTCAATATAAAGCAATAATATGAATGCAATATAAAGAAAAGCTTTTAAAACATGGATAACAACTTTGTGTATTGAGAAATACAATCGTAACTCAGTTGTATGCAAAGATACAATATAAACTTTGTTTGTATATAAAAATACCATCAACTTTATGTATATAATAATACAAAATACTTCTGTGGGAGTTTCTCTAACTGAAAACCATCACCTAAGAGCTATGTGATGATACACCGTTTTGCCTCACGCTGCCAGGGTTGTCCAATACCCTGCCAGGGGTATAGAACCTAACTACTAAGTGGATCCACTAGTCTATGGTAAAAAGAACTAAGGAATCACCTTTAGCATCCGTAGTGATTGGTTCATTGTGGGTTCAACTCTAGAGAGTGAATCCTAAGTCCCGTTCTACCTATCTGGCTCGAGAGAGTAGTTGTAGTGAGGTTGTGGGCTGGTTTTCATAGTTAACCTATTGATGTTCGAAAGAACTCAATTGAAACGAGGTAGTTGTTTGAGAGAAAATTATCTCACTTAAGGCCCATCATACCCATGAAGATTTGGTAACTTTTAGTAATCACCTAGCACCTATTTAGCGAGAATTGGAAATTAGTTGATCATTCCTCCATGTTCTTCTTACTCATTTGATTATTCTTGTTAATTGTTGTGGTTGTGATTGCTATCTGATATTAAAAAAAAACCCCACCTAACATTGATGCCAACGTTATGATTTAATTAAAAGTCTCTAATAATTTCTATTCCTACAACTATTTGAATCACGTTTATAACTTTATAATTGAATTCGAAATTGTACCGCTCCCTGTGGATCGACCCCAACTCATTTGTTGGGTTTATACTAGATTACGATCGTCTACACCTAGTATCAAATGAGGTGTAGTTGAGTGTTAATCAAAATGGTGCCATTGCCGGGGAGTGGTGTTTAGAATTCTCTTATCAAAGTTTAAATTGTGATCTATTTGTGTGTAGTTGAATCAACTTACCCCTTTTTTTCTGTTAGTTGTGTTGATCAGATGACAGGATGAGTGCGAATGAAAGCATTGTGAACCAATGTTGTCACCAAGATGATGGTGACGATTTCTTGCATGCCCATGAACCTCTATTAGGGGGCGTAGATGCTATCTACCTACCTCTGGTGGAGGACCATGCTGCATTCCATGTGACAGATACAATGTTGCAACTCTTGCAAGTAAAAGGAATATTTGGAGGGTTAGATCATGAGAACTCCCATCAGAATATTCAGAACTTTCTGAGGGACATGTAGTCCGTTCTCACTCAAGGATATTTTGCAAGAATCAATTCGGCTGCAGTTGTTCCATTTTTCTTTAATGGGGGAAGCAACCAAATGGCTAGCAGAGCTACCGTGACACTATTCTATCTTGGAAGGAACTCAAAGAGGCATTCTATGTGAGGTTCTTTCCACCCTAAAAGATGGTGAAATTGCATGATGACATCCAAAACTTCAAGTGGGTAGAAGGGGAACCAATTCATGAAACTTGGCTGAGGTTTTAGAAGTTACTATTACTATGTGATTTCACGTATCAGGACACCACTTCTAGTTCAAGTGCCAACGATCGTGAGTAGTAAAATAACCCAACTAGTGAGTTGGGGTCGAGTCCCAAAGGAGCGATTTGTAATTTAGAATCAATAGAAAAGTAAAAATATGTTCAAGTCAATCGTAGCTATAGACATTTACGAAGAAAAACATATCAAATTAAAGGGTGAAACAAGTGTCAACTATCAATGGGGGGAGGGGGTTATAATCAATTATCAACTTAAAGAACAGTTAAAAATGAAAATGTAAATACGGAGACGAGATTCTTGGGATGTGATAGGGATATGGGCTAAAATAAACAACCGAGTAAATGTAATTTATAGTACATCGCTGTAAATTGGTAACCAGGCTAGACTTTAGTGGGGGTAAATTTTTTGTCGAACAATTTACCCCAAATCAAATCGGTTTCTCTCAAACACCAATAAGCGGCAATGAAACTCAATCCAATGACAACAGACTATCGAGCTGAACCCACGACAACCCAATGACAACAGACTATCGATTCAGTAGTTTTGGTTTTACAACCTCTCTTTCGAACAAGTCAAAAACACGAAAATAAAATTGTATTTGCAACTACAACCCCATTAAATTCAAACACAACTACTGAATGAAATCACCTTTAAACAACAAAATAACTATCTATAAGCAATACCTAGCAGTAAATTCAACCCATATTCACATAATCACACCTCAAGAATTGGGGTTTTAGCTAGACATAGTAAAGAGATAGAAATCGATACCAATAAGTGTTTCCATCAAATGGGTACGATAAATATTGCCTTTACACACGTCAATGATGAAGAATCGTTAATACCCACTTCCAATTGCTTAGGAATGGAAATCTTTAAAGCTAAGGGACAAGGTCTCCAAAACTCAAAGTTCTAGAAATTGAAAATTCTAAAAATTGGTTTCTGAATTGTAAAACTTGTTACTAAACTAGAAATTTAAATAGGTATTTATAGTTGTCAAAAAGTGTGCTGCGAAGGATCACTCGACACAGTTAGTCGGGATCGCCGATCCACTCGGCTATCCACCGTTGGGTCTAGTTCATCGCCTTTCTGCCTTGGCCTTCAGCAAATTTTAGGTTCTGTAACTTTGGGCGATAAGACACTACATTACGTAACTGTTCAGCGACACGCCGACTGCTTCTTTATATCGCCGACTTGACTTTCTCCTTTAGGGCTTGGCACACTGGAACATTAGGTGAGACTATAGCCTTTCAGTGACTCGCCTAATGGTTTAGGCGATCCTCAGGCCGTGTTTTCTTCGTCTTTTCAGCTGCCTTGTTCCTTTTTGCCCAATAGTGTCCATGCTTTGTTTCTAACTCCAAATACCTGAAACTGAAGGATTTTTATCAGTTATTGAGACAAAATATGCATTTGAGGACACTAAATGTTTCAAAATAAAGCCCTAAAAGAGTCCAAATCACGGACTCATCAACACCCCCAACTTAAACTTTTGCTTATCCTTAAGTAAAACTCAAGTTCATCAGTTCAAAAAGGATGTCTCAGCCAGTGCTACACAAACTCAATCATGAATGCACACAAAAAGTCTCAACTTACTCGTACAAGGATCAATTGTGCACTCAAAGATTCAAGTTGTAACTCACCATTACCAAAGAATCTCAAGCTCACTATACTTACTTCAAATGCAAGTTCAAGCCCAACAAAGGTGATCAAATGCCCTCACACAAAGAATGATTCTATATTCACTCAACTAACACAAAGAATCATTTAAAATTCCGGAATCAATATCAACACTCACACTCATAAGGATAAACTCAATGCATGAATTCACCTTTAGGTTTGCCCTTATTTTCCAATCGACTTTTGATTCAGCTCATTCAAGATAAAAAAAGGTGTTTTCAAGGCTTGTAATGGGGCTGAGTGTAAAGGTATGATCATTTAGGCTTATAGGTTGAAGTCCTCATGAAATGCGGTGTGAACAACACTTTCTTCCCTTTTGTTCATCATTTGTCATTCGTGCTTTTAAGTCATCCCATTATTCACTTTCCATGGACTGTTGGAAACCCCATTTCTTTTTGTATTCTCACAACTTTATTCCACAACTTTATCATTCTTTTCTTCTTCTTTTTTTTGTGTATGGAAGGGTTCCATTTTTTATCAACACCATGGGTCAAAGGGGACTTTCTTGCACTTCTTGATTTACCTTCTCTTTTCACCACACCCCCAACTTAGGCTTTTGGCCTAAGTTGGCTATTCAAACAATTCACAACTCATGAGGATTATGGGTAATGGATTAAGAAAGGTTACACTTTCATCAAGTTTCTTCCAAGAAAAGGGTAAGGCTAAAGGGGTACTCAAAAGAGGAAACACACACTCACAAGGTAAGCCACAAGAGAGGTATGATTTAAAATTGGTTCACACTCTTTAAAGTTGCCTAAGATCATCTCAAGAGATTTGCATCACTTAGTCAATTGGACCAACGGGGAAAATTCTAGGTGTTATCACACATAGTTCACAGTAAGCTCATCACACAAGTCATTGACACCAATGTCAAACAAGACTCCACACTTTTGCTAGTGTGCAATGTTCATTACGAGAGACTCAATTCGATACTTGGTTAGTCACAACGAGATGCAAAGAGTTCACATATTGTCTATGCAACTTCAATTGGCCTCATCGTAGCCATACATTCATGTTTGTTCGATTATAAGCACTATTCAAGTCATCGGTATTGATCAAAATGATACTCGAATTCTCACAAGAACAGCCACATTCAACACAAATGAGAGGTGGCAAAATTTTTAGGAAGGGTCAAAAATCATTTGCAATTAAAAACAAGGAGCCAAGTTGGGTGTTTTAATTGAAGCAAGATTTATTCATTTTAAGATTTTCGAAATCAATACCCAGCTATGGAGCATGTAATAGGTATTGAATTTTCTCCTTTTATGATGAATAGCTAAAACCCCACTCTTGGGGGTTTGACCGTGTGACTAATTGCTTAATTTAGCTAAGTGGGGTGTTAGAAATTATTGATTGTAATGCTAATTCGAAGTGGGTCTGATTTATTCATGCGGTTAATTTGCTTTGTTGAATGTTTATTTCAATGTGATTTAGTGTTTTATGCTTGCTTGAAAGAGATGTGTAAAACCAAGGTGATAAATTATCATTTGTAGTGATTGGGCCATTGTGGGTTCTACTCTAGAGAGTGAATCCTAAGTCTCGTTCTACCTATCTAGCTCAAGAGAGTAGTAGTAGTGAGGTTGTGGGCTGGTTTTCATAGTTAACCTATTGAGGTTTCAAAAGAACTCAATTGAAATGAGGTAGTTGTTTGAGAGAAAATTATCTCACCTGAGGTCCATCCTACCCATGAAGAGTTGGTAACTTTTAGTAATCACCTAGCACCCATTTAGCAAGAATTGAAAATTAGTTGGTCATTTCTCCAAGTTCCTCTTACTCATTTGATTACTCTTGTTGATTGTTGTGGTTGTGATTGCTATCTGATATAAAAATCCCCCACTTGACATTGATGTCAACCTTTTCATTTAATTAAAAGTCTCCAATAATTTCTATTCTTACAACCATTTAAATCGCATTTATAACTTCATAATTGAATTTGAAATTGTACCGCTCCCTGTGGGATCAACCCCAACTCACTTGTTGGGTTAATACTAGATTACGATCGTCTACACCTAGTATCGGATGAGGTGTAGTTGAGCATTAATCATGTACCTCTTGTTGGGTGGTTACTTGATATTGTCCTTCTTTGGGTTAGATAAGTTTGATTCTCCCTTAATGAGTATTGGATGTCTAAAGATCATATTTCTATAGCTTAAGCTCGTGGAATAACTATATGGCGATAAGGAAATTTTGATAGGATATGTGATGGCTTGTGTATTATGAGTGTGTGGTCGTAGATTCAGGTTTATATATGATTGTAGCAGGTATTCATTCAGAATGATATCGTAGTTATGTGAGAAAAGATTTGTTATGATGGTTGTATTATGGTCCAACAGGTTTCAGTTCAGATTGAGTTCATGGATTGGTCTGTGACTTGATAATCACTCCTGATTTGTGGATCTATCAAATTTTGATTCAAAACTTCAGTTTTAGTAGTTTCTGGTGATGAATGGTCTTAAGGATGAGATCACTTGTAGAGATAAACATTAACTCTGGTAATAATACCTCAAGCTTCTAGTAACTTTGGTTTCATTCTTTCTTCTTTATGTTCGGGGACGAACATGATTTTTAAGGGTGGATAATGTAATGACCCGGAAGGTCGTTTTTGGGAATTTTCATAAAATTAGCATTTTACCTCTCTTGATAGTTGCCCCGAGTAATTTTTTTGATTAGTCTGTGAAGTTGATTTGAAAATTTGAATTATTCGATAACTACTATTATTTAATTGATTGGTATATAATGAATAATTTATTTATTTAGTTGGTGATTAATGGGTCAATGTCATAATTTATTTAATACCCTATATTATTTGACCCATATTAAAATAAGTTACTAAGGGTTATTACTTTTAGTAGATAAGTAATTTAGAAAAAAAAGGATCGAGCAAGAACATTACCTGCGGCTCAACACGAAGCGGCAGCACCTGGAGGTAATAGCTTCAAAATTTCTCCAATTTCCTTGAGTAAGTAGCTTTGTCACTAGGAAGATTGTGAGAAAGATATTGTAAGAGTAAATGTAATTGAACCCAAAAACAACTATTGTTATTAGAGATCTAAATTTTTAATTGATACGTAAATATGATTGGAGGTTAACTTGTGGAATCAGTGGTTAGGTAATGAGTGGTGATTATTGCTTAAAAAATTGGCAATGTGACATTAATTAATTCCTTTTCTTAGGAAGTTATTTAGCTATTTTCCTTTTGGCAGTATGTGAATGGTTTCAGTGAAGTACCGTTATATATATCATTGGCCTATGATGATTTAAGTTTTGACATATTGAGATAGATAATTAAATATTAAGTGTATGGTATTATATGAATATCATTAGATTTATGATATTGGAGAAATGGAAACTTAACCCTAGGCTTGAAACTTAGAAATATGAGAGTTGACATGTTAATTGACATCAAATTTAGGAACTTGATTATAAATTTGAGTGAGTTTTATGTCTAGACTAGACACATAGTAATATGAGTGTTGTTAGTTTTGAAATTTTATTATGAATATTTATTTGAATAGATTTTATGGATTTGGAAGCTCAACGAAAGGGGAAGACTCAAGTCCCGAAGTGATTGTTGATTAATTGAGGCAAGTGGATTTCTAAACCCTTGTTAAGTGTATTAAATCGTGTATTTCCTTGTGGTATGTGTTGGGGAGTAATGGGACTAAGTGATGGGTTGACTTGTCCATATTGAATAATTCTAATGATGAAAAGGGTGTAATAAAAGGCAATGAGACTTTGAAAGGCTTATTGACTCATTGTTGATGTTGTATCACGATTGTGTTATTGTGAATTGTGTTTTATTATGAAAATGGTCGTCTCCTCATTATTTATGTGAACATGTCTTTTGCATTAATTCTGAGACATGGTTGTGATAAGTGTTATGTGAATTGAGCAAGAATAAAAATTAAAAATGATGTACCATTTCGAGGGACGTGTCATCCACCGCGACAAATTCTATTATCGAGGAACGTGTCACACGTCGCGACACATACTATTATCGAGGGACGTGTCTCACGCTGCGGCGGATACTATTAGACTTTTATTCTTGCTTTATTTTCGCATTTATCGTATTGTTTGGGTTTTAGACTGACTTGTCTTGGTGGTATAAGACGAGTGCCATCACATCCCTTTTTGGGTCATGACAAAAATGAGATAGTAGCGTATATAAAATTAGCGCATAAAAAATATGTCTTTATATTTGTTTTTAAGGAAAAAATTATAATTCTCTTTTTCTTTTTTTCTTGAAACTAATTTAGTTCTATTGTTTTTTTTCTTTTATTGTTATTTACTGTTTAATTTTTCATATATATATATATATATATATATATATTGCAATTTCTTAATTTTTTTTTTATCAATTAAATGTTTCAAAAAATATGACAGCGCGAAGCGCGGCTTAGTTAACTAGTAATGACATTAAAAAAGAAATAAACTCTAAAAACTAAATGATATCTAATTAATTAAAAATAAAATAATACTCATATCATATTATGTTAACTAAATACTAAATATTATATAATGTTATACTAGATATTAAATATTAATCATATCGTATATCATATTACAAAGAAAAAAAATTATGTTAAAAATAACCATAAATTTGATTATCATTTTACCCTATGATAAATTAAAAATATTAAATTAAATTAAATAATATTATTTTACCCCTTAAGTTAAAAAACATCTATTAAATATTTTTTTCAATTATATGAAATGATCGTCATTTAGGAATGGAGAAGTGGTACTCTAATGCTCACACAAATAGCATCCATGTTATACAAAATTAATTGTTTTAAATTCATAGATCAAGTATCACTATCTAGCTTCTACAATTCCTACTTATTTATCTTTTGGTTTTCTTAACTAATTAGTGAATTTATCCGGGCTTCGCGGAGTCATCAAGACAATAAGACATCAATAATTTTATTAAATACAATATGGGTATTAGTATAACGACCCGTTCGGTCGTTTTGAACACTAGGACTATTTTGACTCTTTCCGTAAAATTTTAAATGAAAATTTTGAACTATTCAGTAACTACAGTTATTTAGTTGATGGATATTTATTTAATAATTAACATAGTCGATAGTTAATGGGTCAGGTCCATAATTTATTTTACTCTTTACTACTTGGCCATATAATTAAATTAAGTTAATGAAATTTAGTATTTTTAGTACCTAATTATTTCAAAAGGAAAAGAAGAGGAGAGCAGTGAGACGTGGGAGCCGGCTTAGATCGATAAAGCGTAGGTAAGAAAATTTTTCTATCCAAGTTTTGTCTCTTATATGCGGTTGTTGGTTATTATATGAATATGATACTAGAGCATTTTTTTGAATTGGAAAAAAATTAAGGGTTGACGAAGGATTTGATTATATATCCATAATTACGGAAGTATTATTATAAGATATCAATCATAGAAAGTCATGAGATGTGTTGATTGGGTTTTAGATTTAAAAGGGTTTGAATCAATGTGCAGTTGGCTCATGGTTGCCGCCACTAGTTTAGTAACCAGTGACTTCAAATTTTAATTATTTTTATTTTGTGATCGTATTAAAAATTAGGTTTCGATATATTGAGATAGGAAATTAAAAATTAGGTGTATTATATTATATTGATATCATTAGAGTTATTTATTTGGATAAATTAAGCCTTAACCATAGGCTTAAAGTTAAGGAATATGAGACTTGGCATATTAGTTGACACCAAGATTTATGAATTTAATTATATATTAGGGTGAGTTCTGAGTCTATGATAGATATATAGTAATATGGGTGTCTATGGATTCACTTTCTTACGAATATTGTATATTTGTTAGATTGAGAACATTTTGAAGCTTTGCGAAAGAGAAAAGCAAAATCGTGAGATTCATCACATGTGTTCGGCATTTGAGGTATTTTCAAACTTTCAAACTTCGTTGAAGAACATTTTTTCTAATTAAAGATTTAAAATGGAATAGACCATTGATAAGGGTGAAAGATGGGGGTCTCGTACAAATGGTGTGACACGCATTGGTACGAGTACCAATTTTATAAACAAAAAAGCTTATTACTATAGAATATGGATTGTAATATGAGAATACCAAAGCATGTGGGCATTAGCTGGTGTATTATTGACTTGAATTCTTTTGTGTGATTGTGTTTCTCTATTTAACCCATATATACTTATGATAGTTTAGGTGATTATATATCATACTATATTTGATTGATTAAGATGCATCATCATCCCTTTTTATTGAAATCATATTGTGGACATGCATTAAGATGAGATTAAGTATAAGTTGGGCACATAGAGATCATTCGTGCTGGGATTGTGAAATGTTAAGATTATAATTTGGCCACGTGGAGATCGTCGGTGCGAAAATTGTTTGATCTATGATATTGTGTTGAGATCGTCCGCACAGACACGTGGAGATCGTCCGTGTCGGTATATGGACCTCTCGAGTCCCCCATGGGTCATGAACTCTTGATGTATTTTGGAGGAGTATCATGTATATACGGGAGAGAGTATTGACATTTGAGGCATATCATTTCATGGTGTCACATTACATTGCATTGCGTCTCATTACATCCTTCCTTTTTATTTGATTGTGTGCTTCATTGATGTTTGGATATTACGTGACAATTAATTATCCCTATTTGATGAAAACTTGGTAGATCAGTATAATGTGGACTTGTAAAATTAAAGAATTATTTTCTTATATACTCCTGTCACTACTTTTTCGTTGTCGGTCTATGAGATATACTGGGCACATGTAGTTTCGTACTCATACTAAACTTGTTGCACTCTTTGTGGTGCAGATTCGATTCCGAATAAGAGAACATCTCGTGGAGCTTTTTTAGTTTGAGCTTGGAGTATCTCAAAGTTGTGGTGAGCTGCTTTGCTGTTCCATGGCCCACACCTCCCTCTATCTTAGATTTATTTTGTTGTTTAAGTATTCAGACATGATATCTCTTATGTATAGACTTGTCATTTCAGTTTCAGACTTGCACCATATTTAGAAGCTCTTGTACTTATGACACCAATTCTTGGATGGTATTTTAGCTTTCCGCATTTCGTATTTACGAAGGACTTAGTGTTGGAGATATTCCACTCGTTGTTTACTTTTCACCTTTTTTACTAAGTTAAATTGGTAAAACTAGGGGGTTGGCTTACCTATCGGTTGGGAACATAGGTTCCATCACGATCTGTGAATTCGGGTTGTGACAAATTGGTATTTGAGCTCTAGGTTCAATGGTGTCACGAGTACAAGAGCAATGTCTAGTAGAGTCTTACGAATCTTTATGATTACGTTCATACTTATCTTTGAGAGGCTATAGGACATTTAGGAAACTTCTATTCTTTCATATGTTATTGTGCGCACTTGACTTTGTTGAAATTCTATTCTTGTTGTCTCATTCTCTCACAAATGATGAGGACCTGTGTTTTCATGATCAAAGATCACGAGATTGTCCCTACCCCGTATTTACACTCACTACTAGGGTTATTGCATGAGGTAGATACAGGGGTAAAGGTCAAGATCGAAGTTGTGTGGTATAATATTTGACTAATAGGCATATCATTAGTTTAATGAGTAAAAGATGTTCAGATGGTTCAAAATGATGAATCCTTCAACCTATAATAGTGACTCGAATGAGGATGTGTATGAGTTTATAGTCAACTATCGTGAAAGGTTGCACAATCTTGAATTAGGGGAGTCCTATGGAATTTACTACACCGTGTTTCAAGTGATTGACCCTACCAAGCAATGATGGAGATATTACAATGATTGTTGGTCAATTGGATCACCTCCGCTATTATGAACTCAGCTTACTCAGCCATTTTTAGATAAGTTTGTTTCATGTAGTAAGAGGGGGCACAAGAGGGACAAGTTTGAGGGTTTAAAGTAAGATGGTGTGTTAGTCACAAAGTATAAGGTTAAATTCCATACCTTGACTAGGCACGCTTCGATAATACTTCCCACCGAGGCTGAGAAAGTGAAAAGGTTTGTTAAGGGGTTGATAATTACGATTCATATGGGATTTTCTTTGGTTTCCAATTTTGGTGTTCCATTTTAGAAAATTGTAGATGTTGCCAAAGAGTTAGAGATGATTCGACATGTGAGATTTAAACAGTGTGAGGGAAAGAAGGTTGTCATTCGAATTGGATATGGTATGTGAGTAGCTTGATTTGCATGTATATGTTTCTACTTTTGTTGGAGAATTCATAGTGGTAGATCTAATATATCGATCATGTATACTTACTTTAATGAGATATGATACTCAAGTGAATTTCAAAGGCTTATATGTGATGGTTTTTTGATGTTATTCTTGAAATGAATTGGTTATCTCCTTATCACGCAACTTTGAATTGTCATGATAAGACAATTACATTAGTTATGTCTGATATTCCTGTGGTAGAATGGTGAGGTTCTCTTAGTCACTCCCCAAAAAGGGTGATATCATTTCTTAAGGCTCGTCATTTTGTGGAGAGAGGTTGTTTGGCTTATTTGGCACATATTCGAGATACTAGTGTTGAGAATCGTATGCTAGAGTCTATTCCGATTATGAATGAGTTTTTTGAGGTTTTTTCCAATGGACCTACTAGGTCTTCCACCTGATCATGATATCAATTTTTTGTATTAACTTAGAACAAGTAACTAGCCTATTCCTATTCTTGCTTATCATATGGCACTGGTCGAATTGAAGGAGTTAAAAGAGCAGTTGCATAATTTGTTAAGCATGTTCATTAAGCCGAGTGTATCTCACTGAGCTACTCCAGTGTTATTTGTAGAGAAGAAGGATGGACATACGTTTATGTGTATTGACTAGCAACATTTGAACAAGATTAGGACACCTGAGATTCCTAGGACATCTTTTCAGACACATTATGGCCATTAAGAGTTTTTGGTTATCGTTTTTGGGTTGACTAATGCCCCAACAATTTTCATGGACTTGACGAATGGGATGTTAAGATCGTACTTGAATTCCTTTATTATTGTATTCATAGATGATATATTCTCGTAGTAGGAGGAGCACAAGCATCATTTGAGGACTGTGCTTGAAATTTTGAAGGAGAAGAAGCTCTATGCCAAGTTTTCAAAGTCTTGAGTTTTGGATTAGTTAGCATTCTTGGGACATGTAGTGTCCAAAGAGGGTATTATGGTGGATCCTAAGATGATTGATACAATTCGAGGTTGGGTCAGACTTTCTTTAATTATTGAGATTTGGAGTTTCTTAGGCCTTGCAGGTAGTTATCGGTGATTTGTGAAGGGGTTCTCATCCATTCCCATTTACTAGATTGACCCAGAAGGAAGTGGATTCTAGTGATTTGTGAGAGGTGAGTTTTCAAAATCTCAAGACTTTATTGGTTACTACTCTAATTTTTACTCTACTCGTGGAGGGAGTGGATTTTATCATATATTGTGATGTTTGTTGGATTGACCTTGATTGCATTTTGGTGTAGAGGGAGAGCGTAATAGTTTATGCTTCAAGGCATCTGAAGCTGGTTCACGAGAAGAACTATCCTATCCATGACTTGGAATTGATAGTTGTAGAGTATTCGCATTGAGAATTTGAGGGTATTGCTTTTATGGTGTGTATTGTGAGGTGTTCAAGGATCATCGTAGTATCTAATATATATTCAATCAGAGCAGCGAAGATGATTTTGAGTTGCTCAAGGATTATGACATCAATACTTTTATCATCGGAATAAGGCAAATGTGGTAGTAGATTCATTAAGAATTTAGCTTTGTTACAAGTGGGAAAGCTTCTTTTGGCTATTGTAGAGTCGTGTCTTACATGGAGGCGGGGTCATCTTTATTGGATCAGATTCGGGCTTAATAGTTTGATGATGGAGATTTGTGTAATATTCGAGATAAAGTGTTACAAGGAAAAATCAAGGAGAAAATTCTTGATGGTGAGGGTGTTGTGAGGATAAAAAATCATATTTATGTTCTTCAGACAGGTGGTTTGACTAGAATGATCATGGAGAATGCCTATAGTTTAAGGTATATAATTCATCCGAGGTCTACTAAGATGTATCGTTTATCAGCAAGTGATGTGTAAACACCAAAAACCTTGAGGTGTTACTTAAAGGACACCCATACTAGAGTGGAAGTGAGAAATGATTTATACGGACTTTATGGTAGGGTTGCCATGAACCTTGGGTAAGAGTTGATGTTGTTGTGCGTCATTGTGGATCGATTTGGTCAAGTCTACATAACTCGTTCCGATTCAGACTATTTATAACTTAGAGAAGTTAGTCCAGTTTTACGTTTAGGAGATAGTTTGAATACATTGGGTGCCTATATCTATTATTTCATGTCGAGACATACACTTTTGACTATCTACGTAGAAGGAGTTGGGACTCGGGTAAATCTTAGTACGTCCTTGCATAAACAGACTTATTGTCAGCCTGAACGGACTATTGAGATCCTTGAGAATATGTTGCGAGTGTGTGTGATCACTTTGATGGTTATTGAGGACAAAAAAAAATTGTTGTTAGTGGAGTTGCATACAATAACATTTATCATTCAAGTATTGAGTTGGCACCATTTGAGGTTTTGTATAGTAGGAGATGATGATCTCCAATAGGTTAGTTTGAGGCATTTAATGTTAGACTGTGGGGTACAGAATTGTTGATGGAGAACTTGGAAAAGGTTAAGTTGGTTTAGGATAGGCTTCTCATGGCTTAGAGTAGGCAAAAGAGTTATACATATCGAAAGGTTCGCAATTAGGAACTCGTGATTGGAGAGCGGGGTTCTATTGAAGGTTTTACCCATGAAAGGTGTGATGAGATTTGGAAGGAAGGGCAAGTTAAGCCCGAGATATATTGGTCTTTTGAGATTGTTGAGAATATAGGTGAGGTGGCTTACGAGTTGGCTTTGCCACCTCGCTTATAAGGTGTTCACCCCGTGTTTTATATTTCGATGTTGAAGAAGTATCATTGGGATGGTACTTATGTGATCAAATGGAATTGGGTGTTACTTGATCAAAATTTGACTTTTGAGGAAGGGTTGAGGAGGCTACTTGGGAGAGCGAGTTGGACATGTAGATCAAATATCCACATTTGTGTTAAGTGTTCAGTTACTTTTAGTCTTTTATCGTTTGAGAACGAACGTTTATTTAGTGGTAGATGATGTAACGATCCGTTCAGTCATTTTTAACACTAGGACTATTTTGACTCTTTCCGTAAAGTTTTAAATGAAAATTTTGAACTATTTAGTTATTACGGTCATTTAGTTGATGGATATTTATCTAATAATTAATATTGTCGATAGTTAATGGGCTAGGTCCATAGTTTATTTAATACTCTTTATACTTGGCCATATAATTAAATTAAGTTAATGAAATTTAGTATTTTTAGTACCTAATTATTTCAAAAGGAACAGAACAGGAGAGCAGTGAGACGTGGGAGCCGACTTAGATCGATAAAGCGTAGGTAAAAAGAATTTCTATCCAAGTTTTGTCTCTTATATGTGGTTGTTGGTTATTATATGAATATGATATTATAATATTGGGTGGAAGAGGAGGAGGAGGAGGAGAAGGAGAAGGAGAAGGAAAAGGAGAAGGAGAAGAAGAAGAAGAAGAAGAAGAAGAAGAAGAAGAGAAGAAGAGAGAATTAGAAGAAAGTGATGTTGATGAAAGTTTTTAATTGGACAAAAAATAATTAAAGGTTGATGAAGAATTTTATTATATATTCATAATTAAGGAAGTATTGTTATAAGATATCAATCATAGAAAAGCATGAGAGGTGCTGATTGGGTTTTAGATTTAAAGGGGTTTGAATAAATGTGCATTTGGCTCATGGTTGCCACCACTGGTTGAGTAACCAGTGGCTTCAATTTTTAAATATTTTTATTTTGTGATAGCATTACAAATTAGGTTTTTGATATATTCAGATAGGTAATTAAAATTTAGGTGTATTGTATAATATGTATATCATTAGACTTATTTCTTTGGACAAATTAAGACCTAACCCTAGGCTTAAAGTTAAGGAATATGAGACTTGACATATTAGTTGACACCAAGATTTATGAATTTAATTATATATTAGGGTGAGTTTTGAGTCTAGGATAGATATATAGTAATATAGATGTCTATGAACTCATTTGCTAACGAATATTATACAATTGTTGGATTGAAACGTTTTGAAGTTTTGGGAAAGAGAAAAACAAAATCGTGAGGATTCGTGATACGTGCTCGGTATTTAATGTATGTTAAGACTTCCAGACTTCGTTGAAGGACGTTTTTCTAATTAAAGATTTAAAAATATAATAGACCATGGATAAGGGCGAAAGATGGAGGTCTCATACTAATGGTGTGACAAGCATTGGTACGAGTAACGGTGTTATAAAGGGAAAGCTTATTACTATAGAATGTGGATTGTAATTTGAGAATGCCAAAGCATACGGGAATTAGCTGATGTATTATTGACTTGAATTCTTTTATGTGATTGTTTCACGCCCTGATCCTACACCCCAGACGTGGCTGGCACACAAGAACCATTGTTGGCCCCAAGCGAACCCTTGGCCTGGCTTACTTACTCAGCGGAAGACTTAAACACAAGAAGTATAACTCCTGCAATAACTTAAGAAATAATAACTTAGCCAAAATGGCAACTCAAATCTTAAACGTATACAACTGAAATGAATAAGACTAAAGAAGTATAGCTATCTGTCTAACTGTCTATGAAGCCTCTAAAACAAAGAGAGATGTCGGGACAAGACCCCCGATCATCATAACAATGAAATACTGAAAGCAAAGTAAAAGGAGTCCTCCGGAATGCAAAGAGGCTCAGCAATTGACTCTGAGTGCTCAACTGGATCAACGAGGTGTTGGGTGATGATCTTGGTTACCTGCGTCTGCATCATAAAATGTTGTAGGCCAACTGGCATCAGTAATGTACGAGTATGCGAGTTAAAAGGCTAAACATAATGAAGGCTTGAAAAGAATCTGAAAGAAATACTTACATTGGCTCTTCTCAACTCATGAACAACTTAACTCAATATAAAGCAATAAAACACATGCAATATATGAAAAGTTTGTAAAACAGTGGAAAACAACGTAGTTTGTTAAAGAAAAATGCAATAGCAAACTTAACTTTTCTCATGTAATAAAGTAATATAGTTTCTGTGGGAGTTTCTCTAACTGACAACCACCACTATGAGCCTAAGTGGTGATACATCGTCTTGTCCACGCTACCAGAACTGTCATATCCTTTGTCGTCATATAGAACATCTTAACTAAGTGGATCCACTAGTCTATGCTAAAAAGCAACTTAAGGAGGCATCTAAAAAGTATGATCATTTACTATCCATGATGGCTACACTGTTTATGGAGACTTCAGTTAATACGAACTCGCATCCCCATATCGGTGCTCAATACTACTCTCAAAATATACTTAGTTCGTATGTTTTTAAAACAAACTTATTACTTTGGTTTGAGATAATTACTCAAATCTTAGCTTAAAAGCTCTTTTGGAATCAATGTTTCCTTTCTTTCTCAAATGTGAAAACATTTTAAACTCTTTGAGAATACATAGTCCTCATATACTTCTTTGAAGAAATGAACTTTAATCTTTACTCTATACTATTTACTTAACTTAAACTTTTGAGTCTTAAAACAAAATTAAAACGTTTGCGAAAGACTTTTGAAAACTTTATGAACTTCTCTTGACTTGCTTCTTAACTTCTAGACTTGAATCTTAACTTTCCTTGAATTGAATTATGGATTCAAGGTTCATGATGTCATGTTTATGGATGATTTCATGATGTTTAGATGTACCTAAGAGTGTTGGAATCAACTAGAAAACATAGGTACAGAATTTCCAGATTTTCATTCTTTCCAAAGACGACTATTTCCTTTTATTAAC
>NC_064283.1:45617850-45632902 GCF_019186545.1 Solanum stenotomum | reverse complement strand
TAATAAACCCAGAAAATTAACTTGAATTGCAAAGCCAAAATCTTCAAAACGAACTTGGAAAATCAATAATTGCTAGGGTTGCAAATTAATCTCCAAAGTTACAAAGCAAAAACAGAATAATAGTGTCTAACCCCCAAAAACGAGGTTTACATGTCCTATATATAGAAAACAAATCCTAAATAAAAAAGGAAACAAATTAAGGAAAGTTTTGTTCAGACACGCGTCTTCGATCCACGAGACTGACTTACGGACCGTCGATGGATCTACGGTCCGTAAGTCCCTTCCGTCACTCGGGACTTAGAAAATATTTCAGCATCCAACTTCAGCTTCTCTGAAGCAAACGACGGACCAGCAGCACGGACCGCAGATCTATCTACGGTCCATCAATCCCTTCCGTAGCTCCATACTTAGAATCTTCAAAAATCAGGTACTGGAACCCTCGCAGTCTCAATCTACGGATCAACAGTACGGTCCGTAGATCAATCTACGGACCGTCAATGGGCACCGTGGTTCCACACTTGGTCAGATTTGCCTGATTTGTCCTCAACACCATGCCTGCTGATCTACGGTCATCACCTACGGACCGTGAATAGACCTACGGTCCGTAGATTACCTCCGTGGATGCCCTTTTCTGCATTTCCTTCAGCTGTCTTTAAACTTCCGCGCCTGAACACCTTTCCTGCAAAACATGATAAAACACATAAAAACCAATATAAAAAGGCCCTAGACACACACAACTTGTAAGTGAAATGTATTAGAAATACCGTAAACTCACGGTATATCAATAAGCTAGTTCCTCCTATGATTATGTAATAGATGATGTTTAGAAGAGTTTGTATAGGCATACTCCCAAAAGGATGAATCCCCTAGACTTCGTCGGTTCAAGTGTCGGTTCGAGTGTCACTGAGGATCCGAAAAACTTTGTGGAAGAGTTGCAGAAAGTGTTTGAGGTGATGCATGTTGCATAAAGTGTTTGAGGTGATGCATGTTGCAGATGCTGAGCGTGTGGAACTAGTTGCATACAAACTGAAGGGTGTTGCTAGAGCCTGGTACGACCAATGGAAGAACACTAGAGCTTATGGTGCACCAATTGTGAGTTGGGTTGTGTTTGAAGAGGCCTTCATGGGGCGTTTCTTTCCCCGTGAGCTGAGAGAGGCAAAGGTAAGAGAATTCCTTAACTTGAAGCAGGAATCCATGAGTGTGCATGAGTATAGCCTCAAGTTCATTCAACTTTCCCGCTATGCTATGGAGATGGTTGCGGACATGAGGAGCAGGATGAGTCTATTTGTATATGGGTTGTCTCTCTTGTCAAGTAAGAAGGGCAAGGCACCTATGTTGATTGGAGACATGGACATAGCAAGGCTTATGATCCATGTGCAACAGGTTGAGGAGGATAAGTTGAGAGATAGAGATGAGTTCAGAACAATAAGCCTAAGACAAAAGGAAATGAGTCCGGGGAATACAAAAATAATGCAAACTTGTCATCCTTTCAACAAAAGCCAAATAGACTTGCTCCATCATCTACTAGTGCACCTGCATCAAAGAATAGAAGTGAGTTCAAGAATCAAAATTCACAGAACTTCAGAGCTAGACCTTCTCAGTCTCAAGGTAGTGTGGCACAAGGGGCTAATTGGACTCCTGCATGTGCTAAGTGTGGTAGGATCCACCCAGGAGCGTGTTGTGATGGCTCCACTGGTTGCATCAAGTGTGGTCTAAATAGTCACTTCATGAGAGAGTGCCCTAAGAATAGGCAGGATAGTGGTAATGGGGGCAATGGAGTCAAATCTTCTTTGGTGCCTCCACCAGACAGAACTGCACCTACAGGATCTACTTTAAGGATAGGCGGAGGAGCACACCATATGTATGTGATCACCAATCGGGAAGAGCAAGAGAATTCACCTAATGTTGTCACTGGTATGATCAAAGTCTTTACTTTTGATGTTTATGCTTTACTTGATTCTGGTGTAAGTCTATCTTTTATGACTCCATCTATTGCTATGAGGTTTGATATTATTCCCGAACAACTTCTTGAGCCCTTAAGTATTTCCACACATGTTGGTGAGTCTATTCTAGCTAAGAGAGTTTATCGTGATTGTACCATTTTTGTCAATCACAAGGACACCATGGCTAACTTAGTCTAGTTGGTTATGGTGAACTTTGATGTTATTCTAGGTATGGACTGGCTTCATGCTTGTTATGCCTCAGTTGATTGTAGAACTCGAGTAGTTGAAGTCCAGTTTCCTAATGAGTCAGTTATTGAGTGGAGGAGTAGTTTAGCAGTGCCTAAGGGTTGTTTTCTTTCGTACCTTAAAGACAGATATTTAGTTTCCAAAAGGGACATCTATCACTTGGTCCGAGTTAATAACTCTAGTGTTGAGACACCACCTATTCAATCAGTTTCAGTTGTGAGTAAGTTTCTAGAGTCTTTCTGGATGATCTTTCATGAGTCCCTTCCGAGAGAGAAATAGACTTCGGTATAGATATTTTTGTTGATACTCGAACTATTTATATTCCGCCATATAGAATGGCTCCAGCTGAGTTGAAAGAGTTAAAAGAACAGTTGAAAGACCTTGATAAAGGTTTCATTCTACCAAGTGTCTCACCTTGGGGCGCTCCTGTTTTATTTGTGAGGAAGAAAGATGGTTCTCTTAGGATGTGTATTGATTACCGCTAATTGAACAGAGTCACTATAAAGAATAAGTATCCCCTCCCAAGAATTGATGATCTTTTCGATCAACTTTAGGGTGCCACTTGCTTTTCTAAGATAGACCTCAGATCTGGCTATCATCAGTTGAGAGTAAGGGAAAGTGATATCCCAAAGACAACATATAGGACCCGTTATGGTCACTATGAGTTTTTAGTTATGTATTGTGGTTTAACTAATGCTCCTGCAACATTCATGGATCTTATGAATAGAGTGTTTAAGCCTTATCTTGATATGTTTGTTATCATATTCATTGATGACATTTTGATTTATTCGAAGAATGTGGAGGATTATGCTAGTCATCTCGGAGTAGTTCTTCAAACTCTCAGAGATAAAGAGTTGTATGTCAAATTTTCCAATTTTGAGTTTTGGCTTGAGTCTGTGGCGTTCTTAGGCCACATTATTTCTAGTAATGGGTTTCGAGTTAACACTTAGAAAATTGAGGCACTATAGAACTGGCCTAGACCCACATTTCCAATCGATATTAGGAGTTTCTTTTGACTCACTGGTTATTACAGAAGGTTTGTCGAGGGGCTCTCATCTATTTCATCCCAGTTGACAAAGTTGACATAGAAGACACTGAAGTTCTAATGGTCTAAAGCTTGTGAGAAAAGTTTTCAGGAATTGAAAATGCGGTTGACTACCGCCCCAGTGTTGACCTTATCGAAGGGTACACAAGACTTTGTTGTATATTGTGATACATCTAGAGTTTGACTGGGTTGTGTATTGATGAAGAATCGTAACGTTATAGCTTATACCTCCAGACAGCTTAAGATTCACAAGAACAATTACCCAGCTTATGATATAGAGTTGGCTACTGTATTGTTTGCTTTGAAAATATGGCATCACTATATTTTTGGTATTCATGTAGATGCACTCACCGAATACAAGAGTCTTCAGTATGTATTCAGTTACAAAGAGCTTAATCTCATACAGAGAAGGTGGTTGGAGTTACTCAAGGATTACGACATGAGTATTCTCTATCACCCAGGCAAGGCTAATGTTGTCGTTGATGCTTTGAGCAGGTTATCTGTGGGTATTACTTCCCATGTTGAGAAAGGCAAGAAAGAGTTAGCAAGAGATGTGCACAGACTTTCACGATAGGGAGTCCGGTTAATGAATTCCAAAGAAGGAGAACTAGTGGTGATGAATGGGACTGAATCATCGCTTGTGCCCAAAGTGAAAGAGAAACAAGACCAAGATCCCCTTTTTCTTGAATTGAAGGCAAATGTTCATAAGAAGAAAGTGATGGCTTTTGAACAAAGAGGAGATGGTGTATTGAGGTATCAAGATAGGTTGTGTGTACCAAAGGTGGTTGAACTCCAAGAGAGGATCATGGAGGATGCTCATAGCTCCAGATACTCTATCCATCCTGGTTCCAAAAAGATGTATCGTGACTTGAGAGAAGTCTATTGGTGGATTAGTATGAAGAGGTGTATCGCAGAGTTCGTTGCTTAGAGTCTGAATTGCCAACAAGTCAAAGTAGAGCACCAGAGGCCCGGTGGTAAACATAGACCTTCCAAAATGGAAGTGGGAGATGATCAATATGGATTTCATTAGTTGTTTGCCGCATCTCGCAGCACCATGATTTCATTTGGGTGATTGTAGATCGAATGACTTAATCATCCCATTTATTGACGGTAAAGACTACCTATTCAGCAGAAGATTATGCTAGATTATATATTCAAGAGGTAGTAAAACTTCATGGAGTTTTGGTGTCCATCATTTCAGATAGATGTGTGTAATTCACCGCACAATTCTGGAAGTCTTTCAAGAAAGGTTTGAGTTCGACAGTAAATTTGAGTACTTTCTTCCGTCCTCAGACTTATTGTCAAGCAGAGCGCACAATTCATACTTTAGAAGATATGTTGAGGGCGTGTGTGATCGGTTTCAAGGGTAATTAGGATGATCACTTACCTCTCATTGAGTTTGCTTACAACAGTTATCACTCTATCTGAAGGCTTCTTATGAGGCTCTTTATAGGCAACAATGTAGATATCCTATTGGATGGTTTGAAGTTGGTGAAGTCGGGTTGATAGGACCAGACATAGTTCATCAATCTATGGAGAAAGTGAAGATCATTCAAGGAAGGTTGAAAACAGCGCAAAGTCGTCAATAATTGGGTTTATTTGAAGATTTCACCCATGAAGGGTGTTATAAGGTTTGGCAAGAAGGGGAAACTTAGTCCCCGGTATATTGGTCCTTATAGGATATCCAATAAAAGTGACAATGTAGCCTACGAGTTGGAGCTACCATCAGAGTTAGCAGCAGTCCATCCGATATTCCACATTTTAATGTTGAAGAAGTGTATGGATGATCCTTCACTTATTATACCTACTGAGAATATTGGTATTAAGGACAACCTATCTTATGAGGAGATTCCCGTTGATATACTTGATCTTCAGCTTCGCAAGTTCAGAACCAAGGAGGTAGCATCAGTCAAGGTATTATGGAGGAATCAATTTATTGAGGAAGCTACTTGGGAGGCTAAGGAAGATAGGAAGAAAAAATACCCACATCTCTTTGAGTCCAGAGAAATTCCAAATCAAGGTACTAAATATTTTCTTGGTACTCTTTAAATTGATATGTTGAGTGTGTTAAATTACATGTTGGGTGTTAGATGTTACCACCCTTAGTTCTACTTAGAGTAATCCCATTCGAGGAGAAATGTTCCCAACTGGGAAATATTGTAACACCTCGGCCTTAGAAAGGGCTAAATTTAGAAAGAACTAATTTGGAAAGAGCTAATTTGAGATTTGTTCAAGTTAAGCTTAAGTTGTGAGTTTTGGGTCAACTTCAAATGATCATAACTTTCCGTACATGAGAATTAGGTGGCCCATAAGATATCAAATGAAAAGTCTTTGAATCCTCTTTCCAACACCATCGAGTTTGCTAAATTCCGTGTTTGGGTGAGGGAAATATGCCTATTTGAAGTCAGCATGTCTAGTTAAGGAAATTAACCTGAATTAATGAGGGGTATTTTGGTCTTTTCCTTACCCATTTAGCTTTAAATGTTTTTGGAAATAATTTAGGGTTCTAAACTGACCTAGATCAGTTTTCATAATTCAAAATCACGCTTAGGGTTTTGAGAGGAGTTCAAGAGGAGGAATCAAGGAGGAGTTCAAGTGTTCGCCATGATTTCTTGTGAATCAAGGATTTGTTTCATCAAATTAAGGTATGTAAGTTTTCATAGTGTTGTGTTCGTTCACTCACACGCCAATGATGAGTTTCCACTTTCAAATTCATCCATGAGATTGAGTATATTGAGTTTCATGATGAAATTCTTGAGGTGTTGTTTTCGTTCTTGAATTATGATTTTTTGTTGAGTTCTTGAGGAGAGGATCTTGTAATAAAGTATTGTTCTTGAGGATTTTCGAGTAGATTTTCATGTAATTAAGTTGGGTAAACTAATCGAAGAGAGTTTGGAAGAAACCATTCGATTCTAGGTGAATTAGGGCAAATAATTGAGAAGCAAAATTCGTCGAGTTTTCTATGCAGGGGACTAGCGCACAACGCTAGCAGTGCGCTTGAAATTTTCCTTCGAAGTTAAGGGGCTGGCGCCCTACGCCACTCAATGCGCCAGAGTTTCCTTCACCGTCTCTTTTCCGTAGTTCGTTCCGTCTGAGTTCTTTCAAAGTGTACCTTCATTCCCTTCCTGATTTTACAATTCTAAATCACATTTAATCATCACGAGATCCTTCATATCATGAACCATAACTCTTGAATTCACATTTCAAATTCAAGAAAATATTAAGAGTAAAGTTCCAGGGAGTTCTTTGAGTCCTTTTGAGAAGTCTTTTACAAACTTTTAAAACTTGCTTTAAGACTTGAGTACCTGAGTATGAGTATGAGTATGAGTAGAGTTGAGTTTGATTTTTCAAAATGAATATATGGGAACTAAGTATCCTCAAGAGTAAATGTTTTTACATTTAAAATGAGAGGAAACATCAATTTCCAAATGAGTTCATGAGGAGTTTTTAGTATAATCTCTTTTAAGAGAACCTTTTGAGTAATAATCTCAAAGTTGGGAGATGAGGAAATGTTTTCAAATATATGAGATGAGTTATATTATTGGGAGTAGTGTTGAGCATCGATATGTGAACGAGTTCAAACAACTCAAAGTCCTTATAAACCATGTAGCCAGCGTGGGTAGAAAGGGTCATATATTTTAGATGATTCCTTATTCCTTTTTAAGAATAGCTTCGTGGATCCACTTAGTTGAGGATGTCTTATACTCCGGTAAGGTATAGGACAGTTCTGGCAGTGTGGACGACACGTTGTATCATGATGTTCCCAACGGGGATATATTGTAACACCTCGGCCTTAGAAAGGGCTAAATTTAGAAAGAACTAATTTGGAAAGAGCTAATTTGAGATTTGTTCAAGTTAAGCTTAAATTGTGAGTTTTGGGTCAACTTGAAATGACCATAACTTTCCGTAAATGATGAATTAGGTGGCTCATAATATATCAAATGAAATGTCTTTGAGTCCTCTTTCCAACACCATCGAGTTTGCTAAATTCCATGTTTGGGTGAGGGATATATGCCTATTTGAAGTCAGCCAGTCTAGTTAAGGAAATTAACTCGAATTAATTAGGGGTATTTTGGTCTTTTCCTTACCAATTTAGCTTTAAATGTTTTTGGAAATAATTTAGGGTTCTAAACTGACCTAGATCAGTTTTCATAATTCAAAATCACGCTTAGGGTTTTGAGAGGAGTTCAAGAGGAGGAATCAAGGAGGAGTTTAAGTTCGCCATGATTTCTTGCGAATCAAGGATTTGTTTCGTCAAATTAAGGTATGTAAGTTTTCATAGTGTTGCGTTCGTTCACTCACACGCCAATGATGAGTTTCCACTTTCAAATTCATCCATGAGATTGAGTATATTGAGGTTCATGATGAAATTTTTGAGGTGTTGTTTTCGCTCTTGAATTATGATTTTTTGTTGAGTTCTTGAGGAGAGGATCTTGTAATAGAGTATTGTTCTTGAGGATTTTTTAGTAGATTTTCATGTAATTAAGTTGGGTAAACTAAGCTAAGAGAGTTTGGAAGAAACCATTCGATTCTAGGTGAATTAGGGCAAATAATTGAGAAGTAAAATTCGTCGGGTTTTCTAGGCAGGGGCCTGGCACACAACGCCAGCAGTGCGCTTGAAATTTTCCTTCGAAGTTAAGGGGTTGGCGCCCTACGCCACTCAGTGTGCCAGAGTTGCCTGCCCTGTCTCTTTTCCGTAGTTCGTCCCATCTGAGTTCTTTTAAAGTGTACCTTCATTCCCTTCCTGATTTTACGATTCTAAATCACATTTAATCATCATGAGATCCTTCATATCATGAACCATAACTCTTGAATTCACATTTCAAATTCAAGAAAATATTAAGAGTAGAGTTCCAGGGAGTTATTTGAGTCCTTTTGAAAAGTCTTTTACAAACTTTTAAAACTTGCTTTAAGACTTGAGTACCTGAGTATGAGTATGAGTAGAGTTGAGTTTGATTTTTCAAAATGAATATATGGGAACTAAGTATCCTCAAGAGTAAATGTTTTTACATTTAAAATGAGAGGAAACATCAATTTCCAAATGAGTTCATGAGGAGTTTTTAGTATAATCTCTTTTAAGAGAACCTTTTGAGTAATAATCACAAAGTTGGGAGATGAGGAAATGTTTTCAAATATATGAGATGAGTTATATTATTGGGAGTAGTGTTGAGCATCGATATGTGAACGAGTTCAAACAACTCAAAGTCCTTATAAACCATGTAGCCAACGTGGGTAGAAGGGTCTACTTTTTAGATGATTCCTTATTCCTTTTGAAGAATAGCTTCGTGGATCCACTTAGTTGAGGATGTCTTATACTCCAGCAAGGTATAGGACAGTTCTGGCAGTGTGGACGACATGTTGTATCATGACATAACTCATAGTGATAGTTATTGGTTAGAGAATCTCCCAAATAAGAGTAAAAGATTTTATTTTGTATACTTAAATACATTGATTTATCATCTATTGTTTTAAAAGCTTTCTTTATAATGCATCTTTATTGTTGCTTTTATATTGAACTGAGTTGAGTACTTCTGAGTTTGAGTATCCCTAAGTTGAGTCGAGTTGAGTTGAGTTGAGATGAGGTGAGTATACTCTTCCTTTTTAATGGTTCAAGCTCATGTCTTTGCTTTAGAGTTCCCCTTGCATGCTCGTACATTCCATGTATTGATGTCATTTGGCGTGCATATTTCATGATGCAGATACAGGTAATCAGGGTCATCAACAGACGCTCTGTTGATACCACAACAGTTCAAGTTATCTTTGGTAAGCCTCCTTGCTTCCGGAGGATTCCATTTATAGCTTTCAGTTTGTTTAGGATGTCGTGGGTCTTGTCCTGACTTCCATCATAGTTATTAGAGGCTTCATAGATAGACAATAGTAGTTCAGGAGTCTTTTCATTTCCATTGTTTAATATTTAAGACTTGAGTGTCCTTCTTTGGCCAGTGAATGTTCTAATACATTATGAGTTATTTCTTTTAAAGACATTGAATAAATTTTTGTTTTGAGTTCTTTTATTGTTGAGTAATTCTTCACTAAGAGTTGAGTCAGGCCAAGGGTTTGCTTGGGGCCAGCCATGGTTCTCGAGTGCCGACCACGTCCAAGGTGTAGGCTCGGGGCGTGAAAGATTTAATTCAATGTATATAAGCTAAAACTCTATACACAAAATAATCTACTATATAACTAAGTAAATAGGTACCATAAAAGAACATAGATAAATAATTATTCTATAATAAACACTATATCTAAACATAGGATTAATAGTATATATTCCAACAAATTTAATCTAATAAATACATATGTCAAACGGAACTTCAAAGAACAGCATCAAGAAACACTATATAAAGGTAAATAAAATTGGCCTTCCTTTTCATTTATTATTTTTTCCCCTTAAGAAAAAACAGTACGAACTTAAAGAAAATGGGAGATGAAAAGCATATAGAGTTGATAAATATCGGAATTGAATAACTGCTAGATTCAACTCACCTTCAACCTTAACGGAATGATGTGCGAAGGCCACTATAGATTAAGAGAGTACAATACATACAATTCAACATATAACTTATTATGGCTTAAAATGTGATGTTATTTGTGTATTTGGAGGAAGTGTAATGATATCTAGGAGTACTTTATTATAAACTACCAAAATTAAAGCTTTGCATGCATAACATTTTTCTTAATTTGTTTGTTATTGTTGAAACAATAGTAGATATCCATGATTTCATGAGATCGATATTAAAAAAAAATATTTAATCATATTTTGTACTTTGTAATTGTCTTCCATGTGACTTCTACAATAATGTTAAAAACGAAGGATTCTACTTATAAAACTAAATTCAATATACTCCATACAATGTTTAGAATAGATTAATTTTAAAACAATTCATAGTAATTTGCCTATTCGAAAAAGCCCTTAAAAGTACAATATTTTGCGACCATTTAACTCATATAATTCTAAGTTAAAAGTAATAATAATACAACGTAAAGAGTATCAGTTTAAGATGATAGGATCCTTTCTAAAATAACAAAAATACCTAACAAAATTTGATTTTTCATTTAACACTACTACATGTTCAAACTATACATGAATTTTCAATATTTCGAGTATCAAAAGATAAACTAGTTTCCTCATTTGTACATAATTACAAGTAAAGTGTAAATTTAGTATATCACAAGACTTGAGTTTGCACCTTAAAATAGCCAAACAAGTCACCAAATTTAAGTTATAAAATTTATGGTCTTATGATCCACAAGCCTCCAAATATGCATATATAAATATAATATATGGATCATATATAAGTCCCAAATCACTACAAAATATAAATGCCTGTATATAAATGTGATTTTCATAAAAGCTTCAAAAAGTCTACTCCAAATGGTCATCTTCAAATATCTTCCTAAACAACACCTATGATAGAAAACAACCACCCGCTAAGCATAAAGTATCGTTGTGCATAAACTTCCAAGCGGGCTTGGAGCCACTAGATTCTCCAATTCCCGTCTCAGTTATAGGTAGCTCAAGTTTGAAATATATATATATATATATATATTAAGTAAACAAGTATATTGAAAGTATCTAATATCTAATCTTAAAGTGTTCTCAAATATCAATATCAATATTTAAATCACATCCCACAATTCAACACTAAATTCAACTTTTACATACGCAGGGCAAATTCTATATGTCTAATATGCAAGAATATAAATGTTCATCTCACATGGCACATTAATAATTTTGAACATGACTCCCTTAACTCCAATCGTTACAGCTCAATCAAATGGAATGAACTTTCATTATTTATCCCTTCTTTTATCAGAGTCACTAGTTTCTGGGATAGTTGTCTCCTAATCACGTTTAGCACAATTTTGAAAATAAAAGAAGCAAAAGTTTGCAGCATCTCATAATATATTTTTTGAAGAATTAACATACATGGTTGTCCACCAAATCAATTAAACTTAGAATAGCTGGCGGATACAAAATATATGTATATTTCATGTATAATCAATATATAATGAATGTATACCAACTAGAAAAAGTAAACAGTAAATTCGCCAGACTATTTATATGAAGATCTCTATTTTTTTATTGGGTAACTAAGACATTTTTATTCAATTATTGTATCGAAGTAAGAATAAAAAAATTCTTTAAAGTTTGATATTATATTTATACATGGAGGATACTCATAATTCTTTCCGTAGAATGAATTAGTAAATTCAAATATGAAGATCATCTACCCCGAAAGAGAACTCAAATCATTAAAAATATGAAACACCAACTCAAGGGAAATTGAGGACTTAGCTGCGTAGATTTTAGTATCAGAAATGGTGAAGGAGGTATGAGGTTACTGAGTGCACAAAGAAGCCACAACAATAAAGGAAAGATTGGAATAATGTAGCAGTTATAATAGAGACAAACTCACTCACAATAAAGAACAAGTTGGAAGGTTGCCTTGGACACTGTGGCTAGGGAGGTTAATGTTAAAAGTGTGTTAAGAGATAAAAAGAAATAGTCCGAATTTCTCGTGCAGATAAGTTCAACAATTTTCAGGAACTACATATTGTGTTGGCAGGAAGATTCTAATCTCAGACAAGTGACATCAGATCAACAACTATTCAAACGAGTATCAACTGAGAAACATTGTAGACATTTATTTAACACACATAAGTTGCACTTCAATCAGAAACATTAAATCCTTCTTACTCTGGTATCAACATCTCGGAGTAGCAGTGAACTAGTGGTGACAACAGAGGCTTGCTTAAGCAAAACTGGAACAGTGAAAATCTTGTGTCATGTACAACAGCTTTAAAAGATAGAAGAAAGGCTCTCAATTTCATTGTCCATCGACTATTGCACTCGTTTGCTGGGATAATGGCCAAAAGGAGGAAGGAGAAAATCCTACATGCCTCTAATTATGATATTACTTTGTTAGATATCTTAATGTAATTTAGGAGTCTTCTGAGGGCCTTCCCACTGTCAATGGCTTCTCTGGCTCTATCAAAGGCTGCACTTATGTCTTGAGCTCCATCAGACCCAAGCAAATGGTCAACCATTCCAGCATTTAAGACAATTCTATCGTAGGCTGGACCTTTCTCACCACGTAAAGCTGCTAAACCCAACTCTATATTCCTTGCAACCTAAATAAATTCAGAAAGAAACAGAGGATTAATAATCCTGATTTTCCTTGACATAAAAGCCCAAGGCGGTAGGTAGCCTACAAGTTGAGAGAGAAGCAATCAAGTTGAAACAATTACACTCATCTTCTTCACATAAACTATGCTCATTTGAGAGAGTAGCAATCATGTTAAGACGATCAGCCTCATCTTCCCTTTAGTATAGAAATTTCAGATCCCAAACTAAGTAAAGATGATGTCTTACACATAATTAACTTCACAGAAGCAATGATCATTTATACTCTTTTAGAATTGATGTGCCACAAAGAGAGTAATCCAATTTACACAATGACCAAGAGCAATCAGTGTCACATGCAAAATGATAACTGAAAGCTAGCAGGTGTTTAGAAGTTCTGTTGGTTCTATCTTTTTGGTAATTAACCCAATAAGTTCCTTTCAGAAAGGTACATCAATCTTAATAACCGATACATCTTCAACCTTTTTACACCATCTCTTAGCTTCTTCTTTTTTTGAGAAAGGTAACGTTACTACTATATATCCATAGGTATACTACACCAACATGTATAGTTCCCCAACAAAAGTATTACAACTTACATCTTGTGGTTCAACTTATCCTTACAAAAAGTCTAAAACATCAAAAATATCTTCTGTTTGAGCTAATAGTTTTTGCTCACACCAAAAATAAAATAGGCCTAAGCAATTCATCTTAAGAATCTGTAAGCTGCTTTGTACTCCTTCAAAACACCTCTTGTTCCTCTCGATCCAGACTGACCACCAAATATAAGCCGGGACAATCTTCCATCTCTCCTCCTTCTTACTTACCATGCCATCCTTGTTCCAGCATCTTAGGATACCTGCTATTCTTCCAGGTTTCACCCATCTGATCCCTTTTAGGCATATAAACATCCTCCATAGTTGGTCTGTCAACTTGCAATGCAAAAAACGATGGTTGATTGTCTCCGCTTTTTCCCCGCATAGAAAACACTCAGCGACTAATTGACGACCCCTTTTAAAGGGTTTTCCTGTGTCAAGACTGCCTCTTTTGCCAAAAGCCAGGTGAAGCAGTTAACTTTGTAAGGAATCTTTGGCTTCCAAATCATCATCCAAGGCCAATCTCGTTCCTTCACTACTGCTGAATTCAGCTCTTTGTATGCCGAGTTGACAGAGAACTTCCCATTCTTGTCTTTACTCCATTCCAGTCTATCCTCTTCTCCATTGGGGTTATTGAAGCCTGCTACTGAATTGTAAAATTCTGCGACTCTTTCCATCTCCCAATCATTCAGATGTCTCCTTAGGAATAAGTTCCATCCCTGACCAGTCCACATCATGGCAACTGTGGCATGTTGTTGTTGACTTAATGTGAAGAGTTCTGGATGTTGTTGTCTCATAGTTCCCTGCCCTGCCCATTTGTCATGCCAAACGGATGTTCAATGTCCATTCCCAATCTTCACCGTTGTTCTGATTTGCATTAATGGCCATAGGTTCCTGATAGCTCTCCAGACTGAGCACCCATAGGGTGTTGTTACAATCTTAGTCATCCATTTGTCTTCCAGGCCATATTTTGCAACAATTGCTTCTTTCCACAACATTCCTTCATCAGTAGCAAACTTCCACAACCATTTCATCATCAAACTCCGGTTCTGCTTCTTCATGTTTCTTATGCTTAGACCCCCTGCCTTCTTGTCTACTAATAGCTCCTCCCATTTGACTAGGTGATATTTTTTCTTATCTTCACTTCCCTGCCAGAAGAATTTCCTTCTCAGTGCATCTATTCTTTTACTTACACTAGCAGGTATAGGAAAAATAGACATCAAATAAGAAGGCAAAGTGTCCTGAACACTATTGACTAGTGTCAGTCTGCCACCCTTAGAGAGAATCGACTCTTCCAATTTGTTAATCTCCTAGTGCATTTCTCCACTACCCCATTCGAAATCCCTATTGAAGTACTCTTTGCAGCCAATGGCATCCCGAGATAAGTTGTTGGCATCTCTCCCACCTTACCCCCAAGTCTGCTTGCAAGGATATCTATCTCATCGACTGTGTTGATGGGATATATGAAACTTTTCCCCCAATTTATGTGCAATCCAGAGACTGCTTCAAAAATAATGAGAATGACTCTCAAAATTAGGACTTGTTCCTCTAACGCTTCACAAAATATCAAGGTATCGTCTGCATACTGAAGGTGTGTTACCTCCAAACTGTTTTCCTTTCCCATCTGGAAGCCTCTAATCCATCCCTTCCCCCTTGCCTTATTCAATAGGTAGCTCATTCCTTCCATAGCTAGTATGAAAAGAAATGGAGACAAAGGATCACCCTGTCTCAAGCCTCTCTGAGATGGAAAAAAACCATTTGGTACCCTGTTGATTATCACTGAGAATCTGACTGTGCTTATGCATTGTGATATCCATTTGATCCACCTATTTCCAAACCCCATCTTCTCCAAAAGTTGTAATAGGAGGTTCCAATTCAGATGGTCATAGGCCTTCTGGATGTCCAACTTGCAAACAATACCTGGCTTTTTACTACCCTGTCTAGAGTCTATACATTCGTTTGCAATTAGCACTGCATCCATTATATGTCTTCCTTTGATAAAGGCCATTTGTTGTCTATCTACCAAACCATGAATTACCTTCTTCAACCTTTCTGCTAGAAGTTTTGCTATGATTTTGTACACACCCCCCCCCCCCCC
>NC_064283.1:45608247-45617845 GCF_019186545.1 Solanum stenotomum | reverse complement strand
CCCCCCCCCCCCCCCCAATTAGGCTTATAGGTCTGTAATCATTTAATTCTTCCGCCCCTGCTTTCTTAGAGATCAAAGCCACAAAGGTAGCATTCATACTTTTTTCAAAAATACCCTTCTCATGAAAATTTTGTATTGCTGCTATAAGATCCACTCTGATAATTTCCCAGCATTGCTTAAAGAACTCCATAGAGTAACCATCAGGACTAGGTGCCTTGTCCCCTGCACAAGCTTTAATGCTATTCAAAATCTCTTGGGGTTCAAAAGGTGCCATTAACAACAAGTTCTCCTCATCGCTGATTCTGGGACAATTCTCCATTTGTAGGTGTGGTCTCCATTCCTCTGTTTCCGAGTATAGTCTCTCATAATATGAGACTATCGCTTTCTTCACCTCTCCTGGATCCTCCGTCAATACACCATCCACATTCAACTTATCAATAGTATTGAATCTCCTGTGGATGTTTGCAGTTTTGTGGAAAGAACTTGTGTTTCTATCTCCTTCTCTAAGCCATGTTGTTCTGGACCTCTGTCTCCAAGCAATCTCCTCCTTTCTTGCTATGTCTTCAAATTCCATGGTGAGAGATTATCTGGAGGCAATCTCCTCCTCCAGCAAAGCTCTGTTGTCCTGTATCTTCTCTATTGCCTCTAACTGTGCCAAAACATTTTGCTTCTGAGCCCCTAAATTCCCGTCTTGTCTTACTCCACTCCTTTAATTTAATTTTTAGAGCCCTCAATTTTGCCACTAGAATAAAATCAGGGCTACCTTCATAATTGAAAGAATCCCACCATTCCTTTATCCTCTCTTTGAAGCCTTCTGACTGCAGCCACCAATTCTCAAACTTGAAGTAAGATTTTGATTTCTCCCATTCTCCACACTCTAGCACAATGGGAGTATGATCTGAAGTAACTCTTTGTATTATGGACTGCTTGATGTGTCTGAAGCTGTCATCCATTTCTTGTGATATGAGAAATCTGTCCAGTCTTGCTGCACTTTCATGCCTATCACCCTTCTTCCAGGTATACTTGCCCCCTTTTAGCTCCAAGTCTACTAATTCCATGTCCTCAATGAACTCTGAGAAGTCTGACATTGCTTTGTTTATTCTCCTGCAGTTCTTTTCTGATGGGTGTCTAGTAGTATTAAAATCCCCACACAGGATCCATGGCCCTGTCAAGAGCCCCCTAGCTGCCCCAATCTCCCCCCATGTTTTCTTCCCTTTCTACCCTATCATTAGGAGCATAGATACATGTTAAATGCCAGTCAAAAACTTGCCTTATCCCTGCAAAACTGCATGAAACAGAGTACATCTCCACACTGCTCAATACCCCTGTCCAGTCCCTCTTATCCCACATGATGACAATGCCCCCCCTTGTTCCACTAGCCTCCAATTGAACATAGTCTACCCATTTATTCTCCCATATCTCCCTAACAGCTTCTGTGATGTCCCCATTTACTTTAGTTTCTTGTAAACACACTATATCTGCCTTCCACTCCTTCATAATGTTCCTTATGAGAGCCCTCTTCCTACCACAATTTAACCCCCTCACATTCCATGTCACTACTTTCATAATCATTGATCTTTGAGTGCCAAGTATCCCCCCTTGCTTCTGGACCCATAACTCCAGAATTTGCTATCTAATTCTAGCCCCATAACTCCAGAATTTGCTATCTAATTCTAGCCCCTTCAGTTCATACATCCCCTTCCTTTTAGTTGTTCCTTGTGTCCCTTTGTGTTGTGACTTATTGTTATCTACCCTCATAAACAGTTCCTTCGCCTTTTCTTAGCAGCCTTTGAAATCGACCCCAAATTCCGAACTTATTTGGATAATGTACTGCTGAATCCGTTCCTCGGTAGTGGTCTCATGTGCACATTCTTCCACTGGTAGATTGCTCTCACCTGGAAGTTGCATGTTCAAGGATTACATCTTCCTCAACTCTCTCTTCCATGTTTGCCTTTTCTTTTATCTGCATATCTGCAATTTCAACAACTTCTTTGTTTGTGCATTGATCTGTTGATGATTCTGCGTTTTCAGTCACTTGAGTAGCCTGAATCTCCTTCTCCTTCTGTTGTGTTGCAAAATATGCAGGCCCGAGCCTCTTTTGGGCATTGCAAATATTTGCTTGTATTTCTATGTCAATTATATCATGTTTGTGGGGATTTTGCTGATGTTCTCTTAGCTTTTATTACTTAAAAATAGGCTATCACCATGATATTAATAAGAGAAAAGGAATAACTTGTCCATGTTTTATGCCTTTAAGATAAGCAGCAGGCTAAATAAGTATCACTTACTGATCTGACAAATTTTGATGCTTGCAAAGTACAAATCAAAACCCGGGAACAGAAAAAACATTTGGAAGAGAACAAGAGAGATGGAGCTTACAGATCTATCTGTTCTTGGAGTATCTGTGGATGCAAAGCCATAATCACTAGCATTCACCTCAATATTGAAACTCTCACGTGATACACCTGCGACATCTTAATAGGCTTGAGCTTGCAGAAACAATTTCTTAAAACCATCTGTGTCATTGTCTATTTTCTTTAGAATAGGTAAGCTGTTTCTATGTAATTGGAGAAGCGGGAGTTTAGCAACTCAACACAGACGGTAAAGGATAAAATCACTGACAGTATGGTAAACACGTACCATCAACTGCACAAGCAGGTGCCAAATTCACTGAGCGAAACCCTGAGCAATAATTCACAGGAAGTCCTTTTGATGCATTTGCTGACCGCAACCTTGTCGTCATTGAAAGTGCACCTTCCTCACCCTAAAGATGCAAACATATACAGAGATTACATGAAATCAATGCCTGCACGAGTTTACTCAGGTCAGAGATGATAATAGACAGTGGATGGTTCATCCCCCACTACCTCCCAACCCCCCCAAACAAAAAAAAAAAAGGGAACTCTTTCAGGCTATGAAGTACCTTTACAACCAAACCAGCATGCACACCCCTTCTTCTCATAAGCATTAACAATGGTTCTTCATAGCCTCCATGATAGAAACCAGCAACAATTGCTTCCTTTCCCCGAGCCTGAAGAGAAAACAGCACATTTCAACTGAAGACCAATTTGTTCAAGCCGAGGAGCTTCTGGTGTTTTAAAGGTAAATACACACAACTGGGAGAAAATAAAAAGACATCTGAAAACCAGTAGCTTCTTTCTAAAGAACCTACATGTGATTGAGAGTAAATCAAATTAAATCATTAACATGGCCACCTGAAATCTAGAAAAATTTAAATAAGCCAACTTGGATGATTTCTTTTGTATTTGGTACAACAGGAACAAACAGCACCATGACCTACCCGCACAATTTGTTGAACTTTCTCAGCTGTTGCCAGTGGTGGACGTTTCTTTATATGTTCCCTTAACCCAATCAATGAATATCTGCAAGGATAATAACATATGTACCATCGTGTCAGCTGGTTTTTATTATCATATGAAGTTTAACGCAGGTATTCATAAACCAATAAGCTAAGAAACAACTTCTCTCTACCATTGAGCTGAGCTTAAACGAACATCTAGGATCTCTACAGAAGAAGGACAATGACCACGTGCTTAACCGTTGGGGTCAGCCAATTAGTGGCAGGTAATTTTGCAAGTAAATTGAAACAAGTAGCCTCTAGAGACAAGTATAGCATACTATGTATACAGATTTTAGATGTACAACAACACCCAGTGAAATCCCACAAGTGATCTGGCGAAGGTAAAATGTACGCAGACCTTACCACTACCTCGTGGAGGTAGTGAGGTTGTTTCCGAAAGACTCTTGGCTCAAGTGCAACAAATCCCGGTATAAAGGAGACGGTGAAGAGAATATAGCAAATAACAAGGAAACAGTGCAAAAGTCTACCCAAGAGGAGCCAAAACAACACTAAAATCATGTGATAATCGAAACACCATAAACAACATACTAGGATAGATAATTAAAAACAACGATATACAATGAAAGAAGTAAAAAACAAGAACTACAATAATACAAGTAGTACCAAAGCAAACACCAACCACCCTAAGCAAGACAACAATAGACTACCTACTAACCTTCTACCCTAATACGTGTCATCCACACCCACCCTATCTAGGGTCATATCCTTGATAACCTGAAGCTACGTCATATCCTGACTTATCACATCTCCCCAATACTTCTTCAGCCTAACTTTGCCTCTCCTGGCACCCTCTATAACCAACATCTCACAACTCCTCTCTAGTGTGTCTATGCATCTATTCTTCACATGTCCAAACCATCTCAATCTCGCTTCCCTTATCTTGTCCACCACGAAGGTCACTCCTACCTTATTCCAGATATCCTCGATTCTAATTTTATCACTCCTAGTATGACCACACATGTAACGCCCCCGAATATTTAAACTAATATTCTCACTCCAACAAGTCATTCTTTGATGATAGGAACAACTCCTACTTCACAATTCCTTTAACTTTTCAGACGTGGAAATCTTGTTTATCTTTAATTATGTTGGTATTATAAAGAATAGTGTCCGGGTAGTTTAGTGAATTCTCATGACATAATACATATCCTTCTCTTAACATTGCACGGTTCAGAAAGAGATTTTGATTACTTACGACAAGGTAGAGTGTGTCTAAAATTTCAGCCAAAAGGAACAAGTTTTTCATGTGATTTTGTGGACCAATATGCTTATAAGAGAGTTATAAAGGTTCCTTAGTCTTAAGGGAACTGACATAGAGGAACTGCAAAAAAATAAGTTATACAAGTGATATTTATCACTAGAATTTGCTTTAAAAAGGTGGTTGCCCAAAAATTCAATGTTGGCGGCCCAACTTCTAAAAATATCACACTTTGATTTCTATTATTAAAAGGATATGTATATTTTAATGAGAATTTACTAATCTGACGCAATTCTTTATAATATTAGCACAATTAAAGATAAGCAAGTGCTCCACGTCTCAAAATTCGAATAAAGGAATTGTGAAGTAGGAGTTGTTCCTATCATCTAGGAATGGCTTGTTGGAGTGAGAATATTAGTTTAAATATTTGGGGGTGTTACAACACATCCACCTCAACATTCTCTTCTCCACAACATGTATCTTCCGAACATGGGAGTTCTTGACTGGCCAACGCTCAGCCCCATACAACAATGTCGTTGAACAACCACTCCATAGACCTCACTTTAATCCCTACCTCACGCATTGTATCATTGAATTTGCACTTCACATATTCTATCTTAGTCCGGCTCATCCAGAACCCTTTATCCTCCAAAGTATAAAGATTCTAGATGTAAATACTTTTATTTCTTTATTTCCCTACGACTTTCATGAATGTGGTAACTTTCTTTTACAATTTTGCTAGATATCAATGTTTGGTGTTTTATACTTGCAGTCTTGCACCACAAAGAAACTCTCCCTCCCACCAAATAAACAAATAAGTAAGATCATGATCGAAGTGCTCCAATAGAAGACATAATGATGTCACATTGATCATTTAAGGAAACCAAGAAACTAAAATGTGAAGAAGAAACCACAATGTAGGAGCCGTGTTCAGATGGGAGTTGAAGCCAGCAAATACCAACTCAACTATTAAGAAGACATAACATAGAGGAAGGGAGGAATCCAACATGAAGGGCGTCAGAACAGCCATACAGAATATTTCAATCAATCAGATTCGATCAACCTAGAACTTTAGAAGTATTCAGAATCGGGAAGACCAGATTAAAGAATCCATAGCAAAAACATGCCCTTTTTACTTTTAATTGATATCTAGGACAGTTGCTGGGAATTTAATTGAGGCATTAACTTTCTCCATAGAAAGTACAAAAGAAAAAGAAAAAAAAAGGATAAAAAGGTAATCAATGGTTTCTGAAAGGTTGGATCTACGTACAAAGATGGGCGAGCTTCGCGCTGACTTACATAAGCAAAACCAACTTCATCATCCTGAATACAATTTGGATTACTAAGAAACCGCAGCAGTTCATTTAAGTTTTAAGGCAAAAAAAGTATCAAGGCAGGGAGAATCATGGACCTCAAGAAGCACTTTTGCTTGAGAGGGGGTTAAGTGTGTGTTTGCCCCCATAAACATCAGCATTTGTTCTTCATTAATGCCTCCCTGGAGTAAGAAAAGGAGATTTGAGTAAACCAATTGCTTCAAAGAAATGGGAAGTACAAAATTGAACAGATGTGGAAATATATCTGCCATTATAAAGTCATAACATTCTCTGCAAATTCAAATTTTCGTTTGAAGGTAGCAGCAGGTGCCTTTTCAAGTAAATATTTCCATTTTCCTCACATAGTCATGTATACTACTAATAAAATCTGTATCTCAGCATATACATCGGACATAAATTTCAGATTAAAATAAAAGTAGTCGACATCATATTAGTTATTACAGCATATAGGCTCATATGACCTTTGGTGGCATCCAATCCACACCATGAAGCAGGCAAGATTCACCATAGCAGGATCTAACAGCAGCAACAAACAGTGTGCTTCTGAAGTAGCGGGTGTTACCATCATAAGGCTCACCGTAGTGTGTCAATGAGTTTACATCAGCAACTGGTGCAGGGCCTGATAAGGGAAGATGATAAGATTTAAGCAGATACTAAAAAAATGGCATTTAGCAATAGGCATGTATCAAGCAACAACCAATTATTTTTAAGACAAAAAGTAATAGTATTATACCAAGTTCATCATCAAATGCAAGGCAGTAGGCTTTCAACTCACGGTCTGTTTCCCGATTCATTCGTTGTCCTATCATAAATGCAGAAAGGAGTGACTCACTTACACTAGATGATCCCATTTCTTCTACTTTCAATGGAAGGATGTCTTTTAGAACACCTTGAACTTCCTCGTATCCAAGATGACCCCCAGCCAAAACCTCCCTGAGGGCACCAACTAGTCTCATCTCGGCAGTACTATTTCCAACAAATTTGGGGCCTATTGAACTGCCAATTCCCATTATCGAGTCTTCTGGATCAGCGATAAATATGACATCTTTGGGAAGCACTCGAATTAATTGAGGCCAATAATGATCCATCGCATGCCTTTCCCCTTCACTCCATTGGGTTGGCTCTGGGAAAGCATTTGCACGAATTGTCATTGCAGTAAAGAATGCCCCAAGTTGTGCTTTTGATACTGGCTCTTCATCTTTGAGCTCTCCCTTTGCTGAAATCAAACACTATGGTACTGAGTATCCTCAGTAACTAATCGAGAAGTGTTACACAAAAATATCCGTGTTCCTCTGGGGATTGGGAAGTCAAGCCTCAATAATTGTAGTGGTTTCGCTTAAATTTAAAATACTGGACCTTTTCAATTTCATCTTCAGAAATTCTTCTGCAACAATGTAAATCAAACTATATATGGCATGCAGATTTATGGGAGAGGGCCAAAATGAGAACACTAGATGAACTGAACAACTATGTGGCAGAGCTAGGATTTTTAATAAGAGGTTCAAAATCTGAAGAAGTAAACCATGAACTAACCAAAGGGGGCTCGACATCTATTATATATAGATAAAAAATAATGTTAACCATGTATAAATAGTAATATTTTCCGCCGAAGGGGGTTCAGATGAACCCCCTAACTCAATGCTAGCTCAGCCCCTTGATATAATATTAACCCGAGTTATTTGATGCCTACTTAGAAGGGAAATCTCACTCTTGTCCGTATATGTACATATAAATCTCTAACCAAAACAAAACCTAATGTAAGAGTAATAAGAACTAAGAAATGAAAAGAACCTGATCTCAAAATGGTGTCCAAAACTTTGAGTGCTTGTTCCTTATTGAGAGGCTTGGTTTGTGTGGGGCCAGTACAAACTTTGGTTTGAGCATCGAAAACAGTCTGATTAGGCTTTGGAAACTCAGAATTTCGATAGGAAGTTGACAAAGCTGGATTCTTGATATCTGGTTCTTGATGCCTCAGTTCCGAATCCAACACAGCTTTGATTGCAATACAACACCTATTTCCAACACGTTTGATGGGAATTCGAATTTGAGGATTGGAGAAAACTCTGGTTTTTGTTGTAATGGGTTGTGGAGATATCAATGGTTCAACTGGATATAGCAAAGCTTTCATATCGAAATTGACTAAAAAAAACCCTAAGTTTATGTGCTCAACTTCGATTGAGGGATGTGCTAAATTGTCTAATTGATGAGATCGCAGAGATAAATCAATCGCTGGGTTAGGAGAGTGACCGCTTACCTTGAAATACATACAATATATCCTCCAATTTGTTCCTTCTCCGGCATTTCTTTCCTCTTTACACCTTTAACATTTCTCCCTCCGTCCATTTCTAGTGCTACATTAATATTTATTTAATTTGCTATTAAATACTATTTAATATTTCATACATTTTCAAAGTATTCAATTTAAGGGAACGTCACTCAAAAATAACTTCAATTACACTTCATATCTATAGTTTGTTAATTACAATTCGTAGCTACATGTTATTGGAAAAAGAGTGGCGAGCGAGATTGGGAGAGGGAGGAAAGAGGCGAGAGAGAGAGGGCAGAGAGCGGAGAGAGCCAAATTGTATATGTATATTTATCAAATTATATATATATATATATATATATATATATATATATATATATCTATTAAATAATTGTATATATGTATTTGTATATCCTGTGAGCATATTGGGAGTTAGGGGATTTGCTGTTTGCTGAGTCAAGGATACTTGAAAGGTGCACTATCATTGAAGCAGAGATTAAGGCTATTAAAATGGGGATTGTATACTGCCAACAACCCAACCTACTCCCACTGATTGTATATGGGAGGTTCCATGGGGAATCTCACTAGATATTAGACATGTACAAGGGATTATCCATAGTTGCCAAGTGAAAGTGTGCACATATTCAGAGAAGGCAATCAATTGGTAGATTTTTTCACTAATTATATATATAATTGATATACATGTATTTGTATATTTTGACGAGAGATATTGGGAGACGAGAGGAGAGAGTGAGCGATATTGGGAAAGAGAGGAGAGAAGCGAGCGAGAAAGGCCAGAGAGTGGAAAAAGGCTAATTGTATTTGCATATATGTCATATAATTGTGTGTGTGTTTGTCTCTGTGTGTCTCTGTGTGTGTAATTTGTATTTATATATGGGGAAAAGGACAAATATATCCTCGAACTATCATAAATGGTATGCAAATACCCTCCGTCGTATTTTTGGGACATTGATGCCCCTGCCATCCAAAAACAAGAGTATATATACCCTTTATACTAACGGACATACACGTGTCATAATCTTATCCACCAATCCGACATTTATCGACGGATAAGATTGTGTCACGTGTCCCTAGTTAGTCTTCCGTTAGAGTGAAGGGCATACATGCTCTAGTTTTTTGTCGACAGGGGCACCAATGTCCCAAAAGTATGACGGAGGGTATCTGCATACCATTTACGATAGTTAGGGAGTATAAAAGAGCATTTTAAATTAAATTATTACAGATAAAATGAGCATTTTAAATTAAATTGTTATCACATTCTTCTTGGGATTGACTAAAAAAAATAAGTCATAAAAATTGATATAGAAGAAGTGTAATATATTAAAGAAAAAAATACACAAAATCTCTCATAAACTTGTCCATGAAACTTACTTTAACTTTACAATTTACATCCCCCC
>NC_064283.1:45604316-45608242 GCF_019186545.1 Solanum stenotomum | reverse complement strand
TCCCCCTGTTGTCCGGAGTGAATTTTATTTTCCCTTATAAAGCCATCTGACAAAAAATGTGTAATCAATTCTCTAAAAGTGCATATTATGAAGAAGAAAAAACAATACTAGAAGTAGAATTATACACTTGGCATCTTCCTATTGGATGATATAAATTATTATTTATTTCATTAATTTTTTAAAAAGAAAACGATGTTATTTATATTATTTTGTTTTTTTTGTGAAAGCTTTTTTTTTTATAAAAAAAACAATAGACTAGATTGGTCTTTTATTAATGGAAAAATCACCCCATATACACATTTAAGAGTAAATATTACGAGTTTTAAACCTACTTCTAAAAATTTCTTGATTATAACAGAATATTTACTGGTTATGACATATCAGTTAAAATTATTTTTATTTTAAATTTAAATTATATTTATTTAATAAATCATTAATATATTTATAGGTTTTTAATATTAATTAATAATAGGTAATTAGTTTGTTTTTTACTTCCTTATTTAAAAAGAAAATGTCAGTTACCCAAATTTAGGGATTTACTCAATATATTTTCCTTGTTTACCGTTACCCTCACCAATCGTACACCCCACCCCACCCCCACACGTTTCTTCACTCACACACGCCTCAACCCACCACCCACTATCATTCTCTCTCCATTGTTTCTCATCTTCTCCAAAATCAAACCGCCAAAATCCACCAACACTCCAAAATCAAACCAATTAATCATGTCTAAGAAATTGATGGAAACTCCAAGAAAGAGCCCCAGATTTGATGAAACCTTAATCGATGATGCTCATGCTCTATCCTTTTAACATACTGTCTGAAGATGGCGCGATCAGCGAAAGTGAAGTTACGAGGACAGTTGCTAGCAAATATATTGGACCTCGGATAGCAAAAGAACACATTCCGGATACAACTAATTATCCTACACCAATACCGCCGATTAAAAAGTCGAATTGTTGATTGGATATTTTTTTTTCTGTTTAACTTCTGGATAATTTTTTCATGTTTAACTTTTGGATAATTCTTTATTGTTTAAGTATTTGATGATATATACTACAATATGATATCAAAACAATTGATTGCACCTTTTTATTCTTGTTTGAGTGTTATAAAATAGTTAACACTGTGCACATAGTGTCTGGTATGAAATTTTTTTTATAATGTTTGGGTATCATAAGTTCAGGACAAAAATACTATACATAATTCATACAGTTCGGATACACTATCTTTTAAGCAGTAATATGTATACTGAATGTATGAAACATGTATGAAATACCAGTTATATCAATATGATTATGAATTTACTATTAAAAACGCGAATTGTGTTTTCATTGTTTTTTTTTATTTTAGTTTGAATTAAACATAATTATTATGTGTATGACCACATCTTAAATTAGTTACTAATATATACAATATCTTAAATATGAGACAATTTTAAATATAAACAATTCGACAGATTTGGTATTATTGAATAGTGTATAAATAAAAAATTCTTACAGTATGCATTATGTATGATTAATCAATGATCAGTGTATGCGTCTGTCTTATTTTCTCATGAATTAAATATGCTTAATATATGTATGACCAACCATAAAACAAGTGTTTGAATTAACTACACAATTAACTTTTTATAAGTAGTCCAAATATACAATACATTTAAATCTGGAACAAATTTTAGAAACAACTATATGAAATTTATGTACTTAATGAATGAATCTTAAATAAATTGAAACACATATAAAAAAAAACCAGTGATTAAACCATAAAAATAGTATTTGAATTAATTACATAATTAACTTTTTATAAGTATTACTAATATTTACAATACATTTATCACCCCTAAAATTAGTGTTTGAATTACATAATATATGATTAATATATGTATGCCCAACCATAAAAATAGTGTTTGAATTAACTACATAATTAACTTTTTATAAGTAGTCCTAATATATACAATACATTAAATTTGGAACAAATTTTAGTAACAACTGTATGAAATTTGTGTACTTAATAAATGAATCTTGAATAAATTGAAACACATATAAAATAAAACAATGGATTAAACCATAAAAATAGTGTTTGAATTAATTACATAATTAACTTTTTATAAGTATTACTAATATATACAATACATTTAATTAGGAACAATTTTGATTAACAACTTTATGAATTTTGTGTATTGAATGAATGAATCTTGTATAAATTGAAACATATATAAAAAAAACTAAATTTATAAGAGTATGCATTATGTATGATTACTGAATGAATAAACTAAGTTATGCACAATGGATATTTAGTAAAGAAATCCAAATTAACTTTCTTTTGATCTAAGAAAACACGCACACCAACATCATTGTGTATTCTAACAGGTGGGCATCGATCATCTACTAAATATTTTATCTCTAAATCATTTATATTAGTATCTATCATAAGCTGCGATGTTATCACGCTTACTAGACCACTATAAAGACTAGAAGAATCATATAAGACCCCTTCCATTTGAAAATCCACATAATGCCTTGTTTCATTAAAAAAAAAAAGGTATCAGATTATAAATAAACAATTCGAAATACAAATATCATTTAGACAGATAGAATATTACAAAACAATTTTTATATTTAATTAAACAAACAACTCTTACAAATATCATTCAAATAGTACATTCCAAGCACTTTCATACTTCTATAATACATAAATCATACAACAAATACTTATTTAATAACAAAAAACTTTATACACAAATGTCTACATAAAATTTCACCATCAATACAACATTAAAAAAACCTTTTCATACATTTCGTCAGACACGACTACAAACGAAATTCATACTTTCTTAATATACATTTCATACACATGTCGCAAAGACAACTTATATCATACCAACATTCAAACACACTTAATACACATTTCATACAACAATTACTCACTCATTACAAAAATATTTTTTTAATCGTACCAAATAATTTCTAACTCACTAATTTCTTCAGCGATGACAACATCTAATATGATCCAGTAAATTTAGAATTTAATACCAACTAAAACCACTTGTCATACAATTTGTCAAAAAATCCAAATAATTTTGTTTGCATATAATTAACACATTTTTCTTACAGATTTTGTCATGACCCGATTTATCAAATCATGATGGCACCTACTATAACCCACCAGCAGGTAAGCCAACCCTTAACCCGGAACAACAAGTAATGGGTCTGAGGGTAGAAATTAAACAAGAGTAGGAAAATAACAATATAAATAGGCGGAAGCAACCCAAAACATATATACAAATAAAGATCCCTCCAGAACCTGGAAGTCACCAGTACAGAGCTACTACAAAATGAGTACAAGTCCCAAAACTGGACAACAGAGACTGGATTGTCTCGAAAGGAAAAAGACAAGTCTATATATACAGATGGAGACTGAAATAGTACAAAACGCCGTGTGCTCACCCCCGTCTCCGGATAAGTCTACTCCAAGCTCGATCAACGCTGACTACTAGTGCTCGGACCTGCATCACAGAATAGATGCAAAGCGTAGCATGAGTACTAAAACAACAGGTACCCAGTAGGCATCATAGGCCGACTGAGCAAGATAAGCAAAAGTGAACTGAAATGCAAATAAAGGGTCACATCAAGTGCAACGAGTAGTAAATGGGGGGTATGTACACGAGCGTACAGGCAACAAAGACAAGTAATCTAACTAACTCCGCCGGGCTCCCATAAACCCGACGGGTACGCTCGTGCACAATAAAAGAAATCACCTGCACGGACCCCCATAAGCCCGACAGATGCACCGGCAGTTGAAGTAAAATAATGGAGCTAGAAGGTCTATCACAATATTACCAATTTTCGGACTTTTAACTGAACCATTCTCAATCGTATTCCAGGATCTCATTACGTCCCGGACTTTAATCGGAATCTCTCCAA
>NC_064283.1:45532380-45600171 GCF_019186545.1 Solanum stenotomum | reverse complement strand
AACTTTACATATAGCTTCATATAGGACTTTACATATAGCCTCATATGTGTATAATAATACAACAATATAATAACATTCACATAATGCCCTTCATGGCCTCAATTCACAATAATACAACAAATAACCACCTCCACCAAAGGTGGATCAAACCAACCAATAACAATTATATTAATACTAAGAGATCAAGCCATCTTACCACCCTTTTCAAAGGCCATAAGCCACAATACTCAATTCCATGCCAATTATACAATATTTATCAAGTTTGATCAACTTACCCTCTTTCCATGGCTATCTTCATCATCTTCATATTCCAACAATTAAAAATACAATAACAATGATAATAACAACATTCAACTATACAAGCTAAGCTAAGCATAAGCCAATAATCAACATGAAGACCAATTCATAATTTTGTCCATTCAAGGCTAACATCCCACACCCTTCAATTTACTAACAATTCTTAACAATTCCACATAGATAAATACATATATGAACAGTCCACAACAATATACACAATAATCGTCCATCAATTACACAAAATCAATACACCCACTTTAGGCCAAATTTAGAGAATTTGAGAAAACATGGGTTCATGGGAATTTCTTTCTAAAAACCATTAATAATCATTAATAACCATATAAATCACCATTTAAAACCTTTTTATGCAAGAACCCATGCAAGAATCGAAATAGGTTTTTTGTGTGTATTTGAAAAACCTTGAAAACCTTTTGATTGGGTTCCTTGAAAGAAAGAATAATCAAGGATAAGGATCCCCATACCTCTAAGTTGAAAACCCACGAAAATTGAAGAAGAAGCACTCAAAATCTTCAATCCTAGCTCCAACTCCTCTTCTTCCTTGAGTTAGAGAGAAATATATGAAAGGAGATGGGTTTCTTTTTAATTCTAAGAGGAATGACTTAAATGAAAGGAATTAAGTCATAAAAAGGTCTTATAGTTGCTAGGAAAAGAATAAAATAGCATAGGGTCAATTTTGGAAAAGGACTAAGGACCCATAAAATCTTAACTTAAAAATTCTACCCCTTCCCGTCTTAGTTCGCCTTTTTTTTTCAGCTTGACAGTGCTTCGATATTTCGGGCATAACTTTTTACTCCAAGGTTAGAATTGGGCAAACTCGGTGGCGTTGGAAAGAGGACTCAAAGACCTTTAATTGGATAGGTAAAGGTCCACCTAATTCATTTTGAGCTAAAAGATATGACCATTTAAAGTTGACCCTTACAACTCACTAGTTCAAATGACTAGTTTCCGGACGTCACGGTCATTTCTCATCATTTCATCAAGTTCTCAACTCCAAACTCACATGTGAGGCTTTAGTTTCACTAGTTCATTTTTAGGGTCGTTACAGCTACCAAGTACGGGTTGAAAGCATTCAGACATCTAAAATCTCACAGACATGATTCAAGCACCATTGAAGACTTCTTCAACTTGGGAGTTGCAACTATTAACTGAATGTAGAGGTAACTATTATTTAAAGTTTTTCTTATGACAAACTTTGACAACATTCTTTGGATTAGTTTGTGAATATAATTACATGTCTTGAATCTGGAATTATCCTCCGACGAGCTCCAACAAAAAAACTCAAACTAAGTACCCCCAACTCCTATAATCTTCAAGTTTGTTTGTTGATTCATAGCTTTTAATTATATATCTCAACACGTTGATTTCCAATTGGAATTAATATCATTGTTAAAGACATACAATTATCAACTATGTTTCAACTATAAATATGAAAAATACCTTTTTTTTATTATTTCTAATGAATCTCTAGCTAAAAGTGAATCAATGTTCCTCTGTTGTGGTTTGAACCTTGTACATCCTATTTTGAAACTCTGTTGTGGTTTGAACCTGTACATCGTATTTTGAATCTTCTTTATTCAAATATTAGGAACATGTAATTTTTCTAGCTGAATGATTGATTTTGCTTGTTGTGGAATGCCTTGACTATTATTGAATTGTTGCACTTTTGTACCTGCAAAATTAACAGCATAATTAGTGAAAAAATTTGTCAATTGGTTGCCTTCTCCGAATATGTGCACACTTCCACTTGAGTTGATAATCCCCAGTGAGATTGCCCATGGAACCTCCCATATACAATTAGTGGGAGTAGTTTGTGTTGTTGGCAGTATACAATCCCCATTCTAATAGTCTTAATCTCTGCTTCAATGACAGTGCACCTTTCCAGTAGCCTTGACTCAGCAAACACCAAATCCCCAAACTCATTTCTAACACAGAAGGCCATAAAACCAGGTCCAGGATTTCCTCTGCAAGATCCATTAGTGTTACATTTAAAGCTTCCACTTGGAGGGTGACTCCACTTAACCATTTTATGTATTACGAGAGATGCATACTCCTCCGTATATTTTACAATATGAGGCCAATTGTTAGGGACCCTTTAACCATGGATATCTACATTTGGTAAACAAGTATAGGTTTCTGCTAGTTTCTGCCATCATGGATTGCCTACTCATCTTTCCCCATGTTTAATAACATTTCTTCTCTTCCAAATTTTCCAAATAACAAAAGCAGGAACTGTTTTAAATATGGGTTATAGTTTAGCAACACAATCAACACTCCACCATTCTTCTAGTCCTTGATTAATATGGATTACATTAATATGTAATCCTGCAACTTTTGAGAAATATTTCCAAATAGCCTTAGCATCTGGGCATTCAATAAATAGGTGATTAAAAGTTTCTTGTACCTTAGCATTGCAACAACAACATTCAACAGAATCCACAATTTTCCTTCTAATGAGGACTTATCCAATAAGGATTCTACCAAACCACATCCTCCACAACAACAAAGACACCTTGAAAGGCAATCCTTTCTCTCAAATGTTCATCACATTGATTTAAGGATCTTTTTTGTATCTACATAACTCTTAGGCTGATTCTATTGAAAACCTTCCTGAAGCACAATCCAACCACCAAGCTTTATTTTTCCTTCAGTAGTTGTTAAATTCCCTAATATAGAATGGATGTGATTACACGCTTATTCATTAAGATTCTAACTTAACACCTCATTATCCACCCATTCTCATTGAGGAGTTGATACACTGATTCTATCTGATTCTGTTTATGAGAAATAGATATCTGTAGGTGAAGGGCCCCAATTTGTATTCAATTGTCAAACCAAACACTAGAATGGCCTTTTTTAGTTTCCCACAAAATCTGTTGATCAAAGAAGTCTCTAGCCTAAAATATAGCCTTCAATACTTGTGAGCCTCTTGTAACGACCCGAACCGCCGTTGATATAGACGGGCAAAACGTCTTGAGCATGCTGGGCCCACTGTCCCGCTAGAGCGGGGATTATCCCGCTACGGCGGCGGCGCTCCAGCGGTGTGGGGAGTGCCAAAGCGGGTGGGACGGGGGACAAACTTTAAATGATTCGAAGTCTTAGTCTCTCCTTTTTCCCTGAGTATCAAAAAGAGGCGAGGATCACCCCAGTGGTTCTGAAGTTCCACCACAACTTAGAAAATAAGGCATTTATAATATCAAATAGATATCTGAAGTCTAGACCTCCCTCCACTTTAGGCAACCAATTATCTTTTCAAGTTATCTAGTGTGTGGCTTTTCCTTTTTCTTTGTCATTCCATAAGAATTTAGCAAAAATCCTATGTATATCATGGATCGCACATTTAGGAAGATTAATAGCCTAAAGAAGATAAATTGAAATACTCAGTAATACATGATTAATCAAGATAACTTTTCCCCTAAAAGAAAAGAGATTTTCCTTCCACATTTGAAGCTTGTTAAGAATCTTTTGAATCAATTCAGAGAAATGAACTTTCTTCATCTTTGCATGGCCAATAGGACAACCTAAATACATTAAAGGGAAACTTTCCTTTTCTAATCCAGTTACCTCTTGCACCACCTATATAGAGGTCTGAGCTGCTTTGCTGTGTAAGTAGAAAAACTCATCCCTTTATTAATCAGTTGCCATGATTGTTCTTTATATGTATGAAGAATTTCATAATAAGTTGCAAAATTATTTTATCAATTGAAGCAAAAATAATTGTATCATCTGCATAAGCAAGATGAGTCTATTGTTCACTCCACTTAGGCATCAATAACCCTTAAACTCGTTGTTGTAGAACAACTTATTCAAGGCCCTAATCAAGACTTCAACAGATAGGATAAATAAAGTAGGGGATAATAGATCTCCATGTTTAACACCTCTTGTAGAGTGAAAGAATCCATAGGCTTGACCATTAATCAACACATAGTACCAATTGTTAGCAATAATCCTCGGAATCATATCCAAGAATACATCATCAAATCCCATTTTTCCTAGGAACTTAATTAGGAACCTCAAATCCACACAGTCATATGCTTTGGCCATATCCAATTCAATGACCACATTATCTGGTTTGCCTCTTTTCCTAATGTCAGTCACAATTTTTTGAGCAAGTAGCACTTTCTCAATAATGTTTCTACCCTTAACAAAATCAATTGGATTTTGAGAGATTAATCTTGGAAGGAACCTTTCTAATCTTTCATGAACAATTCTGGAAATAATTTTGTTCAGAAAATTACTCGGACTAGTTGGCCTAAGATCTGAAAAGGTTTGTATCACTACCTTTTTTGGTATTAGGACCAGATTAGTATGTGTAATAGACTTTAGTAAAGTAGCTCTCTGGAAAAAAACATGAATTACCTTAATAATATCAGGGCCTACTATATCTCAACAAGTTTGGTAGAAGCAACATGTCAAATCATCTGGTCGACAAGCACTATCAGATTAAGATCAAACACCACTTTTTTAATCCCCTTTTCATTTGGCAAAACCTTCAGAAGTTCAATTTCTTCTTGAATAATCTTAGGTTGAATATACTGCAAAAAGATCATATCTTCTGAATTAATCCTTCCATAGAATTGATTTTTCTTTTAAAAAAAAAGTAGACCCCTTCAATGGCTATTTCATCACCAGTTTTAGCCCAAGTTCCATCAACCTTCTGAATTCTGTTAAGTTTCAGCTTCTTGCTTTTCCCTTTACAAGGTAGTGGAAGAATTTTGTGTTTCTATCCCCTTAATTGAACCATTGAGCACTAGCTTTCTTCCTCTAAATCTCCTCTTCATAATGCAAATATAATTTCAATTTAGCATGAGCCTGCTGCAGAATAACTCTGTTGCTAGGATTAAGATCTTTCCAGAATAATCTATTTTTATTCTGGAAATGTCTTCCCTAATAGCCAATTGTTTAAAAATATCTCCAAACTTTTCTTTACTCCATTCAGATAGTGCCACCTTAATTCTCTTCTGTTTGTGTTTTAATTGGATAAAAATATCACCTTCAGCTTGAGCAATCCAATTTTGACAAACCACTTATTTTAAGTCTTCTCTTTCGGTCCAGAATTTCAGGAACTTGAAAGGTTTGACAACACGTATATTACAAAAGTTATAAGACAGTAGCAATGGAGCATGATCAAATAGGTGTTGTAAGACAATATTACCATAGAAATCTAGTAATGATTGATTAAGAACCACTCTATTTAGTCTTTTGAAGATGCACTCCTCATTCACCATGCCATTCCACCATGTGAATGGGTTTCTATCAACTTGACATCAGATAAATCACAAGAGTCAATACAATATGTAAAATCCTCAATACTCTTGGGGTAAACAGGCAACCCTCCTACATTTTCTTCTTCACTCAAGATAACATTGAAATCACCTCCCACCATCCATGGAATTGAGATGTTAAGGCTTAAGGAGTATAGATCATCCCACATACGTAATCTTTCAATAACTGAGCATTTAGTATACACCATAGTTGACAGCACTTGAGAGCCATCTTCTAAGGTTAATAATAGAGTTAATTGTTGGTTTGAATCTGAAATAACACCAACTTGAATATTATGATTCACAAAAATCCAAATCTGCCCATTTTTTATTAAAATTCACATATTGCATCCCCAATCTCCTTATGAATTTTTGAATATTCCTAGTATCTTGGAATTGTTCCATTAAATCAATCAAGGAAAATTTATGATGTCTATGTAATATTTGAACTCTGTGGAAGGCCTGTTGAGATTTAACAAACCTAATGTTCCATAACAAAGCTTTATAACTCATTTAGATCCTGCTTTGACTAACTTCTTAGCTTGAACCCTTGTTGGTACAACACTATTGTTGTCCCCTTTTGTTTTTTCTTTTTTTTGGTTCTATAACTGCACCTTGGGAGATATAACAGCTTTTTTACAAACAATATGCAGATTGCTATCACTTCCCTTTCATCTTTATCTTCTGTTATCTCTTCTGATTCCATGCTTATTTTCAGGTTCTCTAAAGTGTCCTAATTGATGTTCTCATGAGTAACCAAAGCATGTAATGCTTCCATTGGGCCAGACTTTCCAGGTATGGTATGTATGAGTGCTCCTACAGTATCTTGTGAAGCCATTTCCCCATCTGTAGGTATTCATTTTTCTTAGGAAGAAAACTTTCTTCAATCTGATGATTACTTGTAGTGACATTTGGTAAGTATCATTAGATAAATGCCCTATTAATATCAGTCCCTATTTTTTGGCATTGGTTCCTCAGGTAATATTGTTATTGCCTTGTCCATATGACTCTGCTGATCATGTTCAATATTGCCCCCACCATGTACATTTCTCTTTTTCTCACATATTTCATCATGATACTTCACAATCTCTTCATGTTCTTTAGTAGGTGTTCCTTTAATGTCAGGAACCTCAATCAAATTTTGTTGCTTATCAGCCCCACCTGTAACTGCTGGACCAATTTCATCCTTCTCTCCATTCGGCTTTGTTAAGTTACTACTCAACTTTTGAGATCCATCTTCAATAGAGAATATGTTCACGTCCTGCCCAACATCTGTTTTTAAATCATACACTACATTCTCCTATTGTTCTCCCTCTCCATCCTTTTTCTCTTCCTGACTATTCATAATATTGATCGGTGAAATTTCTTTATGTGATATGTTCATTTCCTTGTTTGTATTTTCTTCCTATAATGTTGCAAATGAATTGTCACTATGTAATTCTGCATTATCTTCTTTGTTAAGCCTTTGTTTATCAATAGCTATAACTCTGCGTGTAGGTTGTCATTTCTTGAGGTGTCATCCAATCCTTATTAAAGGTACTTCCAGTTGAGGAGCATCCACCTCTACTTCCCCATGCACATCACCCTCCTTAGGACTATCTACCTTAGTAATTGGATTAACTTTACAAAGCTCAGGGTGAAGAACCCTACAAGTAGCTTCAATATGTCCCTCTAGTTTGCATTGTTTGCAATATTTTGGGAGCATATCATACTGGATTTTAACCCTCTCCACCCTATAGATCTTTGTATTTTCATTCACCACTTCTAATTCTACAAACTTAGGTAGTTCAGCAAGCAAATCCAGTTGAACCTTGACTCTTGCTCAACTAGGTCGAGTTTTGTTTCTATTAGTCATATCTAGATGTAATTGTTTCCCAACTGCTGATGCCAGTGAGAATATAGATTCCTTAACAAAGTATGTTGGTTTTAAATTCGAAAAGGAAATCCATGTCATCGCCTGCGTTGTCTCTTCTTCAGTGTTGAATTTTGCATCATAGATGAAGGGTCTCATCATATAAGAATAACCATCCTTAGCCACTATATAATAATTAAGTTTAGACATCACATTAAAATGCTCTTGATAATTAAACATTATTAGAATATGTCTGCTTCTTAGCAATCCAATTTGGCATTCTCCTTTAATATTGCACTGTTTTTGGATTTTGATTCTAAGTTCTTCTATTTCAGGTCACCCATTTGAGAATTTCTCATAACTGTGTATTAAAGATTCTCTATAATATTAATTCTATCAACCTCTGCTTCATTCCACACCACTCTAGGGATTCTTTCTTTGTACTTGATTTGCTTTATGGGGATTGGTTCAACGGAACTTTGAAGCTTTTCTACATCACTTTAAGCTTTTAGAATATCAGAAAGTTGTTCTATGTTTGTGCCTAATTCCTTATAAAATCGATAGGAAAATTTGTAGGGGCGTTTTGATGACTAGGGGCTTTGGGATGTTTAAGAATAAGAAATGAAGTATTGGAAGTTAAAGGTAATGTCAGACCAACACTAGAAGAAGGTTGGTCGGCGGCCATATTGGCCATTCCAGAAAAGATCTGTTCAGAATTGCCTTACACGACGGCGGCAGGAGGCGACAGGTTCAAAGAGAACTATGGATATTGGCCATTCAAGAAAAGAGTTAATGTTATTTAGATTTTCTTATTCGTTTTTTTTATTTATTTTTTCCATTTCTTGTTCTTCCTCCTAGGACCATTTTCTTCACTAAAACAAACAACCACATCAGATTCTGTTTTGTACCAGCTACTTTTGTTTTCACATCAGATTCCTTGATTACCTATTAATTCCTTAGTATTTTCTTAAAATAGGTGTGAGAGTCTTAAAGTTTGAGTATATGATGTAGATGTTTTGAGCCATTAAGGGAGTTAGCATTGGTTTTAAGTTAACTGGGTAAACTTGACTTTGAATTATAACTTGTTGTCCTTGTTATTTGCCATGTGAATTTAGTCTATTGTTGTGAGTTGTGCTTCATTTATCCATAATTTGATGTTAACGTGATATTTTGTTACTTCAAACCTCAAGAGGGTAGCATGAATGTCCTCCTATATTACCTAGTCTAATTTAACTCAGTTACCTAGTCCAATTTAAACTAGTTACCTTAGTTACCATTATCTTTTTTTTTTTTCCTCTTCTCATGTTTCTAATCTGTTGTTTTGTTGTGTCTTTTGTTTCATGTACAACCGGAGGGCTGGAGTTTCTACTTTGGAACTAATTTTTGGCTTAAAATATTCGGCCAACAACACTTAGGATCATCGCAATGCTTGGAGTCTCATAAATAGGAGTCCAATGTTTCTTAGCCCTCCCTTTCACGACTTTGATTATATTTTTTTGATATGTTGACTAACTCTTAAACTTATTGACACAACTCTAAAGTTGTGATAAATTGATCTCTTGCTTTTTTTTATTTTATTTAACTTTACTTGTGCGACACTATTATTTGTTTGTGAATTTAGTAGTGTGCTACAAACCCTTGGAAATACTTTTAGAACAAATGATACAAAAAAAATTCTTGAAAATAGATTAACGTCTTAAGTTTACTTATCCATATTCTTTTAGGTCTTTTAAGTTGGGAAGAAGGAAATTCACATTCATTTAGGCGTTACATTTAGGCCTCTTAAGGAAAATAAAACTTGTAGTTTAGAACTTAAGAAAGGAAAACTTATAGTTTAGAATTTCCAAAGGAAGTTTCAAAAAAGGCTAAAATAAGATTCATTTAGGACTTTAAGTAAGAGAAAAAGGAAAACTCATCGATTGGGACCCCCAAATGAATTTGAGATTAGTTTAAAGGCTAAAATAATTATCTTTAGAAATGTATAAGGCTAAAATAATCACCTTTAGGAATTAAGGCTAAAGTAATTATTGTTTAGAATTATTTTTTTAAGAAAATAAGTAGGGAATTAGGCCTATATGTTTTTAACAAAATAATGTAACTATTGAATAAGTCGAAATAGCTAGACCTATTTTATAATTACATCACCCCCTTTATGAAAAATATATTTTCTATTATCACTTTTCAAATCAATATTGCTAAAATATTTTAATTTCATAACACGCTGTTGATGATTCCACGATTTGGACTCATTTAGGGCTATATTTTGATGAAATTAGTGTCCTCAAATGCATGTTTTATCTCGATATCTGATGAAAACCTTTAATTTTCAGGTATTTGAAGTTTGAGGGAAATCATGGACACTATCAAGCAAAAAGGAGCAAAAGAACGAAGAAATGAAGATCTGCGAATCGGCGAACCCATTCGGCGAATCGCCAATAGATCGCATATTCTCCTTTTGTTCCAGTGTGCTGAGCCCCGAAGGAAAGGAGCAATTCGGCGGTGAAAAAGAGCAGTCGGCGTCTCGCCGAGCGATTACGCGAAACAGTACTACATTGCCCAATGATCCAGGACACAAAGATGCTGAAGGCAAATGATGAAGGGCGATAAAGTAGACCAAAGAGCGGATCGCCGAGTGCATCGACGATCCCGACTAACCTCACCGAAAGATCCTTCGGGGCTCATTTTCTGAAAACTATAAATACTAGTTCAGTTTTTATTCTTAGCAACAAATTTTACCTTATTTTATCTAGTTTTTAGACTATTAGGTTTGAGACAGAGTTTTGGAGATATTCTCTCTAAGTTTTGGAGAGGGTTTTGAAGAACTTGGAGCTTTCAAGGGTTTCATCTTCAAGAAATTGGAATTGTGTCTTTTGGATTCTTCACTTTTGGCTTGTTTTAAGACTTAATCTTGCATACCCATTGATGGAAACTGATATTGGTATACATATTTATCTCTTTTACATGCGTAGCTAAAACCCCAATTCTTGGGGTGTGATTTTGTGAATATGGGTTAGATTAGTTGTTGAGTCTTGTTTGTTGATAGTCTATTTGTAATTTAAATGTGATTTCGTTTAGTGGTTGTGGATGAACTTAATGAGGTTATAGTTGCAAATATAATCTTATTTATGTGTTTTCGGCTTGGTCTAGAGAGAGGTCGTAAAACTAAGACCACTAGATTGATGGCCAGTGTGAGTGGGTCAACATGAGGTTCAGCTCGAGAGAGTGAACCCTAGTCCTATGTCCACACACTGAGCTCGAGAGAATGAGTGGGTTAAGGCGTAGGCTGGTCTTCATGTGGCAAGTGGGTGTCCGAGAGAAACACATTTGAAACGGGATAAGTTGCTCGAGAGAGAGCTTATCCCCCTTAAAGTCTAGCCTAGTCACAAATACTCAATGAATTTACTATCAAAAGCATGTGTCCAATGATTTAGTCTATCCTGTATTCCTATCACATCCCAAGAATCCCGTCTCCATACTTGTATTTTTCCTTATTTTCATTGTTTTAGTTGTTTCTTGCTTACAAACCCCCATTTGATATTTGACGCTTGCGTCACCCTTTTTAATTTGTTATGTTTTCATTCGCCAAAGTCTTTAGCTATGATTAGCTTTAGCAATTTCGCACTTGACCACTAATTCTCACGCCCACTCTCTTGGGAACGATCCCAACCCTTGGTTGGGTTACTAAACTATTGTATGATCGTAGGCACTTGCATTAGAAGTTGTGTCTTGATTACGCAAACATCAAAATGGCGCCGCTGCCGGGGAATGCTGTATGTGAAAGTTTTTGGTTTATGATGAATTTTGCTTTCGATAATTGTAGTATACCAACTTTTTTTAATTTTGTTTTTCTCTGAGTTGTTGTATGCAGAAACCCTGAGCATGGCTGAGGGAAGTGGTGGCAAGTTAGCTGAGGCGAACCAAGAAGTCGAGGGTGACTTCAAGTTAGCTGCACTGGTAACTTAGCTGAATAACTTGGCCACCAAAATCTCAGAGGTGGAAAGCCAGTGCAAGAGTCAAGGGAGGTACATACCTCCTCATGAGAGGAAACAATCTAGAGACAGAGAGAACAATCGCGTCGAGCACACACTCCAAATCATTCTCCAAAAGATCACCGAACAAGATCAAATGTTGGAAGAGTTGAAGGATAATATTAAAGTGTTGAATCAAATGGTTGGCTCTCATTCTAGATCAATCCAACTGATCAGGACACTCCTGAATTATGCAGTGCCTCCTCTTCGCCCAAATGAACTATCGGGGTTACCTAGTAACACTAGGGACAACCCCATTAATAGAATGTGATTGGGGACTCGCGTCGTGCCACGACGTTAACTAAGGCGTTGTTTGGGAGGCAACCCAAAAACCCTTAAATGTTTGTAATTTGTTATTTTTGAAATAAAGGTGTTTTGATTTTGTAGGATTGGGTATGAAAAGTTTGTGAAAAGTACAGGATGAACTACACAAGTCCAATTGGTGAATCGCCGACTAGATCGGCGACCTCGACAAAGACCGTCGTTTGGATCCTCACTTTGACAGAGGGTCATGTAAAACTTGGCGAGGTAGATAAACACTCGGCGGATCGCCGAGTAGCGGAGCGAATTCAACTAATGTCGCCGAATGGGTGAGATCTGGATGGTTTTTATAACGCCATGGGTTTTGACTTTCAACCTTTCTTCATATTCTCTCACTCTCGATTTTTGTAAAATCGCACCTACTTAGTATTTTCAAAATTTTTGCATCTCGTGAGTATTGTAGCTGAATTAGTAGTGCTTGGATATGTACTAATCTGCTGCCTAGCATCACAGTCTTGGCTTAATCTGCCTAAAAGGTTGGCTCTCCAAACCCTGCATTTAATTGTGATATGTATACTCTCATTGCAAGTAACTTTATCAAATGTCGTGTACTGTGCATTTCTGATAAACTTGGACTATTCAAGTGCCTCTTTTGATTCACGAATCCAACCTGTCTGCTTTGAATTTTGGAATCCCGTTCTGATGATTTAGCATGAATGAAATTCTTATTTGGGGGTACAACATTATTCTCCCTCCTAATTGCAGCTATGGTGTCATTCTGCTCGATAATCATATCCCTCATCTCTTGAAATTGAAGGGTCCATCTCTCAAATTGTTGGTGCATAGCTTGAAGGGTGTGAAGTCGTTCCTTCCTTTGACCTCAGCTTCTAAACGAGCCCTTTCCTCATCACCACCTGAATTAGACATCTAAAAAAAAAGAATAAATGATCAAGTATCACACTTTTAATATGGCTTTTACCCTCTTTTAAACTCACCCACACTTGCCTTTTTCCACTCAAAATAACCTTTGAACGAGAATACTTTGTAGATTTATAATTAAATAAAACGTGTATCAAGTTCGTAGTAATAAAGTATGAAATCTTGGGATACAAAAAGAAAGTAAAGAACTAGTCCTAGAACAAGCAGGATTTAGTTAAAACAAAACACGAATAAAAAAGGAACTTGTTTTAGAATTATAAGAACAAGAAAAAAAAATTCCTCTTATTCTTAAAGGTCTAGAATCCCCTCTTATTGCTACCTTCTTGCTTGGAAACAAATTAATGCAAAACTTGGAGAGCAAGTAATAAGATTTCTTGAATAGCAAGTAATAAACTTTCTTGGATATCAAGTAATCAAATTTCTTGGAGGACAAGTAATCAGATTTCTTAGAGAGCAAGTTATCACTTTTTTTTTCTATTCACGCTACAGTAAATTTTTTTTTCACGACGCTACTGTTCACGCTACAGTTTTTTTTTCTGCTCTAAGAAGAAATCCCATGATTTATCAAGAACGGAATCTTGATAGAATCGCTCTGATACCACTTGATAACAGCAAGGTTAAGGGAGATCACAAATAGAGAATTGAATATTAGAATGCGGAAACACAAAGAAAAGGAACAAAAAAACTAACTAAAGATATGGGAAATTCGAAGGAAAGATCCACGAATATCCAAGGATTAGATGTTCTAAGGTCTTGAAAAGATCCAAGTAACAACGTATAGATTTATGGAAGAAATCTAACGCCTTTACTTGAGAAAATGAATTAAGACGATAGATTCGGATCTTGACCGCTTTATGAGTAATTAAAGACAATAATTAGTATGTAGAAACTAATCACCTTCTAAAGAATACCAAAAAGAAACCAAAGATATCACAAGAGAAAGTTACTTTATACCTTAAACTATGAAACTAGTAAAGGTTTAAAGATAAATTCTCAAAGAACAAGTCACAAAGGTTCAAAGAACTCTCTCAAATATTATTAATATCAATCTAAATTGTCTTTAATGAATGAAAAGGACTCCTATATATAGGAGAAGGGGAAAAAAACGTCCAAGGACCCTAGGAAGACAATTACAAGGAATCCTACTCTAGAAAGGAAATAAAGTAACCTAACTAGGAACAAATTTAGTACTTCTAGGAAAGCATTAAATGGTACTTAGGATACCATAAATAGACTAAGGAAAATATTAATAACCTATATATAAATAAATAAATAAATAAGGTAAATCCCAACTAGGAAAAGAATCTTGACAATCTTGGAAAGTTTGACTAGTCTTCTCTCAAAACTTGGGCAGAAAGCAACTCTTGTTGTGGCTGATTCTTAGACTCTTCTTGACCTTATTTGCACAAAATTGGACCTTAAAATTCCTCATCTTGGGCTTGAATTTGGGCCACCAAATAATTGTAGCATTTCGACAATTCCTCTCCCTTGGGCTTGAGCTCTTCTTCCCCAATAAGACACCTTTGGATCAGCGATTGAAGCCCATTGAGCTTATCATTGAACTCCTTGGTTTGAGTTCTTGTTATGGGCCTCCTTGGAGTTTCTAAAGCTTCATCCTTGTCCTTCAATGGAGTAGAGCTTCCTTGGATGCTATCACTTATCCTCTTAGCCTGATGGGTAGTACAAAGGTTAACACTTAAAACAATTAACCGAGGAGACTCAAACTCAAGGAACAACCAAACATCCTCTATTGTCATGGCTATGAAGCCCACAGATGGAGGACAAGGACAATAGTTATTATTTTCATCATCATGGTAATACCACCTTAAAGATGATACTCCCACCAGTTCAAATATCCTCAAACATCCACCGTGATCAAAAGGATAGAAGGTCCACAAACTGGATCAAGTGCTTCTCCATTTATCAGGTGGGCACTCGTTCCGCCCAACAACACACTCCACTCAACAGCATGAGCATCATCATATGTAAACAAGTAATAGAGAAAGATGTCTCTTAAATCTATTTCCTCTAGGGTGTCTTCATGGGTATGACTTCTAATAGATTCAAACTCATGAGTCATACTATTGACAATTGAAACACACCAAGAAGAAGAGGTAATGGAGAAACAAACACCACCTTCCTCCGCATCACATTCTTTCCCTACAAGAGTACTCTCATCTTCCAAGAAGAGATTTCCATCTTTGGGAGGGAAAGCTTCACACCATAGTGGGTTGCTATAGATAGTATAGTTATTAAGAACTACACTACTCTCAAGATTCACACCACTAGGTACATCACTAGGAGTGATTTCATCTTCTTCGAATATGATATTGTACTTGAAGAGAGGTTGATCAACCACTGGGGAAGAATTGAGACAAGCAAGTTCACCCTCAAAAAGACATATATCAGTTTTCGAAGCATTTTCAAGCACATGATCTTTATGAGCAAAGCAAACAATTGGATCTGCTACAAAAGATATGCTCAAAGAGTCACTCTTATTCAAATGATCAACATTTTCATTAGTATCACCAAATTGAAGTTTCTTAATCACATTACAAGAACCCTCAACCAGTGCACTACACTCACAAGCAGGTTGATCAATACAATTATCACAAGATAGTGAACTATCATTCAAAACACAGGTGTCAACACTAGGTGAACACAAATCGATCTTACTAGAAGAATAAATTCGGTCATCAATAGGATCAACTAGTGTATCCACACTCTCAACAAGCACATTATCAACACATGGTAAAGAATCAATAGGCTCACATAAGGGCAAGCTACCATTCACACTTTGTTCATTTGCAATGGTAAAAGTGCTAAGTTTAGCTATTGTACCTTGATGCCCGCAAGAAAGATCTTCCTTACCCTCAACTGACACTCCCTTAGGAATGTTTGGATAGCCCACAAGTGTATCCATTTAAAGGGCTTCACGAGGATCTTGCAAAAGGAAAACAATAGAATGGGGAGGGGAAGAGTGAGATGGGTTAGCTTGCAACTCATGATCCTTAAGGATCAATTAAGTTTCGACTCCACTTCCTTCCTTATCTCTTTATGCTCAGCCAACAACAACTTGGCCTTTCCTTTCAACCCCCTCATTTCTCCTTCTTCTTAGGCCTCAACCTCCACATGTCCTTCCTCTTTCCTCCTTTTATCCCTCAACTCATCCATTTTTTGATACAGCTCTATGACCTGGGATGGTGACATTGGCTTAAAGACATATTTATGACCCACTAACATGACAGTGTATGTGTTGTGCCTTCCATCATGTGTGGACGCATGGTTGTGTTGCCAGGGTCTTCCGAGTAGTTGATGCTTATCGTGATCAATGACACTAATCTACGGTATGAGTGTCTACGATCGTAGATAATATAGTAACCCAACTAAAGGTTGGGGTCGTGTCCCAAGGGAGTGGTTTTGAGAATTGATAAAAAAAAAATTTAGTTCTAACTAGTAGTAGCTAAAGATATTAACGATTAAAAACATAATAAATCAAAAGGGGGTGACACAAAAGTGTCAAATATCGATATGGGGGTTTTGTCACAAGTAGTAAAAACAACAAAAATCGCAAGAAAATCAAGTATGGAGAAGAGTTCTTGGGGTGTGATCGCAATACAAGTTGAGATAAATTGTTGGGTACATGCCTTCGATAGGAAATTTGTAAGATAATAGTAATTAGGCTAAGCTTTAGATGGAAATAAGTTTCGTCTCGGGCAACTTACCCCGTTTCAAATGTGTTCCTCTCGGACACCCATTTGCCACATGAAGGCCAACCTACGCCTTACCCCACTCACTCTCTGGAGCTGAGTGTTAGGATATGGGACTAGGGATCACCCTCTCGGGCTGAACCTCATGTCGACCCACTCCTTAGGCCATCAGTCTAGCGGTCTTGGGTCGCGAACTCCCTTTCGGGCAAGCCAAAAACACATGGGTGGTTTTGTATTTACAACTACAAACCCATTAAATTAAACCACAACCACTGGGTGAAATCACCATTAAAATACATCTAACCTATCAGCAAGCAAGACCCAACAACAATAACAACACATACTTGCTAAATCACACCCTAAGAATGGAGGTTTTTAGCCACACATCAAGAAATAACAAAATACGCCTAAAATGATACTAAAATCAAATATGTATAAAAAATTAAACCTTGATTTAAGCAAAGGAAGACGAATGGAAAAGACCCACTTCCAACTTGGGGAAGATGAAATCCTTTTTTCTTCAAGTCTCCCAAAACCCTCTCCAAACATGAGAGAAAATATCCCAAAAGTACTATTCTATTCTGGGAATTAAAATTAATGTTCGACTCCTTAAAAATTAATAACAAGTTTAATATTTATAGACTTCAAAAAATAGTGTTGGCGAATCTTTTGGCAAGGTTAGTCGGAATAACCGATTAACTCGGCAATTCCCCCTTTGGTGTAGTTCATCGCCGTCTTTCACTAGCCTTCAGTGTCGTCGTGCTTTGTGTCATTGGGTGGTATAGTACTCCTTCGAGAAACTATTCGGCAAAGCGCCAATTGCTCCTTTCATCGCCTTTTTTATCCTTCTTCTTCAAGGCTTCGCATACTAGAACAAAGGGTAGAGTGCGTCCTTTTGGCAAGTCGCCAAGTGTGCTTGGCGATGTGCATGCTTCAGCTTCTTCGTTCTTTTTAGCCTTTTTGTTCCTTTTTGCGCTTAAGTGTCCATGCTTCCACCAAAACTTCAAATACCTGAAACTTGAGAGTTTTCATCAGATATTGAGACAAAATAAACATTTGAGGACACTATTTCTATCAAAATAAAGCCCTAAATGAGTCCAATTTGTGGACTCATCAACACCTCCAATTTAAACTTTTGCTTTTTCTCAAGCAAACTTAAGTTCAGCCATTCAAAAAGAGTGTCTCAAACAGTGCTACACAAGACTCAATCATGAATGCACACAACAAGACTCAATTTACTTATGCAAGGATCAATTGTGTACTCAAAGATTCAAGTTGTGACGCACCATTACCAAAGATTTTCATGCTCGCGATACTTGCTACTTTTGCAAGTTGAAGCTCAACAAAAAGTATCTCAATGCCAGCACATAAAAGATGATTCCATATTTACACACAGAGGTTAATCATTTCAAGACCAGGAATCAGATGCAACGCTCACACTCTAAAACGAGGAACACAATGCATGTTTTCACCCATAGCAACCTTATTTACCAATCGACTTTCGATTCGGCTTACTCAATATCGAAAACGTATTTTTAAGGCTTGTAATGAGGATGAGTGCAAAGGTATAGTCATTTAGGCTCAATGACTTCTTTCTCGTGAGATGTGGTACTCTCAAAGCGTTCTCTTCTTTTACTTTATTAATTCCTTTTCTATTGCTTCTATGTCATCATTTTATTCACCTCCATGGATTGCTAGGAAATCCAATTTCTTTTGTACTTTATGCCACAATTTTTTTCCATCGTTTTGCAACACCATGGGTTAAAGGGGACTTTTCTTGCACTTCTTTACTTCTCCTTTTCCTTTTTCACCACACCCCCAACTTAGGCTGTTGGCCTAAGTTGGCAATTCGCTAAACCACAAATCAAGAGGATTATAGGTAGTGGGTCAAGTAAGGTCTAGGGTTCATCAATGTTCTTCCAAATAAAGGTAAGGCTCAAAGGGTGTTCAAAAGAGTTTCACACGCTCACGGGTAGGCCATAAAAGAGGTATATGTCAAATTTGGCTCACACTCTTTAAAGTTACCTAAGATCATTTCAAGAGGACACCTTTCTAAATTAATCAGACTAACAAGGCAAATTCTAGGTTTATTCATGCATGGTTCATAGCAAGCTAATCACACAAGGCATTGACACTTAAAGCAAACAAGACTACACACTTTCGCTAGTGTGCAATGGTCATTACAAGAGAATCAATTCGATAAAAGGCTAATCATAACAAGATGCAAAGAGTTCACATATTGTTTATGCAACTTCATTTGGCATCATCGTAGCCGTACATTCATGTTCGTTCAATTGAGAGCACTATTCAAGTCATCGGTATTGATCAAAACTGAGACTTAAATTTGTATGAGAACAACCACTTTCAACACAAGTGGTGGCTTCAAAAAATAATAATAATTTTTTGGAAGGGTCAAAATTGTTTTGCAATTTAAAATAAAAGGAGCCATAAGCTCAAACATTCATGAAAGCAGTGTAAACACAATTTTAAACAGAACAACCCAAATATATACAAAACATGAATCACAAATAGCACACAAAAGGTGAACCTCGCCCCACTACAAATAAAAATCATTTGTCCTCAAATGCAAATAAATTAACCAAGATTTTGAAGATAGCCATGGCTAGAGAAGAAGGTAAATAGGGGATCCTGGCTAATGGGTCGCTTCATATGTCTGGGAATCAGTACTCGGAGTGACCACCAGAAGGACTAGCTCCACCGGATCTAGCAGCAAGAGATTTTTTCGAAGAAGTTTGCACAGCATCATCTATCATTATTTCGTCCGTCTTAGTCGAGTCTTCATTTGCAGCTCCCTCAGTCTCTTCATGCATCACTTCATTAGTCTTTGCTTCTGACTCATGGTCGTCTACCTGCTTCGGTCTACCCCCATGTCCATTAATCTTCTGAGGAAATTCAGGCATGTCTGGTATCTCTACTGTTCCAATGACCATGGACATATCAGTGGCCTTTAGTTGGTCTACATCTTTTCTTAATTCAGCAATGACAGATTTTAATGCCATCACCTCCTCTGTGGACCCTTGGTTTTGCTCACGCACCACTATTCTGGCTGCTAGGACATCAACGGTAGTGCTCAGAAGTGTCATAGCATCAGTTAAGGTAATCCGAATCATGTCTGGAACAGAGGCCTCTAGGTTAGCCGCTCGATGAATAGCAGAAAGAGCCAGCTGTCCCATCCAGAGTAGGGACGCCTGGGTGAGTGGAAGCCGGGAAACAGCAGCAACTGTAGTAGGTCTTGGCGATTGTGCAGCAACAGAAGAACCTGGAGTATCAGCGGGAGTAACAGTGGCAATGGATATACTTGAAGGCCCAGGGGCCGGAGCAGGCAGAGATGTCTTTGCAGGCGATGATTCTGTGTTGACTAACTCCATCGCTACTGTCTTCTTCCTTTTTACTTGATCCTTAAGGTACTCGTCTTCGATCTTCCAAATATCAGTAGAGGATGTGGGTATCACAAGGCTCTAAGGCTTTTTTGCGTAATTATGTGATCAAGACTGGGAATGAAAGTGAGGTTCGGCTCTGCCTTGCATGCATGAGTATTTTTGAAGGGATGATTGTACCCAAATTTATCTGAGTTTCTTCTATTATGCAACCCAGGCAAGCCGCCTTGGCGAGGCGAAGGATTGATTCATTCTGGGATGGCATAATTGCGCTGCTGATAAAACTGAACTAGAACATTGCTACTATGTTTAGTTCTTTCTTTTCAATCAGAACTCCTTCTGCCAACCACTTGGGAGTCTCATCTGCAATTTGTGGGGCTAACCACTTTTTCATCTCATCCAGCTTCTTTGTTCTAATCAAGAACTGACAATGATCCCCAATGTTTGTGGACAGGCCCAAGGCAACGTTGATTTCCTCGCTATCACACTTCACCCTTCTATCTCTAACAACCACATAGTCAACTTCTTTGAAGGCTGCTGCTAGTTGCTTTTGCTGGGGTATTAGTGCATTGTATGCACTGTAGAATTCTCTTACCCATTTTGGAATATAAAGGCCACGGGGTTTGGTGAAGGTTTGAAACTGGTGGTATCTCAAACATTCCATTATCTATGGGTGCCTGTCTATAACCCCTTCTATGGAAAGACGCTTTTCCTCCAAAAAAATTCTCAGCCCCTCAGCCTTTACTTGATTCATAGATTTGGGCGGAGGAGCTTGCACTGGAGGTGTTAATACCATTTCCTGCTTTGGAACTGGAAGTGTAGTAGTGGTAGGTTGGTACGTCCTGGCCCTGGATGAATCATTCAGCTTCTTAATTTGTCGCTTGGCCTTCTGTGCTATTAGCATATCTTTCTTATCAAAACCCACATCTTTGCTTTTAGATTGGTTGGGGTTATTTCTATAAAAGCCATTACTATCAGTGCTTGCATCTGTCAATTCAAGGGTCTTGTGTTTGCCTTTCCCTTTTTCACCATTTGTGGAAAGTTTAGCAACTTTGTTTGTGAATACGTCTGCATCTTCTTTGATTGTGATCCTTTTTTTTCTACTTCTAAGTGACTTGTTTCTTCCTGCAACTTTAGATCTAGCCATTTTTGCAAAGGATCCGGAGGAGGTTAAAACAACTAAATCAAGTTCAGAGGGATGCAATTACAGACAAACTCGTTAGATAGATTGGCGAGTTGCCAAGTTGCTTTGGCGATCACGGCTTTATTCGCTGAAGTATGTAGTGCAGAAAGGTTCGGGAATGCAGACAAAAGGCGACTAAAGAGACCTTCAGCAAGTCGCCGACTGCGTATGAAGATCATGGCGTTTGACTTAGAGTTACAGAGCACTGACTATGAATAGTATAAATTTAAAAGCAGATGAAGTCCCTTGGGCGAACTGCCAAGTGATTCAGCGAGCTCGCCTCAGCACACTGAATAGCCTAAATTTATCAGGGAGGCACAACATATGAACTAGGATAATGTTACTTGGAATGAGAGCATAAATATCTAATTAAATGCAGAGTTTGGAAAACCAACCTTTTGGGCATATCAAGCCAAAACTGTGATGCTAGGCGGCAGGTTCTTACAGATCCAAGCACTACTAAAGCAGCTAAAATACTTACGAGGTGCGAAAATTCTGAAAATGCTAAGTAGGTGTGATTTTGCGAAAATCGAGAGTGAGAGAATATGAAAAAGGTTGAAAGTTCAGACCCGTGGTTTTATAAAATCTTTCCAGATCTTATCCATTCGGCGACATTAGTTGGATTTTCTTTGCTACTCAGCAATCCGTCAAGTGTTTATCTATCTCGCCGAGTTTTATAGGACCCTCAGTCAAAGTGAGGATCCAAACTGTGGTCTTGGTAGCAGTCACCGATCTAGTTGGCGATTCGCTAGTTGGACTTGTGTATTTCATCCTGCACTTTTTCACAAACTTTTCATGCCCAATCCTACAAAATCAAAACACCTTTATTTCAAAAATAACAGAATTACAGTAATTAAGGGCTTTGGGTTGCCTCCCAAACAGCGCCTTAGTTAATGTCGTGGCATGACGCGGGTTAGCACCTAAATTTTACTTTTAGGGTTAGCCAAAACATCGTTTGGCGACCCCTTGCCTTGTGCTTGATGGAGATGAGGCATTACATGACCCAGGAGAGTTTCAATTACCTGGATGGATCTGGAGTGAGAACCGCTTATCTGGTTTAACACTTCTACAATTTCTCTAATCTTCTCCAGCACTCTATCTTGCTCATTTAGCTTTTGAAGAATGGTTACTAACATATCTTTGATATGCTTATTCTCAACGTCCATAGATCCTCCCTGCTCAATAGGTGGTCTGTATTTGCTCTTCTCTTTGGATATCACTCCAATTCCTCGACCTTTTGGTTCAAGTTATCCATCTGACCCAGCAAAATGATCAATTGCTGGTCCTTCTCAGTATCCTTGTTGGTTTTCGCCACAAGATCAAGGAATTTGGTTGCGGTCTCATAGGGATATTTCTCACGACCACTTGGCATAAGTTGGTCGATTAAGCCACTGTTTTCGGGATTCCGACTCCTATAGAAGTATTCCGGTAGAACTAAATCGGGGATTTCATAAGTTGGGCATTGTATCAATAGTGTTTTAAACCTTAGCCGCGACTCATGAAAAGTTTCTCCTTCTAGATGCTTGAAGTTCAAGATGTGATCCCTGAATCTCATCACTTTTACTGAGAGGTGCTCCATTGGTCCACCATCTCCATCATGTATACTCATTATCCTGGCTTAACACACAAACAAGCTAGACAAAACTAAGAGTTAGGTAAGTAGACTACAACTAAAAAGAACAAAAATTCTACTAATAAAAAAATTCTCAAATAACACCACTCCCCGGCAACGGTGCCATTTTGATGCTTATCGTGACCAATGAAACTAACCTACGATATGAGTGTCTACGATCATCGATAATATAGTAACCCAACTAAAGGTTGGGGCCGTGTCCCAAGGGAGTGGTTTTGAGAACTGATAAAAAAATAATAGTTCTAACTAGTCATAGCTAAAGATATTAACGATTAAAAACATAATAAATCAAAAAGGGGGTGACACAAAAGTGTCAAATATCGATATGGGGGTTTTGTCACAAGTAGTAAAAATAATAAAAATAGCAAGAAAATCAAGTATGGAGAAGAGTTCTTGGGGTGTGACCGCAATACAAGTTGAGATAAATTGTTGGGTACATACCTTCGATAGGAAATTTGCAAGATAATAGTGACTAGGCTAAGCTTTAGATGGAAATAAGTTCCCTCTCGGGCAACTTACCCCGTTTCAAATGTGTTCCTCTCGGACACCCATTTGCCACATGAAGGCCAGCCTACGTCTTACCCCACTCACTCTCTCAAGCTGAGTGTTAGGATATGACACTAGGGCTCACCCTCTCGGGCTGAACCTAATATCGACCCACTCCATAGGTCATCAGTCTAGCGGTCTTGGTTTCGCGACCTCCCTCTCGAGCAAGCCGAAAACACATGGGTGGTTTTGTATTTACAACTACAACCCCATTAAATTAAACCACAACCACTAGGTGAAATCACCATTAAAATACATCTAACCTTTCAGCAAGCAAGACCCAACAACAATATCAACACATACTTACTAAATCACTTAAAATGATACTAAAATTAAATGGGTTTAAGAAATTAAACCTTGATTTAAGCAAAGGAAGAAGAATGGAGAAAACTTACTTCCAACTTGGGGAAGATGAAATCCTTCTTTCTTCAAGTCTCCCAAAACCCTCTCCAAACTTGAGAGAAAATATCCCAAAAGTACTATTCTATTCTGGAAATTAAAATTAATGTTCGACTCCTTAAAAATTAATAACAAGTTTAGTATTTATAGACTTCAGAAAATAGTGCTGGCAGATCTTTTGGCGAGGTTAGTCGAAATTGCCGATTAACTTGGCGATTCCCCCTTTGGTGTAGTTCGTCGCCGTCTTGCACTAGCCTTCAGCGTCGTCGTGGTCTGTGTCATTGGGCGGTATAGAACTACTTCGCGGAACTATTCGGCAAAGCGCCAACTACTCCTTTCATCGCCTTTTTTATCCTTCTCCTTCAGGGCTTCGCGTATTGGAACAAAGGGCGGAGTGCGTCCTTTCAGAGAGTCACCAAGTGTTCTTGGCGATGCGCAGGCTTCATCTTCTTCGTTATTTTTAGCCTTTTTGTTCCTTTTTGCGCTTAAGTGTCTATGCTTCCACCAAAACTTCAAATACCTGAAACTTAGGAGTTTTAATCAGATATTGAGACAAAATAAGCATTTGAGGACACTATTTCTATCAAAATAAAACCCTAAATGAGTCCAATTTGTGGACTCATCAGTAGTACATGACTAGCTTGCATAAGAATCACATCACAAAGGACAGCATCTTGATATTTCCCAATTTGGAACTTAATCAACACTTGTTCATGTACGCTAAATTCCACATCATTCAACCATTGAAGTGTGTATGGTTTAGAAAGCTTAGTGGTAGGAAGCTTTAAGTAGTCCACCACGGCAGTGCTAGCAAGGTTGGCACAACTTCCACTATCAATGATCAAGACACATACTTTGGTTCTGGATAAGGCACTTGGAGTAGAAGATATTGTCTCTTTGCTCATGATTGATCATGGCCTACAATCTGCCTTACCACATACGATGGTAGTGTGAACTCTCTACATTGAAGATTTGACTGTTCTTCAAGAACTTCAATAACAACTATGAAGACCGAAAAAAATAAACCCCGAAGATTTTTAGCTCGGAATTTCACAAAATTCGAGATACAAGCTCTCTTAGATATAGGGAAAACCCGAATACTTTTTAGCACTTAATTCCTTTTCAAATCTTCCAGATTTCAAAACTCACTTGTCTTCTTTCTTCAAGTCATGAAGAACACCATGAACATGAAGAACACCCAATTTTCAAATTTTCACCCAAATTTTGGCTATGAGCTCCCTAAGGATACAGAGATCAAACCCCAATACCCAAGAGTCTCCAATTTAACCTAAATCTGAAAACCCATTTGAAGTTCTTCAAGCTTCTTCACCCAACAATGGTGGATTCTTCAATAGAGCTCCAAACTTAACCAAATCTTAGATCTAAACTCAAATAAGGTTAGGGAACACTAATCTAACCTTAGAAACTTCAAACAAGACTCAAATCAACAAAATATTTTTGGGGTTTTCTAGAAAAATGTTTTTGACCTTCTTCTTTTTTGTAACAACCCAAGACTAGAATTCATAGGAATGAATCTAAGTCTTGCTCTGGTACCAAATGATACAATTCTGACCAGAAGAATCACAATAAATAGCGGAAAACAAGAAAAATATAAGAAGAGAGACAAGAAACGAAACAATTGGCAATTAAAGGATGTATTAAATCCAATAACCTCCAATTTAGATCCTAACAAGCACCTAATTCGAATAAATAGATAGACACAACAAGAAGAAATAAAGAGCAACCTATGGGTATGTTAAGTCCAAAGACCTCCCTTCGCTAATCCAACAAGAAGCACCTAACTCTTACAAAGACCTCAAGGGAATCGATATCCCAAGCAACCCCCGTTTCTAGACAAGTTTCAACAAAAGCTTTACCATTCTTTCAAACACTCACACAAGGAGTTTAGGTTTACAACCATAATATTCAAAATGAATCTCCTCTAAAATGAACCCCTAAAGGCCTTTTATAGTTTTAGGCATTATTACATAGATGGGCCCAAAGGTGACCCGAAATGGGCAAATGGGCGAGCCAAGTCGGGCTCGCCAAATGGCTTGGCGATGCACCCAATGGGTTTGGCGAGAACCTTGCTCCTTGGCTTCTCCCTTGAAGGTATGTTATAACTTTCGGCGGTATTGGGGTCCATTGGGCGATGCACCAATGGGCCTCCTGTCCACTTGGTGATGGACCCTGCTCCTGACGCCTGTTTGGACATTAGGCCATCTGGAGGTCATAACCCAAGTCATTGGGCGATGCGCTAATTGCTTTTTAGCTCACCGAGTGAGGAACTTTCAGTTGTAGCTCCTTGGGACCTTAGGCAATGTTAGAACCCTCGCCAAGGTAGCTTGGCGAGTCGCCGAAGTGGAGGTCAGCTCACCGAATGGAGCAACATTTTCATTTGCTCCTCCTTGCTTCGTTAGGCTTCCCATGCTCCAAGCTATCAACCAAGCATGGTGTTGCCCAACTGGGAGCTCCTTCAAGGTGCATATGTTCCCATGCAAGGCATGGAACCCCCTTCCCATCATCCATGTATGCCAAACAGCCTCCATCCTTGTGAATACTCCATCAAAGCGTTGATGTTCGGGAAGGGATAGCCTTGAGGCAATCTGGATTGGATCAAACAGACTCATAATACGTTGGTCAATTAACTAACAAAATTAATTTTGTAAGTAAATTACTATCATATTGACATTTTGTTGATAATTTAGCAACAATATATTTATGTTGGTAAAAGTATGTTTGTAATCCGTTTGTACATTGTTGCTAAATTATGCATCACTTTTTCCTACCTTATTTGCCAACTGATTTTCAATCTGTTGGTAAATTACCAATGGATGACTTTTGTTTGTAAAAAAATCATTGGTAATCTGTTGGTAAGCCATTGTTAAATTAAACGCCTATTTTTTCCGCTATATTTACCAACATAATGTATCTGTTGATAAAATTTTGTTGGTAATTCATTAGTAATCTGTTGGTGCATTCTTGAAGAAATTTTGGTTCCTAATTTGTGGGCAATCCGTTAGCAATTTACCAACTAATTTGAGTGGTTAGTAAATTTCGTTTGTACTTTCAGGTTTTCTTGTAGTGGTTGTTACTTGGTATGTTTTCATTGTTACTTGTTATTATTTTTTTTATTGTCTCAGTCTTCTATGTACGTGCATTTGTTGTAATTGAGCCAATGGTCTTTCAGAAAGAATCTTTGTACCTCCATGATATAGTGAGAAGGTTTGCATACACTCCACCCTCTCAGACCCCACTTGTAAAATTTCACTGGGTATGTTATTGTTATTGTTGTTCACGTGTCTAAATATTTACCAAGTTCTATGAAGAATCATGTCGTAATACTCTTTTAGAGCACTTGCCTCATCATTTTGTCCGCCTTAATCATTTCCACTTCTTGTTCTTCTTATTGTTATTCTTCTTTTTCTTCAAGGAATTCTATTTTTGAATCCATTGGCGTATCACACTTCAAGCGTATTATAGACTATGTCCTTAGATAATTAAATTTTAATATTTCATTTGCAATTGGAATATAATATTCACTTTCGAGTTAAAAAATGTCAAAAGGCTATCACTTCGTTAAAAATGTTTGAAGTTGTCCTTGACAGATCATTATATATTTGAAGCATTCTCAAGTCACCATTACTATAAAAAGATATTCGAACTTTGGTCTTGTCAACTGTGATGATCAAACCCATCGGGCCATGCGGGCACCTATTCTAACACTTACATAAGAGAATCCTTACACTAAATTTAATAACATGAAATGTGGAACTGATCAATTATAAACTAGTCACCCTATTTAAATACAAAATTACCCTTGCACTTGATTTAAACAAAGTACTTTCTGAGAAAAATACGAAACTCTCCCAAGGAACTAATCTAAACAGGTGCAAAAGCTTCTAAGATATTGAAAGATTCAAATTTAATAAGACAACTCCAACCATAAGGAAAAAGTGGTAGAAGCTGTCGGGGATCATTGTAATCTTCACCTAAGAAACTGTCACACCCCAACCCTAGGTAAGGTGGACAAGTACCATATGAACACATGCTTTACAAGTGACCTATGATGAAGTAAACTACTATGCAAATAGATTTACTAAAGAGAAGTTTCATATACAATACATGTCGACTAGCTGAACCGATACATGTGACAAGTGAAACTATGAATACAGATGATAGCTTTACAATGTCAACAAAGCCTCTATTGGAATCTATGACTGTACAACTAGGAAAATACGCATAGTAAAGACTCGGCAAAGCCTTGAATCAACCTGGAGCTCACCAGCAACCGCTGAGTATCATGTGCTTCTATTGTGGAGATCTATTAGTTGAGTACATGTACCTGCAGCATGAAATGCAATGTCCCCATAAGAGACGTCAATATGAAAGAATGTATTGAATATGTAAGGCATAATACAACCATATGTAAATTGAAAGCTCAAGTGAAATCAAATATCAATAGATAAGGATTAGAGACCACTTTTGCTTATAATTGTGGAATCGTGTATGTTACATTCTTTGGTGGTCATAATCATTGTTGAGAATTGGAACTATGGACCAGTAGTAGAAGACATACGAATATGGACTTACGATAATGACAATGACATGGGAAGCAAATCTGACACCAATGTAATACTTAGGAGCTTCTATGACTCAGTAAGCATTTTGACATCTCAAATTGAAGTACATACCAAGTGAAGACATTTAACATTCAACGAAAAGATGTGAACTCTATATTATAGCCAAATACTCACTAACTAATATCAAATACAAGGTATACATGAATCTGGAACCAAGGGAGAATGTGGACAGATTCAACTTAAGGACAGATACGTATTCCAAGTAAGTACATATAAATGTACAATAGAGCAAGTAGGGATCTTGTGAGGTAACATTATAGTCTAACACAATGAGAGTAATAACCAATAAAGGAAATATATGAACATGTGAAAAGATGACATATATGATGGAATAGACAATTGAAGCAAATTGGCAAGATATGGGCAGATTGTATATCCAACATATAAACATATGTACTATGAGTAATCTAGGATCATTTTGATTTATATAAGGGGAATACGTTCCAAGGGTACTTTGATGATGAAATAAGTTTAAACCTTGCATGCTAATACTTGGTAGAGTAAGCACGTACATTTAATGATAAACTCATATTAGGAGTACTCACTTTGATGCTCTAGGGAATAGGAACTGCAACTATGGATCAGTCACTACCAAGGGCACTTAGAAAGCTTACTTTGTAATACAAGTGTTAGATTCATGCCAAAGAAATAGGATATCGAATAGCCTTACATACCTTGCTGCACAACACTGGATATTACAATGAGTTAACCGTCTTCCTTCCAGATTATGTATCTACAATAGAGTAAATAATAAAACTAACATTAGTAGCTGATCAACAGATTTGGGCTACTTGATCAGACCTAAATAGTAATTGGTAGTAAATCTATAATTGACCCATCAAGGGTGTTCTTCCACCCATTCTCCTCCAATTTTTCATATAGTATACAACCTTCTTATAAGGTCCTCTAAAACTCCTCGATTTTCATAACGTTTGGAAAATAGTATACAAAGGGATGGCATAAAGTAAGCTAATGCAACAATCAATTTAGTGGTGTATCACTACACTTTCAATGTTCCTCTAACCAGTTCCCATGACTTCTCTGCACATATCCAGCCACACCCCCTTATTTTATGATACACAAAACAGTCCCTATGCATCACAATATGGAAGTAGCAATATGAATCACAGCTTCCCACCAACATCCCATTAGTTCCCACTAACATTACATTTAAGATGCTCAAAATGAGCTCACAATCAAAATTTAAGGGGACTTCACTCCATGGTTGTCCCAACAAGCACATCCTTCCTGAACATTTACCAAACTCACACCATATAGAGGCAACAATCCTAAGTTTATTAATACATACAAACTTTCACAAACAATGCAAGAACAAGAGAGAGATGAAAATTTCCATAGTTTACCTTGCTGGACAGAAACCTCACTTGCTAAGACTTAGATTCTTCAAGGTTTAGGTTGTCCTCTCCACCTTGATGTTAAATCAAATTATAACTTGAATTCCTTAAGATGGGAGATGTTTTACCAATTTGTACTTTAACAACACCTGTTTCCTTCAGATTTTAATGGTGAAGTTGTAGACCAGAACTCTTGGAGCTTCTATGACTTTCCTTGGGAGTAATTTTCTGGAGAATAAGTGATGAAGGAGATGTGATGAGCTTGAGTGCTTTACATGTACCTTCTGGACGTTTTCACTTAGCAACTTTGAGAAATAATATGGTCCTTTACTTTAAGCAAGCAGGTGCATCACCTCCTCAAGTTTTGCCACAAGTTTTTATGTAGGTGCATCACCTTCTTTCCCTTTTCACTTAAAATGCAGTCCACTTATTCTAAGTAGGTGCATCACCTACTTGCTCTTTTCACTTAAAATGCAGTCCACTAATTCTAAGTAGGTGCATCACCTACTTGTCACCTACTATCATAGTTTAGTCAAGCAAGCACCTCACTTATTTTTACACCATTTTCCCAAGTAGGTGCATCACCTACTTGTCACTGCACTTGACCACTTTGACTTTTACATCGAATACCACATTTTCTGAGTTTGAATTGTTTTTGAGTTCACTTAGTCATATGTGTTGGAAGGCACGGGGTATTACAACTTTAAACTTATTCTATCGTCACTAGTCGCATAGGAAACCAAGTCCATAACCGTACCATAGGCAATTTATAAGCGTCATATAAATACACGTAGAATATAGGGTGTTACAGATCATTAATCCTGCAACCAGACTCTGTCAAGTGACATAGCAAGAGTAGTATCAGTACAAACAATACGTACCAATAGGTATCATTGATCGACCTGAATCCACCACATAATGTTATACAAATAATCAAAGAAACATAAAACTTGGAGATATAATTAGGACCCTGGTCCTTCAATCACAACCCTTACTATCCAGTAATACTACCTTGGAACTCATACACTTTATCTCAAGTCACCCGACAACATTCCGCTTCCAACTCCAAAATCTTGGTCACTCCGCCCTCATATTAGATCATAACTTAACCCTTATATCACATAGTTACTTCACGAGCCTACACATATTAACCAAACAATATAATTACCTTAGTGATTCCAATCTTGAATTCAATTTTACTATCTTTGTTAATCGGTTTGTCATTTCACTTAAGGTCTGATGCAAACAACCCCGAACTTGACACTTGGTCAATTTATTGAACCACCTGCAAAACCTTTACTTAACCACCTTGATTCAATTCTCTTATCAGATATGTCCGAGACCACTCAAACAAGTTAGTGAAATAATCAAACCTCTTAGTCAACAACCTTACTTACTAGCCACATGAGACATGTCCAAAATCACAACAATCACACATACATGATTCTCCACCCCTTTCAAGTAATCTGAACCACCCAGGGATCCCTGAAACATCACTACGGCATCTTTATGCAATCGTAGTCTACCCAAAAACCCATTCCAGCAATTAAATACACCAAATCCAATCACTCATAGACCAACATGTGATGAATAAAACACAATAAATAAACCTAGTCCATGCACGAAATCAACACACATGGAACAATAAAATATGTACTAAGTGTGGTATCCGAGCTATTGATATGCCTAAATTTACACTTCAATTAAGGAGAGTAAAGTGATCGTCATCAAATATAGAACCCAACGAGGATGGGTCGAATCCCACAGGGAATAGGGTAAAAACTAAGCCGTATGTGGTTATTTAACTATTAGTTACTTACTTTCGGAATAAAATAGGAAATGGGGGAGTTTTGGGAAATTGTTTGAAAGTCAATTTGTATCGAGGAACATTCAAATATCTCACTTGATTAAGAATGAATATAAAGAATTAACAAGATTGTGTTCACCAAGAGTCCTTGACCATTTTTCTGGCAGATTATAGAATTAAAGTTCTCATTCTTTAGTATAACAGTTTATCAATCATACGCTACAATTAATCGTTTCTGAACCACATTAAATGTATGTCACTTTCATTCTTCCGAACTAAAAGTGTTTATCTCATTTCGATGATAATAACTCATGTAGTTAATCTTGCTACAACATCAACTTTTAGACGAGTTCTAGTCCCTGAATCTTGTTATTAACTCTTTTCCAAGGTTTTCACCCTTTTACTCAAACAAGTCAAATCTAGGGTATATTCTAATATTTGCAATCATTAGAAAATACTTCAAAGGAAGGAGTTAATAAGATATATGTTTACAATGAAGAGTTAATTCCACAAAAATCCCATATTTTAGGTCAAGTCATCATGGATCTCACAACCCTTGGTTTTGGGGTTTAGCACGGATGCTTTAATTGTATTCATTCGAGAAGTATATACTTACAAGATATAAAAACATACAATACTTTGATTTCAATAAACTTGAAAATTCTCGTTCAAAACTTAGTCAAGAGCAACCGTCTTCTTTGATAAATTAAGATGCTAAAATAAAACCCTACAAAAAGTATTTATAGTTACCAATAAATTCAAATTTAAAAACAAAAAGTGCAATTCTCAAGGCTCGTCTGACAATTGTCCTAATGGCCTGGCATAAGAGTGACGATCCGTCATACTAGCCGTCAAGAACTTCTGAACATATGGCAACCTCATGTCGGTGAGACATTAGTGATGATGGATCATCAAGAGGTATATTCCCCATCACATGTCATTGTTAGTGATGCCTCAAATATTTGCCTCTTCCACGTGTGATGAATCAACTAACGGTCTGTCACAAGTCTGACGGTCCATCAGTGATGCTGTCAGGGCTATTTTTTATATTTAGCTCCATTTCACTTTCTTTCTATCTTCGAACATCTCCTAACTAACACAATGTCAAAAAATCAAAACCACACTATTATTACTTAAGATCACTCAAATATTCATAGTAAAAGCATTTCAGATGTGCGGTGAAATGTCGACACATCATCTTATTGATATGAAACATGTACCAGGCGTGGTACCCAAGCCAACCAATAATAGATCCCATAAAAGGTGTGGTACCCAAGCCAACTGATATATGTACTAGGTATAGTACGAGATCCAACCAAGAGATATCATGTACTAGGTAAGGTACCTAACCCAACCATGAGAGGTGTGGCACCCGAGCCAACCAAGAAATATTAGGGTTGTGCATTCGATAATTCAATTCGGTTTTGATTTTTTTATTTTGGTTTTTGATTATTAAGATTGTTGTATCGAATACCAAATTGAATCAATTTGGTTTGGTTCAGTTTTTTGTAATTCGATTCATTTTTTGTAATAGAATTCATCTTATTAAATTCGATTGTGATAAGAAAAATGGAAGAAGAAAAATAGAAAATAATTAAATAAAGTATAATTAAATACTTCGAAGTAGAAGTTGAAATCGCACATCAGTTGAAAACTTGAAATTGCAGCAGAACTTATTGGGTTCGCTACTTGCTGGTTGCTGCCTCGTTGCTTGCTGATTACTTCTTTTTGGTCGCTGGAGTGGAAGAGTGGAAGTCAAATACTTGATTTCGAAGAGAAGCGGCGGAACTGGAACTTGGAAATTCAAAAAGAAAACCTAATGCTAAGGACAAAAAAGGAAATAATCTTAATAATTACATAATACAATATTAATAATTAGATAATATTTAATATAGTATGTATATTAGTGTGTATATTTTGTTTAAAGCAAAATACATAAGATACAAAAAATGCATTACCTAAAACTGAATCAAAATATTGAAAATACAAAAGCATGTTGTCAAAACTCAAACTGAAAACTGAAATACCAAAACCAAAAAACCAAAAAATATTTGTTCTGGTTCAGTATTTTAGTTTTTCGGTACATATGCATAGCCCTAATAAATATTGTGTACATGGTGTGGTACCCAATCCAACAGTTAGTATGTATAAGGCGTGGTACCCGGTTCTACTAAGAAATATCTTGTATCAGTTGTGGTATACGAGCCAACCAATAGTATGTACCAGGTATAGTACCTGAGCAACCAAGAAATATCATGTACCATTGTGGTACCTGAGCCAAACGTTAGTATATACCATACGTGGTACTCGAGCCAACCAAGAATCACACAATCACATTACAAAGAATAGAATTACACTTTTAATGACAAGTAGATATATCAAGACCATTGCATGATATTGAAAAAATATATCAATTCACATTCATCCATTTTAACTCCTTAGCCATATATTGTACAAGTAGTACTACAGAAATAGTATCATGAACATTTGACGTAAATGAGAAACAATTAAGCCATCACCTACCCCGCGACCCTCCTTAGACAATTATCCAAATCATAATCATCTTATCCAAAGATCAGCACCCATCAACTATCAAAAGGCCCTATTCAAATATTCCACCATCAGAAATAACAACAATCTCTGCATTTAATTGTCCAGACTCTGTACCTGAAGGCCTATGCATGAAATATCTCATCAAACTACAAGTATTATGCAATTAAAGCCAACACTAACTACTCAGTTAAGCCTAGTCTACCTAGACACCAAATAACTGATGATGAACTCTAAACACAAACTTTTAGCTCCATGGAGGTAAATCTTGACGGATGTAGGCTTGAAATCCATGAGGTTTGACCCTCTTTTTTGAAGCTCTAGCTTCCTCCTAGTCTTGAAACAATAGTACAATACCAAATCAGACTTAAATGGCCTAAATGTTATGATATTGCAACGTAATAAAAAACCCTAGGCCATTCTCATGATTAATCCACCCAAAGTAGGGATTTTCCACCATTAGGTCAAGCTAGGGATTTTCCACCATTAGGTCAAGCCAAACCCTCCCCTAAAGTCACTAACATGTATTCTAATGCCTAGGAATTCAAATACTAAGTTAAGAGAGTAATTTACTTACCTTTGCATATGATTTTATGGAAAATAGATAAAAATCACACTAGGTGCTCCTGCAGCTCCCAAAACGTTCTTGCATAAGAATGAGCAGTTTAATGAGATTTCTGCATTTATTGTAACTTATCAAGCTATAGTGGCCCCATAGTGTCCCAATCTTGCTATAGCAGCATCGATGTAGTGGGATATCTCGCTATAGCAGGAATTTTTCCCATCGATATAGCAACATCTTAACCACTATAGCATCTTGCACAAGACAAAAAAAACTCAAAAATCCTCCCAACAGTTCCTATTTGACAACAAATCTTCAAACCTTGACGTTCCAAACCAGCCCCTTCACGCCAAGTTTGATATCAGGAGTACTCCTCACTGAAATTTACTTTAAAAAATTGCTATGTACTCTTTAGCGTCTTAGCAACAAGGAAAACAAACTCTACTTAGATGTTTTACCCAATTCCCCTAGACCTCGTCTTGCTCCAATTTCGCCTGAGACTAGCCAAACCTAGAATTTCCAACTCTTCAAATCAAAAGATTTCTCACTCTATTTATTTTAAGAAATCTAGTTCATAAAGACAAGAAGGTTCATTACAATAGATACCAATTTACCCATAGTTCTCCCCAAATGATCAAGCATGTTAAGCTAGCTAAATTGAGAAAAAGATAGTACCCGAATCCTCAAACAAGTGAGAGTAATTGTCTAACATGTCCTTCTCAATTTCCCAAGTAGCCTTTTTAATCAGACGATCCTTCTATTGAACCTTCACAAACCTTATTTCCTTAGTCCTCAATTTCTAAACATCTTCATCAAGAATTGAGTTTGGCTCTTCTTAGTACTAAAGGTCATTATCTAGCAAGATTAAATATCACTGGATAATGTACCGTCACTCCCCAAGGTACCTCATCGGCATGGATATATGAAAAATGGGATGGACCCCAAGCAAATTGGGTGATAATGTCAATCAGTAAGCTATCGGCTCCACACTTTCAAGAACCTCAAATGGACCAATATATCAAGGGCTAAGCTTGCCCTTATTTCCAAACCTCATCACCCCTTTCATTGGCGACACTTTTAATAGAACCTACTCACCAAATCTGAAATGTCATGTCCCTTACCTTGCAATCTACATACTCCCTTCATCTTCTCCAAGCAACCAATAACTTAGTTTGGATACCCCTCACCTTTTCCCGAGCTTCCCTTAACAAGTCAATTCCTAGAGGATTTACATCGCCTATCTCAAACAACTCTATGGGTGATCTACATCCCCTTCCATAAAGTGCCCCAAATGGTGCGATATCTAACTGGAGTGATAACTGTTGTTGTATGAGAAATTCATACAATGGTAAGAAACTGATCTCAATAGCCCTAAATTAAAACATACTTCCCCAAAGGCTTAGTAAGACCCACCACGAGGTCCATGGCTATCCTCTCCCACTTCCACTTCCACTTCCATTCAGGTATATTCTCCTCATGAAGTTCAATAGGCAACACATACTCAATGCACTACAACATGAGGGAAATAATGCACATAAAATCATTTTCTATGAAAACACTAGTTTTCATAAACATGGATTATTAGAAGGAAGTCATGGCAACACCTAAGCACATATTAACAGCATTGGCAAGGCACACAATCTCCCCCTTAGAAGTGAGCCTATACTAATACTTCCAAACATCACCAATCACTTAATCATAGGAGGAACTATCTTTTCAAAACTAAAGCAAGCTGAACACTACACTATGGAGCCAATATGCCCCTTTCATCTAAAGCATAACAAAACATGTTCATCAAATAATCTCATGAAGTCAAATATGACATTTTCATACTAAAATGCATAACAACATGAGGAACATGATTCATACAGCTCATTTTAACATGAATTCATCAAAAGCATGTATAACACAAGGAGTTCATGGAAATTTGTTAAAACACGCATGACTCCAAAACATATGGCAAACCCGAAAAGGAACTTTTGGTCTCAAGCTCGAATAGGAATAGAAGAAAAGGATGAGGACATCAGGACTCTCAATCAATATTGCTATCTACGCACATGATCTCCCCTTTGGGAGTAAGCCACTTTTTACTAAAACCTCAAATACTACTCGTTTCTAACAACTCAAGCCTTAGCAATGCTCATTATAACCTTATCGGGCTCTAAAACTAATAGGGGTCTAATAACCATGCATGCAAACCCTACCAAGGTTAACAAGAGTAACTCTAAGGGACATAGGAACCATAGGAAACATATATCATCCATGACTCCAAATCATAAAATGAGTCAAGCTGAACTTATCATCTTTGAGTTAGAGGAGGAATAGAAGGGAAATAAGGATATTGGGACATCTCATTGGCCCTTGGCCTCCCAATTAAGCACCTTTAACTAAAACCCTTTACTAAATACCACTCCTCTATATTCTCATGGAAGCACTTTCTTATTCTTATATTTCTTAACTTGCCGGTCTAAGATCCCAGTTAATACTTCTAAATTATAGAGGTTCCCATCTAAGCACCCTTGCTCACAAGCAACCTTACCAACACCACTCAAAGTCTCATATGAGCCTACCAAATTGGGATTAAACTCCTCAAACTCACTACACCCTTTTTAAGGTGAGAATTTTAAGCCGAACAAAATCATGGACATCTAGCACACTCATCCTTTCATATCCATCACACAAGGGGATTTTAACAATGGAGAATTACATTTCTAACCTCTTTCAAAGAGTCTACTCACTCAACATCTCTAGGCATCACTTAAACACTCATCAAATCCTCCAACACATCATAAAACTCATAATGGCTAAGTTAGGTTCTACCAACAACTAAACATAACCTCGCAATCACCTTGCTAGGTAGGCACACTATCACTCCCTTTGGGAGTAAGCCTACTCAAATTCTTCTAAACATCCTTTATAACATAAAGGCTACTATGAAGCATCATTCACACTAAAAGCTAACATCACAATCTATTACCTCAAATATCACAAGTCACATAGCCATAATTGGCATCACAACCAACCTTTTTCCCTCACCCCTTGTAGCATACACTCTTTTAATAGTAATATCCTAAAGACCGTCGGATAAGGGATAAGATATAGCTTATAGATCTATGGCACGACTTGGAGAATGAAGAAGTAAAGTTTCCTAAGAATCCAATATAAAAGACTAGTTTCAAGCCCTAGTTGATATCTTTGGTGGTTCTTCAATGGAGGTTCTAGAGAGAAGACTTCTGGAGAGGAGGGGAAAGTAGTTGGGTTTTGTTTTGGGGTCTTGGGTTATAATGAATTAATGAGCTGTTTAATGATATAAAATAGTTTACATAGGTCTATTAAATCAGTATAAAATGACTTTTACACTAAGATCATTAAATTAGGAATTAATTAGGAGAACTTACCTTTGGCAGTTTTTGGATAGCTCGCAGGTGTGACCTACGGCCACCACTTACGGGGCGTAGGTCAGTTCACACTCCGTACTGGTGGGGAGTAGATTGAACCTGAAGCTCCTAAGTTGCCCCCTTGACCCACGATTCACTCCCACGGAACGTGGACCATCCTACGGAGCGTAGGTCCCCTCCGTGGGTGACACATTTTTGGAAGAATTTTGGGAACTTGGCAGCCTTGGGGTCTAGACTTAAGGCTCTCCCTCAAGGACCCTTGGTTGGTCTTTGGGGGGGTGCTACCTTGACGTTTAACCCCTAGAAACCTCCACCTATGCTCGGGAAGTCAATATACAACATATAACAAAACAACAACCTCAAAAGCTCACATGTCCCCTCTACTTTCACCTATTAGTTTTCTTTAGACTCTAGCTTGGTCTTACTAGTTTCACAGTTGTTTCATTATCTTCCCCTTAGGAACATTCATCCTCGAATGGCACTTAAAATACTTTATGGAATTAAAGACTCAAGACTAGCAGCCCATCATGCATGAAACATCAATAATGCACAAATCAAGATTCACTATTCATAATCTGCACTTTTTCAGAGGAGGTGACATGAACTCCAATTCAACATGATCAATGCAAAAACAAGGAAGTAGGAACTACATCTACAAACTCATTATGCAGGAAATGCAACGTATCTTATGTTCATAGGAGGAACTACCTTCTCCTAGTCATAACATTGTCCACATACTCTTATGGAGCTCATATGCAATCACTTCTCAAAGAACATTTTATTCAAGGAGGAATTCTCAACTCCTAACTAAAACATGCTCATATATTCTTCTCATGAAGTTCAATAAGCAACACATACTCAATGCACTACAACATGAGGGAAATAATCCACATAAACTCATTTTCTTTCAAAACACTAGTTTTCATAAACATGGATTATTATAAGGAAGTCATGGCAACACCTAAGCACATATTAACAGCATTGGCAAGGCACACAATCTCCCCCTTAGAAGTGAGCCTATACTAATACTTCCAAACATCACCAATCACTTAATCATAGGAGGAACTATCTTTTCAAAACTAAAGCAAGCTGAACACTACACTATGGAGCCAATATGCCCCTTTCATCTAAAGCATAACAAAACATGTTCATCAAATAATCTCATGAAGTCAAATATGACATTTTCATACTAAAATGCATAACAACATGAGGAACATGATTCATACAGCTCATTTTAACATGAATTCATCAAAAGCATGTATAACACAAGGAGTTCATGGAAATTTGTTAAAACACGCATGACTCCAAAACATATGGCAAACCCGAAAAGGAACTTTTGGTCTCAAGCTCGAATAGGAATAGAAGAAAAGGATGAGGACATCAGGACTCTCAATCAATATTGCTATCTACGCACATGATCTCCCCTTTGGGAGTAAGCCACTTTTTACTAAAACCTCAAATACTACTCGTTTCTAACAACTCAAGCCTTAGCAATGCTCATTATAACCTTATCGGGCTCTAAAACTAATAGGGGTCTAATAACCATGCATGCAAACCCTACCAAGGTTAACAAGAGTAACTCTAAGGGACATAGGAACCATAGGAAACATATATCATCCATGACTCCAAATCATAAAATGAGTCAAGCTGAACTTATCATCTTTGAGTTAGAGGAGGAATAGAAGGGAAATAAGGATATTGGGACATCTCATTGGCCCTTGGCCTCCCAATTAAGCACCTTTAACTAAAACCCTTTACTAAATACCACTCCTCTATATTCTCATGGAAGCACTTTCTTATTCTTATATTTCTTAACTTGCCGGTCTAAGATCCCAGTTAATACTTCTAAATTATAGAGGTTCCCATCTAAGCACCCTTGCTCACAAGCAACCTTACCAACACCACTCAAAGTCTCATATGAGCCTACCAAATTGGGATTAAACTCCTCAAACTCACTACACCCTTTTTAAGGTGAGAATTTTAAGCCGAACAAAATCATGGACATCTAGCACACTCATCCTTTCATATCCATCACACAAGGGGATTTTAACAATGGAGAATTACATTTCTAACCTCTTTCAAAGAGTCTACTCACTCAACATCTCTAGGCATCACTTAAACACTCATCAAATCCTCCAACACATCATAAAACTCATAATGGCTAAGTTAGGTTCTACCAACAACTAAACATAACCTCGCAATCACCTTGCTAGGTAGGCACACTATCACTCCCTTTGGGAGTAAGCCTACTCAAATTCTTCTAAACATCCTTTATAACATAAAGGCTACTATGAAGCATCATTCACACTAAAAGCTAACATCACAATCTATTACCTCAAATATCACAAGTCACATAGCCATAATTGGCATCACAACCAAACTTTTTCCCTCACTCCTTGAGCACACACTCTTTTATTTGCCATATCCTAAACACCATCGGATAAGGGATAAGAGAGAGCTTATATATCTATGGCACGACTTGGAGATTGAAGAAGTGAAGTTTCCTTAGTATTCAATAGCTTCCTTGATTTGTTGTTTTTGATACTAGATCCTTGTTCCTAGTATTTTTTGAGTCTAGGTTTTAAATTTTGTTCAATTTGGAGTTGTAGAAGTGAAGTTACCATTGAAGGGTTTCGAGCTTTTCAAATTTTGAAAGTGGGTCTTTTGATTGAGGAGAAATTGGACGTTAATAATTAGTGGGCTTTGTTCTCTTAGTTGAAGGGAAGAAAATCCTAAATTTTGAGCCAATTTCGAGTTGATTTGAGTGTATTGGGGTTTAGTGTGTGTTCTTGGTGTTCTATGTGTTCTTGATGTCTTCAAGTTGTTCTTAAAGAAGAAGAAAGAAGAAAGTACATTTGATCCAACTTTTCAAGTCAAAGTTGGTCAAAGGTGTTTTTTTGGGGTCCATTAGTGGAATTTTTTTTAAAAAAAATTCAAAATCTAAAAAAAAAATAAAAAATTCACGTGGACTAACACATCAGCAGCCACATCAGACGCAATCTGCCACGCCAACGCCACACGGCGTTGCATCAGCAGCCAGCACAACAGACAACCTACCAGCGACGCCCAGTCGCACCTGATCCGCGTGTGCGTTAGTTTCAGAGACCAAAACCTGCCAGCGACGCCCAATCGCACCTCATTCTTGATCAATTATAGTCATATAGGAAACATATAAACTCATTCTCAACACTACCCAACCATGATCCATAATATAAGTCATAATCAAGCCAATTATTCTTTAGAAGATTTACCCTAAATAAATTCAAGTCTAGGTGATCTAATCTTAAGGAATTACATGAAGAAGTTCATATTTCTTGGAGGATCACACTTAAACCCTCAATTAGCCTCTTTTATGGCATAGCCCTAATTACATCAATTCACCTTAGAAATCTTAGGTTAATTAAATATACATGTAGAATCATACTTATATCATGAAATTATGTCATAATTAATTCACATCCAATCAATTGAATCAACTTCTAACAATATTCATAATGTAGAGAAGAGTTATAGCTAAGGTTAGGGAAAACTCATGGATTCTTTGGAATTCAAGTTAAAACCATCTAAAATTAGTATTATCATCAATAACAAATATAATTCAACCTTTAATAACAACTTTGAAAGGAATCCATGGGGTTGAGTTGAAACCCTAGCTAATTGGGTTTTCTAGAATTGAGTTAAAAGCTTTTGAAAGGGCTCCTTGGGTGATAGCTTCCCAAGGATGAAGAACTCCCATACCTTAGGTGTAGAATCCAAAAAAATTCATATTGAAAAGCTCCCATCTTCAAACACTAGTTGACCTCTTTCTTGGTTCTTCAATGGATGTTCTAGTGAGAAGACTTTTGGAGAGGAGAGGAAAGTGGTTGGGTTTTGTTTTGGGGTCTTGGGTTATAATGAATTAATGAGGCTTTTAATGATATAAACTAGTTTATATAGGTCTATTAAATCAGTATGAAACGACCCTAAACTAAGATAATTAAATTAGGAATTAATTAGGAAACCTTACCTTAGGAAAATTTTGGACAACTCGCATATGTAACCTACGGCCACCACCTACGGGGGTGTAGGTCAGTTCACGCTCTATACTGGTGGGGCATAGATTGAACCTGCAGCTCCTAAAATGCCCCCTTGATCCACGATTCACTCCCACAGAGCGTGGACCTCCCCACGGGGCTTAGATGCCCTCCAAGGGTGACACAGTTTTGGCATATTTTTGGGAACTTGGCAGCCTTGGGGTCTAGACTTTAGGCTCCCTCTCAAGGACCCTTGGTTAGACTTTGGGGGGTTGTACTTTGCGTTTAACCCCTAGAAACCTCAACCTAGGCTCAGGAAGTCAATATACAAGCTATAACCAAACATCAACCTCAAAAGCTCACACGTAAGGTTCTAGTTTCACCTATTAGTTTCTGTTAGACTCTAGCTTGGTCTTACTAGTTTTCCGGGTTGTTACATCATAGGGTTGCTCTTTCTAGCTGGGCTGGGAGCTGACTGGATGGTAGGATGACTCGCGATATCTACCTCACCCCCGGGTCCCTCTTTCTAGTTGGACTGAGAGTGAACTGTCAGGTAGGGTGCCCCCTCGGGTCACTCTTTCTAGTTGGGCTAGGAGTGCACTGCTGGATGGGTGGAGTATTGATAACGATCAAGGAAGGAAAGGAATAAAGAAAGAAAGGATATGTGGATTAATACTCAAGTTATTGAAATTATGGGCAACAAGGGACTAAAACCCTCACCTCCCAATTGACTTCAACAACCTAAATTCAACCCAAGGAAAAATAATCAAATGAAACCAAGAATCACAAAGGGGTAACACTTTGATTAATCAAACACAAGAAGTTAACAAGCAATCCCAAGAGTTCACCCTAATTACTCACTAATTACTCACTAAGAAGATACTATAATTTGAAAGTTAATATTCAATATAGTATAAGTCTTCCCAAAATAAAAGAGACTACTATTTATACTAAAAAATTAAACAAGACACTTTTTGACAATTTTACCCTTAATGAGATAAGGGCCTTGTTCGGTTGCCTTCTTTTGTGAATTCTTGAATTCATGAAATGGTCATTTCTACACATGGCCTCTTTCCTTCTTCCTTCTCATTTTGATACCTTACACACATTGTATGTTTTTCTTTGGTGACCTTCAAGCTCCTCTAATGCTTCCCTTTTCATGAACATTGCTTGTAGGCCTTGGAGATCCTTTGCTTGACTCCATGTGAATGGTCTTGAGGGGTATATGCCACTCATGTTAGTGTCATCCATGCTGCCCATGTTATCATCCTCCCCTTCTTGAAAATAATTCGTCCTCGAATCCAAAGGATCACCTACAACACAAGGAGACAAATCACTAACATTGAAAACATTATGAACATTATACTCACTTGGTAGGTCAATCATGTAAGCATTGTCATTGATTCTCTTGAGTACTTTGAAGGGTCCATTCCCTCTTGGGCTTAGCTTCCCTTTTTGTACTTGTGGAAACCTCTCCTTTCGGAAATGCACCCACACCCAATCATCTGGATTGAAGATCACTTCCTTTCTCCCTCGATTCTTTCGAATGGCCACCTTTGAATTGTTCTTTTCAATGGCCTCTTTGACCTTGGCATGAATGTTCATCATCTCCTTTGCCCTTTTCTTGACATCTAGGCTCACAACAACATTGCTAGACAAAGGAATCATGGTTAATGGAGACAAAGGTTTAAAACCATAACATGCCTCAAATGGAGACATTCCAATAGAGGAGTGGAAAGACCGATTATATGCAAATTCACTCAAGGGTAAACGGTCTTCCCAAGTAGTTGGGGTTCCTCTAATCATGCATCGAAGCATGCTTCCAAGAGTCTGGTTGACTACTTCAGTTTGTCCATCCGTTTGAGGATGGCAAGAAGTAGAGAACATAAGTTTGGTACCAAGTGTACCCCATAGACTCTTCCAAAAATGACTAAGAAACTTGGAGTCCCTATCACTAACAATGGTTTGAGGGACTCCATGCAATTTAAGCACATTGATAACAAACAAAGATTCTACATGGGATGCATCATTACATTTATGGCATGGAATAAAATGAGCCATTTTAGAAAATCTATCCACTACCACAAATATACTATCATGTCCTCTTTTAGTCCTAGGAAGTCCCAACACAAAGTCCATAGAAATATCCATCCACGGACCATTTGGAGTAGGAAGAGGAGTATACTTACCTTGGGGCCTAGTCGTGGATTTGGCTTGCTTGCATTCTAGACATTGTCCACAAATCCTCTCCACATCATGCTTCATCTTGGGCCAAAAGAACTGCTCCTTAAGAATATCAAGTGTTTTTGGTACCCCAAAGTGTTCCATCAAACCACCACTATGAGCCTCCTTGACAAATAACTCTCTCCATGAGCTCATGGGCACACATGCTCGGCCATCTTTGAACAAGAAACCATCAACCAATTGGTACCTATCAACTCGCTTCCCTTGACTAAGATTATCAAAGGTATCTTTGAAGTCGGAATCCATAGAATAGAATCCCTTTAAGCTTTCAAACCCCATCATTCTAGAAACCAAGGTATTGACCAATACAAACCTTCATGATAGAGCATCCGCTACCACATTTTCCTTGCCTTGCTTGTAGTTGATCACATATGCAAAGGTTTCAATGAATTCAACCCACTTAGCATGTCGTTGTTTCAACTTGGATTGCCCCTTGAGATGTTTCAAGGACTCATGATCGGTCCTTATCACGAACTCTTTGTGCCACAAGTAGTGTTGCCAATGAGCCAACACTCGCGCAAGTGCATACAATTCCTTGTCATAAGTTGAGTACTTGAGTGTAGCTCCCTTTAACTTTTCACTAAAGAAAGCTAATGGTTTTCCTTCTTGCATCAACACACCACTTACACCAACACCTGAAGCATCACATTCAATTTCAAAGGCCTTGTCAAAGTTGGGTAGTTGGAGCAAGGGTGCAGAACTCAACATCAATTTCAAGGCTTGAAAAGACTTCTCCTGCTCCTCACCCCATACGAAAGATACATCTTTCTTGATCAGTTCGGTCAAAGGAGCAGCAATTGAACTAAAGCCCTTCACAAATCGCCGATAAAAACTTGCTAACCCATGAAAACTTCTTACCTCAGTTGCACTGGTTGGGGTCGGCCAAGTCTTGATGGACTCCACCTTCTCGTCATCAACCTCAATCCCATTTGCACTAACCACAAAACCCAAAAACAAAACTTTATCAACAAAAAATGAACATTTCTTGAAATTAGCAAAGAGACGCTCTCGTAGTAGGACATCAAACGCTTGTTTCAAATGGGGTACATGTTCCTCCATTGTCTTACTATACACAAGTATGTCATCAAAATACACCACAACAAACTTGTTGATGAAGGGTTTGAGAAGATGGTTCATCGATCTCATGAAAGTGCTTGGGGCATTCGTCAATCCAAATGGCATCACAAGCCATTCATACAGCCCAAACTTTGTCTTGAAGGCCGTCTTCCACTCATCACCCGGTTTCATACGAATTTGATGATACCCACTTCGAAGGTCAATCTTAGAGAAAATAATAGAACCACATAGCTCATCAAGCATATCATCAAGTCGAGGAATGGGATGTCGATACTTCACCGTGATCTTATTTACGGCTCTACAATCAATACACATTCTCCAAGTGCCATCCTTTTTGGGAACAAGAATTACCGGTATGGCACAAGGACTTAGGCTTTCTTTGATCATCCCCTTCTCAAGAAGCTCTTCCACTTGCCTTGATAGCTCTTTGGTTTCTGTCGGGTTACTCCTATAACCTGGACGATTGGGGATTTGTGAACCCGGTATAAAATCTATTTGGTGCTCGATTCCCCTCAAGGGTGGTAATCCAGCGGGCATATCATCTGGAAATAGCTCATCATAGCCCTGCAAAAGAGAAGAAATAATACTAGGCAAAGTGCTAGTATCTTGGTTAGCATGTAACAAAAGGTTGGTGTTGACAAGGCACACTAGAAAGCATTCCTCATCCACACCCTTTAAACACTTGCTTGGCTTTGCTATCATGCACATGTTCTTATTATTTTTAACCAAGGCACTCCCCTCCTTTGGAACGATGGTGGAACTTTCACCTTCACCTTTTGCCACCTCGTCTTTTATTCTCTCCCGAAGCTCCTTCATAGCCCGATAGTCCTCACTCACTTGATATGGAGTGAGAGGTGCAAGCACATACTCTTTACCTTCAATCCCAAAAGTGCATTTGTTGGATCTCCCTTGGTGCACAACATCTCTATCAAATTGCCAAGGTCTCCCCAACAGTAGGTGACATGCCAACATGGAAACCACATCACAAACCAATTCTTCATTGTACTTTCCCACACTAAACCGAATACTTGTTTGTTTGAGGACCTTCATCTCTCCACTCTTGTTGAGCCATTGTAGCTTATAAGGATTGGGATGCTTGCTGGTTTGTATTTTCATACGCTCCACCAAGGAACTACTCACCACATTGGTGCAACTCCCGCTATCAATGATTAAAGAACACACTTTATCTTGGATTTTGCACCTAGCATAAAATAGATTCTCCATTTGGTCAAGTTCTTCTTTTGCAAGGGCTCCCATAATTCTTCTCACAACACATGAAAGATTGACATTCATGTTCAAGTCTTCATCATCATCAAGCAAAGACTTTCCCTTCTTCATGAAGCAAGCAAAATTCACCCTCTCGTCCAATCTTTCTTCTTCATCCCCTGAAGCACCTTCCTCTCCTTCACCCCTATCTCCCTCTCCCTCATTTTTTTCTTCACCCTCATCTTCATCTTCAGTCTTATATCCATCACGAAGAGCAACAATTGTTCTCCTATTTGGACACTCACTAGCAACATGTCCCCTCCCTTGGCATCTAAAGCATTGAATTGTAGAGGGTCGAGGAAAGTTAGGTTTAACATAGTTACCTCCTTGTGGTTTCTCACTTGCCTTGGATTTGTAATCAAGCTTGACTTGGGCAACTTGACCTCCACCTTTAGGTTGCTCCCTAGAGGATGTCGTCTTCCAATTATCTCTACCTTTGCTCCATGTGGAAGTTAAAGAACTTTTGGCCTTGTATGAATTTTCTTCTTTCAAATCTGCTTCTACCTTTGAGGCATCATGGAAAGCCGCTTCAAGAGTCTCATAGTGCTTAAGCTTCAAGGGCTTCAAGATATCATACCTCAAGTTTGCCACGAATCGTATCACCGTACATTCCATATTCTCTTCAATTTTAGACTTCATCCGTAAGTTCTCAAACTCATCATAATATTCTTCCACAGTTTTGGTACCTTGCCTCAACATGTACACCTTCTTGAGCACCTCTTGGTAGTAGTTTGGAGTCAAGTATCTCAACTCCATAAGTGCAATCAACTCTTGCCAAGTAGGTAACTCGTAGTTATGATGGCTCTCCCTTTCCCTCCTCTTCGACTCCCACCAGGTTGATGCGTGCCCCTCAAATTGCGTGAGAGCATACTTCGCCTTCAAAGTTTCTGAGATATTATTTGTGAGAAAGATCCGCTCACTTTGAATTTTCCATTCCAAGAACTCATCGGAGTCACTACTTCCTTTGAACCTTGGAAGTGTGACCTTGATAGTGTTCAAGCCCCTATCTTGATGATCATTCCTCTCCCTAAACCTATTTCCTCTATTTCCCATCCTATCGCCTCTATATCCCATCCTATCTCCTTTATATCCCATTCTATCTCCTCTATTCCCATATTCTTGATCTCCTATGCCTTGGTCCCACCCCAAGTCCCGAGGTCGTACTCCTTCCCTTCATACTGCATTTCCATCCCTACCCCTAAGCTCCCAAAACTCATCATTATTGAACTTCTCATGAATTTCATCATAGAGAGGATTTTGGTATTGGTAGTCTTGGTAGGGCATTTGTGGTGCATTTTGTGGATGTGATGTAGGTTCATGAAAAGATGCATTTGAATCATTTCGAAATGGTGTTTGGTATTGGACTTGGTTGGCCATAAAAGGAAGATTCTCCTGTGGTGGGTGATAGGGTTGTGGATTTGGATGTGGCGTAGGTTGTCTTAGGTGGTTTGGAGGGTTGGGAGTTTTGAAAGTGGGGCGTTGGTAGTTTCGGGTTCGGCTTTGTGGAGGAGAACATAGATTATGAGCTTGTCCCAGAGCAAGGGTGGTGGAATGCACCGATGCCCTCCTTATCTCCTCATATTCGGGTTGAATTGCTTTCCTTCTATTCTCATTTTCCACCCGTACCAACCTTTCCTCCATACCTCCCATCCTTCCATTCATTTCCACTACTTGCTTAGAGATGTTGGCGAAAACCTCCATGATGTTCTCCGAGCTCTCCCCAATTGGACTTGTATTAGACATAATACCTACAAAACTCAACAAACGAGATTAGTAGAAAAGCCTCACGTCACTCGTATGTAGCTCTCAACTCACCTTCTATGGCGTCGTCTCAAAATTGATAGTGAACTAGCTCCGTTCAATCAACTCAAGATCACCTATCCTTTGTGATGGAGTGGATTCTTGCGACTCTTGAAAGAAGAACGACCCAAAAAAAGAAAAAAAAAACTAACGGACTTGAATCAAGAAGGTTATCAACGAATTAAGATGATAAAAGTAGAAGAAAGAAGTACCAAAAAAAATTCGGACTCAAAATAAACCAAGTAACAAAAGTAGAAGAATTCTTGTTACTTACTTTGAAGGATCAAAGAAAAGATTTGATGATTAAAACTAGTTAAAAGTAATTAAAGATGTTAATTGATTGTTAAATAGCTGAAAATTAGAAGAAAAATGAGTTTAGAAGAAGAAGAAGTGAATTTGGACACTTAGAAAAAAAATTATGCCTCAAAGAAGTCCATCACTTGTAAGACTTTGATTGGATCATTTGATGATTAAAACTAGTTAACAAGTAATTAAAGATGATAATTAATTGTTAAATAGTTGAAGAATTGAAGGGAAAAATGTTAGAAAAAAGAATCACGAAGTTTGGACACTTAGAAAATTTTCTAGGTCCAAAAAACTTTCATACTTAGAATATTTTTGGGGTCTTAAGAAAAAACCTGCAGGTTTTGGTCTCTGAAACTGACGCACACGCGCGTTAGGTGCGATTGGGCGTCGCTGGCAGGTTGTCTGCTGCGCTGGCTGCTGATGTGTCGGTCCACGTGGCACTTTTTTTTTTTTTTTTTTTTTTCAGATTTCGTTTTTTTTTCTTTCTTTCTTTTTTTTTTTTTTCAAAATTCAACTAATGGACCCCCAAAAAAAAACACCTTTGACCAATTTTGACTTGAAAAGTTGGATCAAATGTACTTTCTTCTTTCTTCTTCTTCAAGAGCAAGTTGAAGACACCAAAAAACACTAGGGAACAAGGATCTAGTGTCAAAAACAATAAATCAAAATTTTAAAAAAAATCAGATTTTTTTTTTGACAATTTTTTTGGACTCTTTTTTAAAACCAAGACTAGATTTGTAATAACAAATCTAAACCTAGGCTCTTGATACCAAATAATAACGATCAAGGAAGGAAAGGAATAAAGAAAGAAAGGATGTGTGGATTAATACTCAAGTTATTGAAATTATGGGCAACAAGGGACTAAAACCCTCACCTCCCAATTGACTTCAACAACCTAAATTCAACCCAAGGAAGAATAATCAAATGAAATCAAGAATCACAAAGGGGTAACACTTTGATTAATCAAACACAAGAAGTTAACAAGCAATCCCAAGAGTTCACCCTAATTACTCACTAAGAAGATACACACTTTTGTGTCACCCCTTTTAATTTACCATGTTTTTGTTCGTTAATGTCTTTAGCTATGACTAGTGAGAGTTAATTTTATTTTTCTATCAATTCTCAAAATCACTCTCTTGGGACACGACCCCAACCTTTAGTTGGGTTACTATACTATCGACAATCGTAGACACTCATATCGTAGGTTAGTGTCGTTGGTCACGATAAACATCACCTAACCAAGTCAAGCTACCATGAAGGCATTCTAGCAATGCTAGTTCAAGCTACCCATAAGAGAGTATAGATCCAAAATCATAGGATACCATGCCTATACTAATGCAAGCTACCATGACAGCATCCTACCAATGCTAGATCAAGCTAACCTTAGGAGAGCTTAATTCCCCAATCCCAAGCTACCATGAGATCTACCATCCCAAGCTAAGTAATTCAACAATCCATGAAGGAATCATAAGACTCAACATCAAGTTATTCTATTCTAACAAACATGAATCATTTTAGGTGTTAAGCCTTTCACATTCTACATACAAGCATTCATATAGTTCTAAATAGGTCATGAGGGTAAGAGCCTTCCACCATAACTCTATCTATATTGTGAATCAAATCTATGCAAGCTATTTCATCATATTAGACTTACTAATTAAGCCCTAGAGACAAACATTATGACTTCAAGCTCTACATTCAAGCTTTACTCCACAATCATCATATTAGTCTAGATTACAATACATATTAGCCCTAAGCCTAGGTCATAAGAAATTCTAAGAATAATTCATCAAAAGTCTCAATTCTAATCATTTCAACTCATGTTCTATCATACATGCATAAGTCTAGTTCAATTCCTAATTTCAGATCCCTATTCTTGAATAAGTTCCATTAATGACAACAATCCAAGAGAATCTAGCAAGAGTCATCAATTCCTCATCAAAAGACACAAACCCACATGCTTTGACACTTAGGGTTAATCAAGGAATTCACATAAATTATTCATAATATAATGAATCAACACTAAATCAATCATATATGAGTAACTTCCTACCATTTGGAATCAGACCCACCTAAAACCTATACATTGAAATTAACCCTAGCTTGATTGGGGTTTTTCTTCATAAATTAGGGGAAATTATAGGGGACTCTATGAGTGAAAGAACCCATAGATGAAAATCTAAACATACCTTAATCAATGCCCTAGCACAAGCCTTTAGCAATGGATCTTTTGTTCTTGACCTTAGCTTCAACCCTAGTTTCTTCTTCAATGGAGGTTCTTTTTAGAGAGAGAAATATTCTATGGAGAGGATGAAGTTGGGTTTTCTTTTGATTCTAGGGAGAATGACTTAATTGAGGTAAACTTAGGTCTAATAAGCTTATATAGTTGCTAGGAAAGGAATAAAATAATGTAGGGTCAACTTTGGTAAAGAACTAAGGACCCTTAACATTTTAACTTAAAACTACCAAGCTTCATGACTTACCTCGTCCTTTGCACCCCATGACTCACCAAGGGCACTAGGCGACTCACCAAGTGGACGCTTGGCTCGCCCAAATTTCTAGCAAGGTCCATAATGGGGCAGTTCACTTAGGCGATCTTGGGGGCCAATGGGTGATTCGCCAAGTAGGTTGGCGAGCTACAACTTAGCTCGCCCTTTGTTCCAGAATCAAGGACAAAGGGACAGCCCACTAGGCGACCTTCGGTGCCCTATCTCGCATCACCAAGTGACTTGGGCGATCTGGCTGCCCAATCGCCAACTAGGCACCTATGAGAACAAGTTCTCTTTCACTCTAACTTGATATCTTAGGACCTTGCAATCCTATACCATTCCATAGGTATTCTTCTAATCTGCGGGGTCTAACACGTATCTTGACGTTCAACTACTAAGCCCCTCATTCAAAGTACGAAAAGTCTTATCTACGACTCTAATCACATACGTCAAACCTTAGAACCCTAGCTTGAGGCTCTAGTTTGGCCTACTAATTTCCGGAGTGTTACACCTTTTGAGCCTTATCCTTTTCTTGGAAGAAACTTGATGCAATTGTAACCCTTCTTTATCCATTCACCCATAATCCTCTTGAAGTGTGGTTTGTTTGAACAGCCAACTTAGGCCAAAAACCTAAGTTGGGGGTATGGAGAAAAGAGGCGGTAAATCAAAAAGTGCAAAGAAGCCCCCCTTGATCTATGGACTTGAAAAAGATGGAACCTCTCCATATACTTGATCTATGGACTTGAAAAAGATGGAACCCCTCCATATTAAAAAACTAGAAGAGAGAGAAGCAAAAACAAAAAGAATGAAATAGTTGTGAAATAATGTTTTGAAAGTTGCAAAAGAAATGGGGTGTTCGGTATTCCGTTGGAAGTGAATAATGGGATGAATTTTGAGCATGAGTGAAATTGCTGAAGAAAAGGAAGGAAAGTGATGTTCATACCACATTTCATAAGGATAGCAGCCCTTGAGCCTAAATGATCATACCCTTACACTCATCCCTTTTGCAAGCCTTGAAAAGACCTTTTTAATCTTGAGTGAGCTGAAATGATTGTTGATTGAAAAATAAGGGTAAACCTATGGGTGAAGTCATATATGTATTCATCTTTGTGAGTGTGAGAGTCATGTGTGATTTCGAGGCTATAAATGGTTGAATAATAGTGTGTAAATTTGGAATCATCCTTGCATTTAGGTAACTTGGTTGAGCTTGAACTTGTATTTGAAGCAAATATTGTGAACTTGAGTATCTTTTATAATGGTGAGTAACAACTTGAATCTTTGAGTGCATGATTGATCTGTGCATGAGAAAGTTGAATCTTGTTGTGTGCATTCATGATTGAGTCTTGACACGACCCATGGGTAACTCTAGACGTAATATGGCGTACTTGACCCTGAAGGGGTCTCATACAAGCCCTTATCATAATCATAACATAAGATACTTGATGTTTGACGTAATAAAAGACACCTTTCAATTCAAATGTCAACGATTGCATATTATATAACCAAATCGAATGGGTTGGGGTCGACTCCCAAGGGAGCAGTTAGTAGTAGAGAATCAAGTAGAAAAGTAAAATTATGTTCTAATCAATCATAGCTATAAACATTAACGAGTAAAAAGATAATAAACTCAAGAAATGACACGAGTGTCAATTATCAAATGGGGGGTTTGTATATAACTACTAAACAAAAATAGCGAAAACAAGGGTACGAATTAGGGAGACGGGATTCTTGGGATGTGAAAAGAATATGGGCTCAAACAAACAACCGGGTACATGCTATTGATAGTAAATCGCTATAAATTTGTAACTAAGCAAAATTTTAGTGGCGGTAAATTCTCTCTCGAGCAACTTACCCCTAATCAAATCAGTAACTCTCAAACACCGATACGCCCCAATTATGCCCAGCCTTCGCCTTAGCCCATTCACTCTCGAGAGATTAATATGTGGGAGAAGGGCTAGGATTCACTCTCTCGAGCTGAACCCACGACGACCCAATAGCCACCGGCTATCGATTCAGTAGTTTTGGTCTTAATACCTCTTTCTTGAGCAAGCCAAAGACACGAAGATGAAATCATATTTGCAACTACAATTCTATTAAGTTCATAGACAACTACTAAACGAAATCACATTTAAACAACAAATTAACTATTAATTAGCAAGACCCAACAATAAATTCAATCCATATTCACATAATCACACCCCAAGAATTGGGGTTTTAGCTAGACATGAAAATGAGATAGAAATCGATACCGATGAGTGTTTCCATCAAATGGTACGATTAATAATGTCTGTAAACAAGTCAAGGATGAAGATTCTTCCAGACCCACTTCCAATTTCTTGGAATTGAAAATCTTCAAAATTTTCAATGATCAAGAACAATGTTTCACAAAAACTCTAAGAACTCAAAACTGAGATATTCTAAAAATCAGTAATAATTCGCTACAGCTTGATACTAAGCAACCGATTTAAATGGGTATTTAAAGTTTTCAAAAATCTGTGCTGTGAAGGACCACTCGGCACAGTTAGTCGGGATCACTGATGCACTCGGCAATCCGTCCTTTGGTCTGGTTCATCGCCTTTCAGCTTTTGCCTTCAACATCTTTGCGTTTTGAATCATTGGGCGGATGTATGGTGTTGCTTCACAGAACTTTTTGACGACGTGCCTACTGTTCCCTTTCAACCACCTTGTTCCTTTTTTGCTTGATAGCGTCCATGCTTTGTATCTCTACCCAAATACCTGAAACTTAAGGATTTACATCAGTTATTGAGAAAAAATGTGTATTTGAGGACACTAAATCGATCAAAATAAAGCCCTAAATGAGTACAAATTGTGGACTCATCAACACCCCCAACTTAAACGTTTGCTTTCCTCAAGTAAAACTCAAGTTCAGCAATTCAAAAAGGATGTCTCAAACAGTGCTACATAAGACTCAATCATGAATGTACACACAAGACTCAACTTATTTATGCAAGGATCAATTGTGTACTCAATGACTCAAGTTGTGACACACCATTTTCAAATATTCTCAAGCTCACAATACTTGCTTCAAATGCAAGTTCAAGCTCAACTAAAGTGTTCAAATACCCTCACATAAAGAATGATTCCATTTTCAAACATAATGGTTTAATCATTTAAAGCTCCGCAATCAAATGTAATGCTCACACTCACAAAGAAGAACACAATGCATGCTTTCACCCATAGGTTTTCCCGTATTTTCCAATTGATAATTGTTTCAGCTCACTCAAGATCAAAAAGGTCTTTTCAAGGCTTGTAATGGGGCTGAGTGCAAAGGTATGGTCATTTAGGCTTGGTGACTTTTATCCTCATGAAATGTGGTGCTCACAACACGTCCTTTTCTCTTCTTTCATCATTTTATTAAGTGTTCATAAGTCATCCCATTATTAACTTTCCATGGATTGTTCGAAACCTCATTCCTTTTTGCATTTTCATAACTTTTTTCCATGACTTTTTCTTTTTCATCCTTTTCTTCTCTTTTTCTCTCTTTTTTTTGTATGGAGGGGTTCCATTTTTCTCAATCCATGGGCTAAAAGGGACTGTTCTAGAACTTCTTAACTTGCCTTCTCTTTTTACCACACCCCCAACTTAGACTTTTGGCCTAAGTTGGTTATTCAATCAACCACAAATCAAGAGGATTATAGGTAGTGGATCTTAGAGGTCATGCTTTCATCAAGTTTCTTCTAAAGAAAGGTAAGGCTCAAGAGGTATTCAAAAGAGGTCCCACACACATTCACAAGGTAGGCCACAAAAGAGGTATATGTTAAATTGGCTCACACTAGGTGTCATCATGCACGATTCATAGTAAGCTCAACACACAAGGCATTGACAACAGAGTTAAACAAGACTCCACACTTTCGCTAGTGTGAACCGATCATCACAAGATAATCAATTTAATTCTTGGCTAGTCACAACGAGATGCAAAGAGTTCACATATTATCTATGTAACATCATTTGGTCTCATCGTAGCAGCACATTCATGTTCGTTCGATTGTGAGTACTATTTAAGTCATCAATATTGATCAAAATCGAGATTCAAATTTGCCAAAGAACAACCATATTCCACACGTACAAGAGGTGGCTAAATTTTTTTCAGAAGGTCAAAAATCATTTACAATTAAAAGCATGGAGCCACAAGCTCAAACCCTCCACAAAAAGCAGTGTATAACACGAATTTAACTCAAAGCCCAATATATAAACAACCACAACCCCCGAAAACAACATCAAAGCATTCACTAGTTTAATTAAGCTCAAACCCATAACACCCAAGCTTAATACCCACGAAAATTACTTCATTTAAAGGACAAGCCTACATGATTTCGACAATCAAAACAATATGGGTAACATTAAAAAATTAAATCAGGCATTCAAACATACTAATTCTATCAAATGAGTACAATTTTGATAAAATAGTCTTGGGGTTCAGAAAACCAACCTTTGGTGCCGATTAATAAAGATTGAAATGCTAGGCGGCAAAGCGAGCCACAATCCGAGCACCAATCAACGACTAAAATACTCTAGAATGCAAGAAATATAGAAACTAGAGTGTGGGTGTGAGTTTGGGAAGATAAAAAGTGAATGAATTAGAAACCTTTAAACATTTAGCCTGAAAAACCGTCCGGTTCATGTCCATTCGATGACATTAGTCATGCTTCGCCAAGCTACTCGGTGAAATACTGAGTAGTCATTCACCTCGCCATATTTTACAGGATCTCTAGTTATTGTGGGGGTCCAAACTGGGGTCTCCGTCGGCATCACCGATATGGTCAGCGATTCGCCAATAATTCCCTGGGCTCGCCAAGTTTTACAGACTCCAATGTAAATGTTTCTTGAGTCTGTTGGGGGTTTAGGTTGAGGTCGCCGACCTCTTTGGCGATTTGCTGAATGGATCTGATAGTTGCCAATCTGCACTTTCCAAACACTTTCCACACTTCCACCTACACAAAAAATACACCATTATTTTATCAAAGCACAGTAAATTAAAAAGAGGTCTTGGGTTGCATCCTAAGCAGCGCCTTAGTTAACGTCGCGACACGACGCAAGTCCACCTTCAAAACTCATTCTTGGGGTTAGCCATAGTATCACTAGGCAACCCCCCCCCCCTGCGGTCTCGGGTTGAGATGAGACGATATATTACCCATTTGGGTCTCCAACTGCTTGATCGACATTGAATGGGAGGTGACGATCTGGCAAAGGGTAGACAAATCTTCTTTCATTTCTTTTAAATTCTTGTCTGACCCTTCAACTTTGTTGAGGATATGAGAGAGCATATCCTCAGACCTACCACCTTTCGAATCCTTTGGATTTTGGCGCTTGTGGGGAGACACATAGCTATCCTTCTCCCCATCATTCCAATTCGAATTATGGTCCCTCCATTCACGATCTCAATCTTTCCAACCTTCGTTGGTACTATGAACGGTATCCACCTCCTTGGTTGGCTAGGAAATTTACCTCTTCATTATACAAGGTTTCAAACTTGGACTCATGCGGGTTAGCACACCTGACACCCATGGCATTGACACTACGAGCACCAGCTCCCATGACATTTTTAGACAAAATATCCAGTTGTGTCATGATCTTGTCCATGTTTTGGTCCCTCTCTGGGTCATTCTCCATTTGTTCCTTAGTTAACTTGAACGTATCGGTCTTGATCAATATCGATGACTTGAACAGTGCTCATAATCGTACAAAAATGAATGTGCATCTACAATGAGGCCAAATGAAGTTGCATAGATAATATGTAAAATTTTGGCATCTCGATGTGACTAGCCAAGTATCAAATTGAGTCTCTTATGATGAACATTGCACACTAACGAAAGTGTGGTGTCTTGTTTGACACTGGTGTCAATGCCTTGTGTGATGAGCTTACCGTGAATCATGTATGATGACACCTAGAATTTTCCCCGTTGGTCCAGTTAACTAAGTGAGGCAACCTTTTGAGATGATCTTTAGGCAACTTTAAAGAGTGTGAAACAATTTGACATTATACCTCTTTCTGTTGGTCTGCCTTGTGAGTGTATGAACCCCGCTTGAGCACCCCTTGAACCTTAACTTTTTCTTGGAAGAAACTTGATGAAAACATAATCTTCCTTGATCCATTACTCATAATCCTCATGATTTGTGGTTTCTTTGAATAGCCAACTTAGGCCAAAAGCCTAAGTTGGGGTGTAATGGAAACTTCGTAAATCAAGAAGTGCAAGAAAGTCCCATTTTATCCATGTTTTGAGAAAAATGGAACCTCTCCATACAAAAAAAAAGAGAGAGAAAAAGGAGGAACGAATGAAAAAGAAAAAGAATGCAAAAGTTGTGGAATAAAATCGTGAAAATGCAAAAAGTAAATGGGGTTTCCAAACAATCCATGGAAGATGAATATTGGGTGACTTTTGACCTTGTATGAGAGTGATAAAGAAGAGGGAAAAAAGTGTTGTGCAGACCTTTTTGATCTTGAGTGAGCTGAAAGTATTGATTGCAAAATACGGGCAAACCTATTGGCGAAATCATGCATTGTGTTCATCTTTTCTAGTGTGAGTGTTGATCTTGATTCCGAAACTTTGATTTGTTGAACAATTGTGTATGGATATGGAATCATTCTTTGTGTAAGGGTGAGGACATTTGATTACCTTGTTGAGCTTGAACTTTCATTTGAAGCAAGTATTGTGACCTTGAGATTCTTTTGTAATGGTGAGTAACAATTTGAATCTTTGAGTGCACAATTGATCCTTGCATGAGTAAGTTGAGTCGTTTTGTCAGCATTCATGATTGATTCTTGTGTAGCACTATCTGAGACATCCTTTTTGTACTGCTGAACTTGAGTTTTACTTGAGGACAAACAAAAGTTTATATTGGGGTGTTGATGAGTCCATGATTTAAACTCATTTATGACTTTATTTTAATAGATTTAATGTCCTCAAAGGCATATTTTGTGCCAATAACTGATATAAATACTTGAATTTCAGGTAGTTGGATTGAGGAACAAAGCATGGACACTATTGAGCAAAAAGGAATAAGGCAGCTGAAAGAACGAAGAAAAGAAGGCGTGAGGATCGCCAAATCCATTGGAAGAATTGCCGAACGGCCATGGTCTCGCCTAATGTTCAAGTGTGCGAAGCCCTAAAGGAGAAAATCTAGTCGAAGATAGAAAGAAGCAGTTGGTGAGTCGCCGAACGGTTCCGCGATGCAGTGCCATATTGCCCCATGTTACAAAACTTGAAGATGTTGAAGGCTAAAGTGAAAAAGGCGATGGAATTGACCAAAGGGAGGATCACTGAGTGGATCGGCGATCCCAAAGTATTGCGCTGAATGATCCTTCACAACACATTTTTTGGAAACTATAAATATATTTTTAATTTCTTCGTATAGTATCTAGCATTAATAGTTATCACTGTTATTGAGTTTTTGAGTTGAGAGCTTAGAAGTGAGAATAGAGAGATAATATTTTCTTAGCTTTGAAGATTTGAAGATTTCCATTTCTAAGAAATTGGAAGTGGGTGTTGAGGATTCTTCATCTTAGACCTCTGTAAAGACAATATTAATCTTACCCAGTTGATGGAAACACAATTTGGTAACGACTTCTACCTTTTTACTAGGTCTAGCTAAAACCCCAATTCTTGGGGTGTGATTATGGGTTAATTTAATTGTTGGGTATTGTTAATTGATAGTTTATTTGTTGTTTAAAGGTGATTTCGTTTAGTAATTGTGGTTGAGTTTTAATGGGTTGTAGTTGCAAATACAATAAGCTTCTTGCTCGAGAGAGAGGTTTTAAAACCAAAATTAATGAATCGATGGTCTGTGGGTATTGGGTTGTCATGGTTTCAGCTCGAGAGAGTGAATCCTAAACCCTTTTCCACACATTCAGTGAGTTTGAGGAGTTTATACCCGGTGTGGTAGACTCATATGAGACTTTGAGTGGTGTTGGTAAGGTTGTTTGTGAGCAAGAGTTGCTTAATGAGGACCTTCCTAGTTTAAAAGAATCGGTACGTTGATTGTTTCTTGTAAATTGTGAATGTCTTGATTAATGTTCCTATGTTATGTTCATGATAAGCCTTAGTTGGGTTTACTCCTAAGTGGGGGATAGTATGTTGAATAGAAAGGTTGTTGAGAGTTCCAATATCCTCATTCTGTTTGTTTCTATGCATATCAAGCCTAAGACTAAGAGTTCCTTTCTGGCTTGTTTCATGTGTTGGAGTCATGTGTGATATGTGTTTCCATGGTCTCCTTATGTTATGCATGTTCTTGATGAGTTTATGTTTAAATAAGAAAATCACTTTTCATGAATTAAGTTCCTCATGTTGATATACATTTAGTATGAGTTGTTTATATGCTTCATGAGATTAAATGTTGAACATGCCTAAATGTGCTTTTATGAAGAAATTGCATAATGTGCTGAATATTGTTATGGTGAGAATGATATGAGTTGGAGAAGGTAATACCTCCAATGAAATTAGAAATGTTGAAGTTTTCATGCATAATGAGTTCATAGATATAGTTCCTACTTTCTTGTATTGCATTGAGCTTATTGATGTAGATTTGATGTTTCCTCCTGGTTTTGTGCATTGTTTGTAATGTTGCATGCCTTAATATGTTTACAGTGTCAATCGAGGATGAATGTTCCCAAGTGGTGGATAAATGTAATGACTCGAAAAATAAATAGGTTAAACTAGAGCCTAACTAGTGTGTGCTTGAGTTGATGTGAGGTTTTAGATGGAAAAATATTGTCCCGAGCTATGGTTGAGGGGTTTAGGTGTTAAACGTGAAGGTACGACTCCCCAAGGACTACCCTAGTGGTACTTGAGGAGGACCCTAAAGCCTAACTAACCCCCAAGACCCCAAGGAAACCAAAACTGCCAAAATATTTGGTGAACCACAGATGGGACCTACGCCCTGTAGGTCCATCCATGCCCCGTGGATGGCCTCTGTGGGTCAAGGTCCCAAAAGGTGAGTTGCAGCCACGAACCACGCCTCAACAGCATGATTCATGATCCCATCCACGGTCCGTGGATGGGGGTTTCGTGGCTTGCACCGGTGTGTTGTCCAAAACTCGACCAAGTGAGGGGTGGTTTGGTAAATTCCCCCTTTGGTTAGTTGAGTTATGGAATGGTTATTATTGGTTTATTAACATATTTTAAGGGCTTTTAAAGTATTAAAACACATTTACAACTCATTATTTCAAAACCCAAAATCAAAACCTCTCCTCCCTTCCAAAAGTTCTCTCTAGAAACCTCTATTGGAGGTGAAGGATTCAAGCTTCCAAGGTCAAGACTTCAAGTTTCCCAAGGGATTTTCATGGAGTTCTTCCATAAAAGTTATGGTGGTCTTCATCTTTGACTTAGTTTCTTTCAAGAAGCCAATTTCCAAAGTGATTTCAAGTCTCCACTGCTTAACCAGAAACCCTAGTTTTCAATCTTAGCATAGGATCGACTCCAAACGGTTTTCAAAGGCATTATTGCATTGAATTATGAATGAATTGTGGATTTAAGGATGAATTAAGATGATTTCTTCCAAGAACAGCTGCTGATGCAATGCCGTGTGGCGCTGGCGTGGCAGATGGCACTTGATGTGGCTGCTGATGTGTCGGTCCACGTGGATTTTTTTTTCAGATTTCGTTTTTTTTCTTTCTCTTTTCAAACTTCCACTAATGGACCCCAAAAAAATACCTTTGACCATCTTTGACTTGAAAAGTTGGATCAAATGTACTTTCTTCTTTCTTCTTCTTAAGAGCAAGTTGAAGACTCCAAGAACAGACACTAAACCTCAATACACTCAAATCAACTCGAAATTGGCTCAAAATTTAGGATTTTCTTCTCTTCAACTAAGAGAACAAAGCCCACTAATTATTAACCTCCAATTTCTCCTCAATCAAAAGACCCATTTTCAAAATTTGAAAAGTTTGAAAAGCTTGAAACCCTTCAATGGTAACTTCACATCTACAACTCCAAATTCAACAAAATTTGAAACCTAGACTCAAAAAACACCAGGGAACAAGGATCTAGTGTCAAAAACAATAAATCAAAATAAAAAATAATCAGATTTTTTTTGTGACTTTTTTTTTTTTTTAAAAAAAACCAAGTCTAGAAAACCTAAGCTTTGTTACCAAATGATAACGATCAAGAAAGGAAAGCATTAAAGAAAGAAAGTATATGTGGATTAATACTCAAGTTATTGAAATTATGGGCAACAAGGGACTAAAACCCTCACCTCCCAATTGACTTCAACAACCTAAATTCAACTCAAGGAAGAATAATCAAAGGAAACCACGAATCACAAAGTGGTAACACTTTGATTAATAAAAACACAAGAAATTAACAAGCAATCCCAAGAGTTCACCCTAATTACTCACTAATTACTCACTAAAAAGATACTATAATTTGAGAGTCAATATTCAATATAGTCTAGGTCTTCCAAAATAAAAGAGACTACTATTTATACTAATAAAATAAACAAGATACTTCTTTGACAATTTTACCCTTAATGAGATAAAGGGCCTTGTTTGGTTGCCTTCTTTGGTGAATTCTTGAATTAATGAAATGACCATTTGCACACATTGCCTCTTTCCTTCTTCCTTCTCATTTTGATGTACCTTACACACATTGTATGTCCTTATTTGGTGACCTTGAAACAACTCTAATGCTTCCTTATTCATGAACATTGCTTGTAGGGCTTGGAGATTCTTTGCTTGACTCCATGTGAATGGTCTTGAGGGGTACATGCCACTCATGTTAGTGTCATCCATGCTGCCCATGTTATCAAAAGGACACTCATGTCATAATCCTTTAAAAGCTCTAACCACCTTCTTTGTCGGAGATTCAAATCTTTTTGGCTAAACACATATTAAAGAATCTGGTTGTCGGTAAATACATCTACATGGACCCCATATAAATAATGTCTCCATGTTTTCAAAGCAAATACCACCACCGCTAATTCAAGATCATGGGTCATATAGTTCTTTTCAAGCACCTTGAGCCTAAGACTAAGAGTTCCTTGTCATATATGTTATGATGAGAATGATATGAGTTGGAGAAGGTAATGCCTCCAATGAAATAAGAAATATTGAAGTTTTCGTGCATAATGAGTTGGTAGATGTAGTTCCTACTTTCTTGTAATGCATTGAGCTTATTGATGTGGATTTGATGTTTCCTCCTAGTTTTGTGCATTGTTTGTAATGTTGCATGCCTGAATATGTTTATAGTGTCAATCGAGGATGAATGTTCCCAAGTGGGGGATAATGTAACGAAGCGAAAAATAAATATGTGAGACTAGAGCCTAACTAGTGTGTGCTTGAGTTGATGTGACGTTTTAGATGGTAAAATATTATCCCGAGCTATGGTTGAGGGTTTAGGGCTTAAACGTGAAGGTACGACTACTTGAGGAGGACCCTAAAGTCTAACTAACCCCAAGACCCCAAGTAAACCAAAACTGCCAAAATATTTGGTGAACCATAGATTGGACCTACGCCCTGTAGGTCCATCCATGCCCCGTGGATGGCCTCTGTGGGTCAAGGTCCCAAAAGGTGAGTTGCAGCCACGAACCACGCCTCAACAGCATGATTCGTGACCCCAACAACGGTCCGTGGTTTGCACCTGTGTGTTGTCCAAAACTCGGTCAAATGAGGTGTGGTTTGGGAAATTACCGCCTTGGTTAGTTGAGTTATGGAACGGTTATTATTGGTTTATTAACATATTTTAAGGGCTTTTAAATTATTAAAACACATTTACAACTCATTATTTCAAAACCCAAAATCAAAACCTCTCCTCCCCTCCAAAAGTTCTCTCTAGAAACCTCTATTGGAGGTGAAGGATTCAAGCTTCCAAGGTCAAGATTTCAAGTTTTTCAAGAGATTTTCATGGAGTTCTTCCATGAAAGTTATGGTGGTCTTCATCTTTGACTTAGTTTTTTTCAAGAAACCAATTTCCAAATTGATTTCAAGTCTCCATTGCTTACCCAGAAACCCTAGTTTTCAATCTTAGCATAGGATCGACTCCAAACGATTTTCAAAGGCATTATTGCATTGAATTATGAATGAATTGTAGATTTAAGGATGAATTAAGATGATTTCTTCCTAGAATAGCTGCGCTGGCTGCTGATGCAATGCCGTGTGGCGATGGCGTGGCAAATGGCGCCTGATGTGGCTGCTAAAATGTCGGTCCACGTCGATTATTTTTTTCCCAGATTTCGTTTTTTTTTCTCTCTTTTCAAAATTCCACTAATGGACCCCAAAAAACACCTTTGACCAACTTTGACTTGTAAAGTTGGATCAAATGTACTTTCTTCTTTCTTCTTCTTCAAGAGGAAGTTCAAGACACCAAGAACACACACTAAACCCAATACACTCAAATCAACTCGAAATTGATTCAAAATTTATGATTTTCTTCCGTTCAACTAAGAGAACAAAGCCCACTAATTATTTAACTCCAATTTCTCCTCAATCAAAAGACCCATTTTCAAAATTTGAAAAGTTTAAAAAGCTTGAAACTCTTCAATGGTAACTTCACTTCTACAACTCCAAATTCAACAAAATTTGAAACCTTGACTCAAAAAACACTAGGGAACAAGGATCTTGTGTCAAAAACAATAAATCAAAACGAAAAAAATTCAGATTTTTTTTGGAATTTTTTTTTTTTAAAAAAAATAATCCAACACTAGAAAACCTAGGCTTTGATACCAAATGATAACGATCAAGAAAGGAAAGGAATAAAGAAAGAAAGAATATGTAGATAAATACTCAAGTTATTGAAATTATGGGCAACAAGGGACTAAAACCCTCACCTCCCAATTGACTTCAACAACCTAAATTCAACCCAAGGAAGAATAATCAAATGAAACCAAGAATCACAAAGCGGTAACACTTTGATTAATAAAAACACAAGAAGTTAACAAGCAATCCGAAGCGTTCACCCTAATTACTCACTAAGAAGATACTATAATTTGAGAGTCAATATTCAATATAGTCTAGGTCTTCCAAAATAAAAGAGACTACAATTTATACTAATAAAATAAACAAGACACTTCTTTGACAATTGTACCCTTAATGAGATAAGGGCCTTGTTTGGTTGTCTTCTTTTGTGAATTCTTGAATTAATGAAATGACCATTTGCACACATGGCTTCTTTCCTTCTTCCTTCTCAATTTTATGTACCTTACACGCATTGTATGTCCTTATTTGGTGACCTTTAAGCTCCTCTAATGCTTCCTTTTTCATGAACATTGCTTGTAGGCCTTGGAGATCCTTTGCTTGACTCCATGTGAATGGTCTTGAGGGGTACATGCCACTCATGTTAGTGTCATCCATGCTGCCCATGTTATCAAAAGTACACTCATGTCATAATCCTTTAAAAGCTCTAACCACCTTCTTTGTTGAAGATTCAAATCTTTTTGGCAAAACACATATTGAAGAATCTGGTTGTCGGTAAATACATCTACATGGACCCCATATAAATATAGTCTCCATTTTTTCAAAGCAAATACCACCACCTCTAATTCAAGATCATGGGTCATATAGTTCTTGCCATGAACCTTGAGCCTAAGACTAAGAGTTCCTTGTCAAATATGTTATGATGAGAATGATACGAGTTGGAGATGGTAATGCCACCAACGAAATTAGAAATGTTGAAGTTTTCGTGCATAATGAGTAGGTAGATGTAGTTCCTACTTTCTTGTATTTCATTGAGATTATTGATGTGGATTTTATGTTTCCTCCTAATTTTGTGCATTGTTTGTAATGTTGCATGCCTTAATATGTTTACAGTGTCAATCGAGGATGAATGTTCCCAAGTGGGGGATAATGTAACAAAGCGAAAAATAAATAGGTGAAACTAGAGCCTAACTAGTGTGTGCTTGAGTTGATGTGAGGTTTTAGATGGTAAAATATTGTCCCGAGCTATGGTTGAGGGGTTTAAGGGTTAAACGTAAAGGTACGACTCCCCAAGAAGCACCGTAGGGGTACTTGAGGAGGACCCTAAAGCCTAACTAACACCCAAGACCCCAAGTAAACCAAAACTGCCAAAATATTTGGTGAACCACAGATGGGACCTACGCCCTGAAGGTCCATCCATTCCCCGTGGATAGCCTCTGTGGGTCAAGGTCCCAAAAGGTGAGTTGCAGCCACGAACCACGCCTCTGAAGTATGATTCGTGACCCCATCCACGGTCCGTGGTCTGCACTTGTGTGTTGTCCAAAACTCGGTCAAGTGAGGTGTGGTTTGCTAAATTACCCCTTTGGTTAGTTGAGTTATGGAACTGTTATTATTGGTTTATTAACATATTTTAAGGTCTTTTAAAGTATTAAAACACATTTACAACTCTTTATTTCAAAACCCAAAATCAAAACCTCTCCTCCCCAACAAAAGTTCTCTCTAGAAACCTCTATTGGAGGTGAGGGATTCAAGCTTCCGAGGTCAAGACTTCAAGTTTTCCAAGGGATTTTCATGGAGTTCTTCCATAAAAGTTATGGTGGTCTTCATCTTTGACTTAGTTTCTTTCAAGAAGCCAATTTCCAAAGTGATTTCAAGTCTCCACTGCTTAACCAGAAACCCTAGTTTCCAATCTTAGCATAGGATCGACTCCAAACGGTTTTCAAAGGCATTATTATTGCATTGAATTATGAATGGATTGTGGATTTAAGGATGAATTAAGATGATTTCTTCCTAGAATAGCTGCGCTGGATGCTGATTTAATGCCGTGTGGCGCTGGCGTGGCAGATGGCGCCTCATATAGCTGCTGATGTGTAGGTCCACGTGGATTTTTTTTTCTTCAGATTTGCTTTTTTTTTCTCTCTTTTCAAAATTTCAATAATGGACCCCAAAAAACACATTTGACCAACTTTGACTTGAAAAGTTGGACTAAATGTACTTTCTTATTTCTTATTCTTCAAGAGAAAGTTGAAGACACCAAGAACACACACTAAACCCAATACACTCAAATCAACTCGAAATTGATTCAAAATTTATGATTTTCTTCCGTTCAACTAAGAGAACAAAGCCCACTAATTATTAAACCCCAATTTCTCCTCAATCAAAAGACCCATTTTCAAAATTTGAAAAGTTTAAAAAGCTTGAAACTCTTCAATGGTAACTTCACTTCTACAACTCCAAATTCAACAAAATTTGAAACCTTGACTCAAAAAACACTAGGGAACAAGGATCTTGTGTCAAAAACAATAAATCAAAACGAAAAAAATTCAGATTTTTTTTTAAAAAAAATAATCCAACACTAGAAAACCTAGGCTTTGATACCAAATGATAACGATCAAGAAAGGAAAGGAATAAAGAAAGAAAGAATATGTAGATAAATACTCAAGTTATTGAAATTATGGGCAACAAGGGACTAAAACCCTCACCTCCCAATTGACTTCAACAACCTAAATTCAACCCAAGGAAGAATAATCAAATGAAACCAAGAATCACAAAGCGGTAACACTTTGATTAATAAAAACACAAGAAGTTAACAAGCAATCCGAAGCGTTCACCCTAATTACTCACTAAGAAGATACTATAATTTGAGAGTCAATATTCAATATAGTCTAGGTCTTCCAAAATAAAAGAGACTACAATTTATACTAATAAAATAAACAAGACACTTCTTTGACAATTGTACCCTTAATGAGATAAGGGCCTTGTTTGGTTGTCTTCTTTTGTGAATTCTTGAATTAATGAGATGACCATTTGCACACATGGCTTCTTTCCTTCTTTCTTCTCAATTTTATGTACCTTACACGCATTGTATGTCCTTATTTGGTGACCTTCAAGCTCCTCTAATGCTTCCTTTTTCATGAACATTGCTTGTAGGCCTTGGAGATCCTTTGCTTGACTCCAAGTGAATGGTCTTGAAGGGTACATGCCACTCATGTTAGTGTCATCCACGTTGCCCATGTTATCAAAATGACACTCATGACATAATCCTTTAAAAGCTCTAACCACCTTTTTTGTCGGAGATTCAAATCTTTTTGATTAAACACATATTGAAGAATCTGGTTGTCGGTAAATACATCTACATGGATCCCATATAAATAATGTCTCCATGTTTTCAAAGCAAATACCACCACCGCTAATTCAAGATCATGGGTCATATAGTTCTTTTCATGCACCTTGAGCCTAAGAATAAGAGTTCCTTGTCATATATGTTATGATGAGAATAATATGAGTTGGAGAAGGTAATGCCTCCAAAGAAATTAGAAACGTTGAAGTTTTCGTGCATAATGAGTTAGTAGATGCAGTTCCTACTTTCTTGTATTGCACTTATTGATGTGGATTTGATGTTTCCTCCTAGTTTTGTGCATTGTTTGTAATGCTGCATGCCTTAATATGTTTACAGTGTCAATTGAGGATGAATGTGCCCAAGTGGGGAATAATGTAACGACTCGAAAAATAAATAGGTGAAACTAGAGCCGAACTAGTGTGTGCTTGAGTTGATGTGAGGTTTTAGATGGTAAAATATTGTCCCGAGCTATGGTTGAGGGGTTTAGAGGTTAAACGTGAAGGTACGACTCCCCAAGGACCACCCTAGGGGTACTTGAGGAGGACCCTAAAGCCTAACTAACCCCCAAGACCCCAAGGAAACTAAAACTGCCAAAATATTTGGTGAACCACAGATGGGACCTACGCCCTGTAGGTCCATCCATGCCCCGTGGATGGCCTCTGTGGGTCAAGGTCCCAAAAGGTGAGTTGCAGCCACGAACCACGCCTCAACAGCATGATTCGTGACCCCATCAACGGTCCGTGGTTTGCACCTGTGTGTTGTCCAAAACT
>NC_064283.1:45501757-45531783 GCF_019186545.1 Solanum stenotomum | reverse complement strand
TGAGGAGAATTGGCAAGGTAGCTTATGAGTTGGAATTGCCTAGCGAAATGGATTTGGTTCATCCGATATTTCATGTGTCTATGTTGAGGAAGTGTGTGGGGGATCCGAATGCCATTGTGCCTCTTGATGTTGTGGGTGTTGTTGAAGATAATTTGACCTATGAATAGGTTCCAGTCCAGATTTTAGATAGACAAGTGAAGAAGTTGAGAAACAAAAATGTGGCTTCCGTTAAAGTCCTTTGGAGAAATCAACAGGTTGAAAGTGCTACTTGGGAGGCCGAAGCGGACATGCAAAGGCGATATCCTTATCTTTTCCACTCCACTCAAGCCTAAGGTATTGATCTAAGCCCTTTATAAAATCTCAGGTCTTAAGTTCAGCACCCATGTTATTGCATACATTCATGTTTAAGTTGACAAGTTCATTGTGGTTTTACAACTATGTTGAGGTTTTTGAAATAAGGTGTAAGTGCATTGCTGCATCCTTATATGGGCTGAAATTGTCATGTCTGTGTCTCTCATGTACGTTTCTTTAACATTCGGGGACGAATGTTCCCAAGGGGGAGATATTGAAACGACCCCCAAAAAATGCCCGAAAATGTGCTTCGGAAACACCTATAATTGTAATTTCCATATATCTCAAAATTTGTGCATGATTTCAGAAATTCGACTTCATATTCTTATTCATGGGGTCAAATTGAGTGGGAAATGGGTCTAACCCGAATTTTAGAGCAACCGTATCAAAATTCAAAAATCGCAAAAAATGCGATTTGGAGGGTCAACTTTAAAGGGACATATCTCTTAGCACACAAGGAAATGATTTGGAGGGCATATCTCTTAGCACACAACCTATTAAATTAAAGCTCTTTGAGTTATCTTTCCAATGCACTTGGTTTCACCTCATTTAGAGGTAGGATGAGGGAGTTATGACCATTTTCGTAAAACTTGTCTGTGCAGATTTGCAATTTTCAGTGAGCTATTTTTTTTTTTTAGGCTAAGTGTTGGGGACGTTTTTTTTATAAAAATGGGATATATCCCATACTTAGTCATTTTCAACTTAAAAAAAAAATACTCTTTAAGCCCTCTCCAAAATTCCACCAAGATCCTCAACCAAATTCAAACATCTCAAGCTCTAATTCCGGATTCAAGACTCAATCTCAAGCTTCAATTCTCCATTCCAATCTTCATCAAGGATTCTCCAAAGTTGAGGTATGTGGGTTTGATTGTGGAAACCTTCCTTTCCACAAGTCCAACCATTTATCCTCTATTTATACTTCAAGTTTATGGGTCCTTATGGTTATTTTTGAACTCTTGAAGTATGGAATTACTACTACACACCCTATTATGATCTATTTTGCATATTATCATGAAATGGAATTATTATGTGATTTTTATGGTTTTCATGCTTCCATGATTAAATTATGAAGGTTGATATATATATATATATATATATATATATGTATGTTGTTGGTAGGCTGATTTATATGGATTTTGGAATTGCTTGGACTTAGTACTCTTGAAATACATGATTTTATTTACATGAACAGTAGCCCACCATGTGTTTGATAAAATGCCCATTTATAGAATTCTTAGGAAATGGAAGGTCCAATGAACGTCCTATGAGTCGGATGGTTATATAATTACAGAAATGATGATGAAATGGACACATGTATATGATTTTCTCTATATAAGTGTTGTGAGTCGACCAAGCCTAGCTCGAGGGGTTGTAGGCCCGGGTAACCGTATCGAGGGGTTGGTACCTTGGTTTTCTAGTACGGGGGTAGTAGGCCCGTATAACCATATCGAGGGGTTTGTACCTTGGTCCCTAGCTCGGGGGGTGGTAGGCCCGGGTAACCACATTGAGGGGTTTGTAACTCTTTCGCCTCTCCAAGGGGGTGGTAGGCCTTGAAAATACTATATTGATGGTCACTTGCCACATATGTACTACGCCCCACTAAATATGATTTTTATGTAAGCATCATTATACATATCATCTCATTAACATGTTATCTATCGGGTATGATTATGCATTTTGCCTATGATGTCCATCTATTGTTGCATTGCATTGCATCCCATATACTTAGTACATTCAAACGTACTAATGCATACTCTATGCCTACATGATGTCACCATGTAGGGACCGGAGCACCGCTTGACCATCCTCCTCCGCGTGGCTAATACGATTTTCTATCGAGGTAATTGGTGAGTCCTCCATTCCGGGGACGTTGCTTATGATCTCTTGCTATGTATAAGGCTTTTCCTTTTTTTTTGTTATGTGTAGACTATGAGGGTAAGCCCGGTAGTTTGTCTTGGCCCCCGCTAAGTAACCATGTTTAGAGGTGGTGTTAGACAAGTTGTGTATTATGCTTGAGCTTGACTCATCTATGGTATTTATGTATCATTCTCTTTTTCTCTTGCTCCCTTAGTCCCGATATCCCCTTGTTTATGCTTATTGCTTATGGTCATTTTAATTGCTTCCGCGACCAAGGATGTGTAATGATATGCTATGAGGCTTGTTTGGGGTTCCTTCGGGTTCCCCATTCGCCGGTCACGTCTAGGCCCTAGGCTTGGGTCGTGATAGAAAAGTTGGATCAAATATACTTTCTTCTTTCTTCTTCTTCAAGAGCAAGTTGAATACACCAAGAACACACACTAAACCCCAATACACTCAAATCAACTCAAAATTGGCTCAAAATTTAGGATTTTCTTCCCTTCAACTAAGAGAACAAAGCCCACTAATTATTAACCTCCAATTTCTCCTCAGTCAAAAGACCCATTTTCAAAATTTGAAAAGTTTGAAAAGCTTGAAACCCTTCAATGGTAACCTAGGGGTACTTGAGGAGGACCCTAAAGCCTAACTAACCCCCAAGACCCCAAGGAAACTAAAACTGCCAAAATATTTGGTGAACCACAGATGGGACCTACGCCCTGTAGGTCCATCCATGCCCCGTGGATGGCCTCTGTGGGTCAAGGTCCCAAAAGGTGAGTTGCAGCCACGAACCACGCCTCAACAGCATGATTCGTGACCCCATCAACGGTCCGTGGTTTGCACCTGTGTGTTGTCCAAAACTTGGCCAAGTGAGGGGTGGTTTGGTAAATTCCCCCTTTGGTTAGTTGAGTTATGGAACGGTTATTATTGGTTTATTAACATATTTTAAGGGCTTTTAAAGTATTAAAGCACATTTACAACTCATTAATTCAAAACCCAAAATCAAAACCTCTCCCCTCCAAAAGTTCTCTCTAGAAACCTCTATTGGAGGTGAAGGATTCAAGCTTCCAAGGTCAAGACTTCAAGTTTTTCAAGGGATTTTCATGGAATTCTTCCATTAAAGTTATGGTGGTCTTCATCTTTGACTTAGTTTCTTTCAAGAAGCCAATTTCCAAAGTGATTTCAAGTCTCCACTACTTACCTAGAAACCCTAGTTTTCAACTTAGCATAGGATCGACTCCAATCGGTTTTCAAAGGCATTATTACATTGAATTATGAATGAATTGTGGATTTAAGGATGAATTAATATGATTTCTTCCTAGAACAGCTGCGCTGGCTGCTGATGCAATGCCATGTGGCGATGGAGTGGCAGATGGCACCTGATGTGGCTGTTGATGTGTTGGTCCACGTGGATTATTTTTTTTTTCAAATTTCGTTTTTTCTCTCTCATTTCAAAATTCCACTAATGGACCCCAAAAAAACACATTTGACCAACTTTGACTTGAAAAGTTTGATTAAATGTAGTTTCTTCTTTCTTCTTCTCCAAGAGCAAGTTAAAGACACCAAGAATACACACTAAATCCCAATACAATCAAATCAACTTGAAATTGGCTAAAAATTTAGGATTTTTTTCCCTTAAACTAAGACAACAAATCCCACTAATTATTAACCTCCAATTTCTCCTCAATCAAAAGACCCATTTTCAAAATTTGAAAAGTTTGAAAAGCTTGAAACCCTTCAGTAGTAACTTCACTTCTACAACTCCAAATTCAACAAAATTTGAAACCAAGACTCAAAAAAAACTAGGGAACAAGTATCAAGTGTCAAAAATAATAAATAAAAAAAATAATTCAGATTTATTTTTGGCTTTTTTTTTTTTCTAAAAAAATCAAGACTAGAAAACCTAGGCTTTGATACCAAATGATAACGAGCAAGAAAGAAAAGGAATAAAGAAAGAAAGGATAGGTGTATTAATACTCAAGTTATTGAAATTATGGGCAACAAGGGACTAAAACCCTCACCTCCCAATTGACTTCAACAACCTTAATTCAACACAAGGAAGAATAATCAAATGAAACCAATAATCACAAAGTGGTAACACTTTGATTAATAAAAACACAAGAAGTTAACAAGCAATCCCAAGAGTTCACCCTAATTACTCACTAAGAAGATACTTTAATTTGAGAGTCAATATTCAATATAGTCTAGGTCTTCCAAAATAAAAGAGACTACTATTTATACTAATAAAATAAACAAGACACTTCTTTGGCAATTTTACCCTTAATGAGATAAGGGCCTTGTTTGGTTGCCTTCTTTGGGAATTCTTGAATTAATGAAATGGCCATTTGCACACATGGCCTCTTTCCTTCTTCCTTCTTATTTTGATGTACCTTACACACATTGCATGTCCTTATTTGGTGACCTTCAAGCTCCTCTAATGCTTCCTTTTTCATGAACATTGCTTGTTGGCCTTGGAGATCCTTTGCTTGACTCCAAGTGAATGGTCTTGAAGGGTACATGCCACTCATGTTAGTGTCATCCATGTTGCCCATGTTATCAAAATGACACTCATGACATAATCCTTTAAAAGCTCTAACCACCTTCTTTGTCGGAGATTCAAATCTTTTTGACTAAACACAATTGAAGAATCTGGTTGTCGGTAAATACATCTACATAGACCCCATATAAATAATGTCTCCATGTTTTCAAAGCAAATACCACCACCGCTAATTCAAGATCATGGGTCATATAGTTCTTTTCATGCACCTTGAGCCTAGGAATAAGAGTTCCTTGTCATATATGTTATGATGAGAATAATATGAGTTGGAGAAGGTAATTCCTCCAATGAAATTAGAAACGTTGAAGTTTTCGTGCATAATGAGTTAGTAGATGCAGTTCCTACATTCTTGTATTGCATTTATTGATGTGGATTTGATGTTTCCTCCTAGTTTTGTGCATTGTTTGTAATGCTGCATGCCTTAATATGTTTACAGTGTCAATTGAGGATGAATGTGCCCAAGTGGGGAATAATGTAACGACTCGAAAAATAAATAGGTGAAAGTAGAGCCGAACTAGTGTGTGCTTGAGTTGATGTAACGTTTTAGATGGTAAAATATTGTCCCGAGCTATAGTTGAGGGGTTTAGGGGTTAAACGTGAAGGTACGAATCCCCAAGGACCACCCTAGGGGTACTTGAGGAGGACCCTAAAGCCTAACTAACCCCCAAAACCCCAAGGAAACCAAAACTGCCAAAATATTTGGTGAACCACAGATGGGACCTACGCCCTGTAGGTCCATTCATTCCCTGTGGATGGCCTCTGTGTGTCAAGGTCCCAAAAGGTGAGTTGCAACCACGAACCACGCCTTAATAGCATTATTCGTGACCCCAACCACGGTCCGTGGTTTGCACCTGTGTGTTGTCCAAAACTCGGCCAAGTGCGGGGTGGTTTGGTAAATTCCCCCTTTGGTTAGTTGAGTTATGGAATGGTTATTATTGTTTTATTAACATATTTTAAGGGTTTTTAAAGTATTAAAACACATTTACAAGTCATTCGTTATGCTTTAGGTGAAAGGGGCATACTGGCTCCATAGTGTAGTGTTGAGCTTGCTTTAGTTTTGAAAAGATAGTTCCTCCTATGATTATGTGATTGGTGATGTTTGGAAGTTTTGGTATAGGCTCACTCCTAAGGGGGAGATTATGTGCCTTGCCAATGTTGTTGATATGTGCTTAGGTGTTGCCATGACTTCCTTATATAATCCATGTTTATGAAAACTAGTGTTTTGAAAGAAAATGAGTTAATGTGGATTATTTCCCTCATGTTATAGTGCATTGAGTATGTGTTGCCTATTGAACTTCATGAGGAGAACATATGAGCATGTTTTAGTTAGGAGTTGAGAATTCCTCCTTGAATAAAATGTTCTTTGAGAAGTGATTGCATATGAGCTCCGTAAGAGTAAGTGGATAATGTTATGACTAGGAGAAGGTAGTTCCTCCTATGAACCTAATATATCTTGCATTTCATACATAATGAGTTTGTAGATGTAGTTCCTACTTCCTTGTATTTGCATTGATCATGTTGAATTGGAGTTGATGTCACCTCATTTGAATAAGTGCACATTATGAATAGTGAATCTTGATTTGTGCATTATTGATGTTTCATGCATGATGGGCTGCTAGTCTTGAGTCTTTAATTCCATAAAGTATTTTAAGTGCCATTCAAGGATGAATGTTCCTAAGGGGGAGATAATGCAACAGCTGTTAAACTAGTAAGACCAACCTAGAGTCTAACGAAAACTAATAGGTGAAAGTAGAGCGGACATGTGAGCTTTTGAGGTTGTTGTTTTGTTATATGTTGTATATTGACTTCTCGAGCGTAGGTGGAGGTTTCTAGGGGTTAAACGTCAAGGTAGCACCCCCCCAAAGAACAACCAAGGGTCCTTGAGGGGGAACCTTAAGTCTAGACCCCAAGGCTGCCAAGTTCCCAAAATTCTGCCAAAAATGTGTCACCCACGGAGGGGACCTACGCTCCGTAGGATGGTCAACGTTCCGTGGGAGTGAATCGGGGGTCAAGGGGGCAACTTTGGATCTTCAGGGTCAATCTACGCCCCACCAGTACGGAGTGTTAATTGACCTACGCCCCGTAGGTGGTGGCCGTAGGTCACACCTGCGAGCTATCCAAAAACTGCCAAAGCTAAGTTTTCCTAATTAATTCCTAATTTAATGATCTTAGTGTAGGGTCGTTTTACACTGATTTAATAGACCTATATAAACTATTTTATATCATTAAACACCTCATTAATTCACTATAACCCAAGACCCCAAAACAAAAGCCAACTACTTTCCCCTCCTCTCCAGAAGTCTTCTCTCTAGAACCTCCATTGAAGAACCACCAAAGATATCAACTAGGGCTTGAAACTAGTCTTTTATATTGGATGCTTAGGAAACTTCACCTCTTCATTCTCCAAGTCGTGCCATAGATCATCTATAAGCTCTATCTTATACCTTATCCGACGATCTTTAGGATAAGACTATTAAAAGAGCGTATGCTACAAGGAGTGAGGGAAAAAGGTTGGTTGTGATGCCAATTATGGCTATGTGACTTGTGATAATTGAGGTAATAGATTGCGATGTTAGCTTTTAGTGTGAATGATGCTTCATAGTAGCCTTTATGTTATAAAGGATGTTTAGAAGAATTTGAGTAGGCTTACTCCCAAAGGGAGAGATAGTGTGCCTACCTAGCAAGGTGATTGCGAGGTTATATTTAGTTGTTGGTAGAACCTCACTTAGCCATTATGAGTTTTATGATGTGTTGGAGGATTTGATGAGTGTTTAAGTGATGCCTAGAGATGTTGAGTGAGTAGACTCTTTGAAAGAGGTTAGAAGTGTAATTCTCCATTGTTAAAATCCCCTCGTGTGATGGATATGAAAGGTTGAGTGTGCTAGATGTCCATGATTTGGTTTGGATTAAAATTCTCACCGTAAAAAGGGTGTAGTGAGTTTGAGGAGTTTAATCCCAATTTGGTAGGCTCATCTGAGACTTTGAGTGGTGTTGGTAAGGTTGCTTGTGAGCAAGAGCGCTTAGATGGGAACCTCTCTAATTTAGAAGTAATAATTGGGATGTCAGACCTGCAAGTTAAGAAATATAAGAATAAGAAAGTGCTTCCATGAGAATATAGAGGAGTGGTATTTAGTAAAGGTGCTTAATTGGGAGGCCAAGGGCCAATGAGATGTCCCAATATCCTTATGTTCCCTTCTATTCCTCCTCTAACTCAAAGATGATAAGTTCAGCTTGACTCATTTTATGATTTGGAGTCATGGATGATATATGTGTCCTATGATTCCTTTGTCCCTTAGAGTTACTCTTGTTAACCTTGGTAGGGTTTGCATGCATGGTTATGAGACCCCTATTAGTTTTAGAGCCCGATAAGGTTATAATGAGCATTGGTAAGGCTTGAGTTGTTAGAAACGAGTAGTATTTGAGGTTTTAGTAAAAAGGGGCTTACTCCCAAGGGGGAGATCATGTGCTTAGATAGCAATATTGATTGAGAGTCCTGATGTCCTCATCCTTTTCTTCTATTCCTATTCGAGCTTGAGACCAAAAGTTCCTTTTGGGGTTTGCTGTATGTTTTGGAGTCTTGTGTGTTTTAACAAATTTCCATGAACTCCTTGTGTTATACATGCTTTTGATGAATTCATGTTAAAACGAGGTGTATGAATCATGTTCCTCATGTTGTTATGCATTTTAGTATGAAAATGTCATGTTTGACTTCACGAGATTATTTGATGAACATGTTTTGTTATGCTTTAGATGAAAGGGGCATATTGGCTCCATAGTGTAGTGTTGAGCTTGCTTTAGTTTTGAAAAGATAGTTCCTCCTATGATTATGTGATTGGTGATGTTTGGAAGTATTGGTATAGGCTCACTCCTAAGGGGGAGATCGTGTGCCTTGCCAATGTTGTTGATATGTGCTTAGGTGTTGCCATTACTTCCTTATATAATCCATGTTTATGAAAACTAGTGTTTTGAAAGAAAATGAGTTTATGTGGATTATTTCCCTCATGTTATAGTGCATTGAGTATGTGTTGCCTATTGAACTTCATGAGGAGAATATATGAGCATGTTTTAGTTAGGAGTTGAGAATTCCTCCTTGAATAAAATGTTCTTTGAGAAGTGATTGCATATGAGCTCCATAAGAGTATGTGGACAATGTTATGACTAGGAGAAGGGAGTTCCTCCTATGAACATAATATATGTTGCAATTCACGCAAAATGAGTTTGTAGATGTAGTTCCTACTTCCTTGTATTTGCATTGATCATGTTGAATTGGAGTTGATGTCACCTCATTTGAATAAGTGCACATTATGAATAGTGAAACTTGATTTGTGCATTATTGATGTTTCATGCATGATGGGCTGCTAGTCTTGAGTCTTTAATTCCATAAAGTATTTTAAGTGTCATTCGAGGATGAATGTTCCTAAGGGGGAGATAATGCAACAACTGTGAAACTACTAAGACCAAGCTAGAGTCTAACGAAAACTAATAGGTGAAAGTAGAGCGGACATGTGAGCTTTTGAGGTTATTGTTTTGTTATATGTTGTATATTGACTTGCCGAACATAGGTGGAGGCTTCTAGGGGTTAAACGTCAAGGTAGCACCCACCCCAAAGACCAACCAAGGGTCCTTGAGGGGGAGCCTTAAGTCTAGACCCCAACGCTGCCAAGTTCCCTAAATTCTGCCAAAACTGTGTCACCCACGGAGGCGACCTACGCTCCGTAGGATGGTCCACGTTCCGTGGGAGTGAATCGGGGGTCAAGGGAGAAACTTAGGAGCTTCAGGGTCAGTCTACGCCCCACCAGTACGGAGTGTGAACTGACCTACGCCCCGTAGGTGGTGGCCGTAGGTCACACCTGCGAGCTATCCAAAAACTGCAAAAGGTAAGTTTTCCTAATTAATTCCAAGTTTAATGATCTTAGTGTAGGGTCATTTTACACTGATTTAATAGACCTATATAAACTATTTTATATCATTAAACACCAAATTAATTCATTATAAGCCAAGACCCCAAAACAAATCCCAACTACTTTCTCCTCCTCTCCAGAAGTCTTCTCTCTAGAATCTCCATTGAAGAACCACCAAAGATATCAACTAGGGCTTGAAACTAGTTTTTTATATTGGATGCTTAGGAAACTTCACCTCTTCATTCTCCAAGTCGTGCCATAAATCTATAAGCTCTATCTTTTCCCTTATCCGACGGTCTTTAGGATATGACTATTAAAGAGCGTATGCTACAAGGAGTGAGGGGAAAAGGTTGGTTGTGATGCCAATTATGGCTATGTGACTTGTGATATTTGAGGTAATAGATTGTGATGTTATCTTTTATAGTAGCCTTTATGTTATAAAGTATGTTTAGAAGAATTTGAGTAGGCTTACTCCCAAAGGGAGTGATAGTGTGCCTACCTAGCAAGGTGATTGCGAGGTTATGTTTAGTTGTTGGTAGAACCTAACTTAGCCATTATGAGTTTTATGATGTGTTGGAGGATTTGATGAGTGTTTAAGTGATGCCTAGAGATGTTGAGTGAGTAGACTCTTTGAAAGAGGTTAGAAGTGTAATTCTCCATTGTTAAAATCCCCTTGTGTGATGGATATGAAAGGTTGAGTGTGCTAGATGTCCATGATTTGGTTTGGCTTAAAATTCTCACCTTAAAAAGGGTGTAGTGAGTTTGAGGAGTTTAATCCCAATTTAGTAGGCTCATATGAGACTTTGAGTGGTGTTTGTAAGGTTGCTTTTGAGCTTTGCGCTTAGATGGGAACCTCTCTAATTTAGAAGTAATAATTGGGATCTTAGACCGGCAAGTTAAGAAATATAAGAATAAGAAACTGCTTCCATGAGAATATAGAGGAGTGGAATTTATTAAAGGTGCTTAATTGGGAGGCCAAGGGCCAATGAGATGTCCCAATATCCTTATGTTCTCTTCTGTTCCTCCTCTAACTCAAAGATGATAAGTTCAACTTGACTCATTTTATGATTTGGAGTCATGGATGATATATGTGTCCTATGGTTCCTTTGTCCCTTAGAGTTATACTTGTTAACCTTGGTAGGGTTTGCATGCATGGTTATTAGACCCCTTTTAGTTTTAGAGCCCGATAAGGTTATAATGAGCATTGGTAAGGCTTGAGTTGTTAGAAACGAGTAGTATTTGAGGTTTTAGTAAAAAGGGGCTTACTCCCAAGGGGGAGATCATGAGCTTAGATAGCAATATTGATTGAGAGTCCTGATGTCCTCATCCTTTTCTTCTATTCCTATTCGAGCTTGAGACCAAAAGTTCCTTTTGGGGTTTGCTATATGTTTTGGAGTCATGTGTGTTTTAACAAATTTCCATGAACTCCTTGTGTTATACATGCTTTTGATGAATTCATGTTAAAATGAGTTGTATGAATCATGTTCCTCATGTTGTTATGCATTTTAGTATGAAAATGTCATATTTGACTTCATGAGATTATTTGATGAACATGTTTTGATATGCTTTAGATGAAAGGGGCATATTGGCTCCATAGTGTAGTGTTGAGCTTGCTTTAGTTTTGAAAAGATAGTTCCTCCTATGATTATGTGATTGGTGATGTTTGGAAGTATTGGTATAGGCTCACTCCTAGGGGGGAGATTGTGTGCCTTGTCAATGTTGTTGATATGTGCTTAGGTGTTGCCTTGACTTCCTTATATAATCCATGTTTATGAAAACTAGTGTTTTGAAAGAAAATGAGTTTATGTGGATTATTTCCCTCATGTTGTAGTGCATGGAGTATTTGTTGCCTATTGAACTTCATGAGGAGAATATATGAGCATGTTTTAGTTAGGAGTTGAGAATTCCTCCTTGAATAAAATGTTCTTTGAGAAGTGATTGCATATGAGCTCCATAAGAGTATGTGGACAATGTTATGACTAGGAGAAGGTAGTTCCTCCTATGAATATAATATATGTTGCAATTCACGCATAATGAGTTTGTAGATGTAGTTCCTACTTCCTTGTATTTGTATTGATCATGTTGAATTGGAGTTGATGTCACCTCCTTTGAATAAGTGCACATTATGAATAGTGAATCTTGATTTGTGCATTATTGATGTTTCATGCATGATGGGCTGCTAGTCTTGAGTCTTTAATTCCATAAAGTATTTTAAGTGTCATTCGAGGATGAATGTTCCTAAGGGGGAGATAATGCAACAACTTTGAAACTACTAAGACCAAGCTAGAGTCTAACGAAAACTAATAGGTGAAAGTAGAGCGGACATGTGAGCTTTTGAGGTTGTTGTTTTGTTATATGTTGTATATTGACTTCCCGAGCCTAGGTGGAGGTTTCTAGGGGTTAAACGTCAAGGTAGCACCCCCCGCCCCCCAAAGAACAACCTAGTGTCCCTGAGGGGGAGCCATAAGTCAAGACCCAGGGCTGCCAAGTTCCCAAAATTCTGCCAAAAATGTGTCACCCACGGAGGGGACCTACGCTCCGTAGGATGGTCCACGTTCCGTGGGAGTGAATCGGGGGTCAAGGGGGCAACTTTGGAGCTTCAGGGTCAATCTACGCCCCACCAATACGGAGTGTGAACTGACCTACGCCCCGTAGGCGGTGGCCGTAGGTCCTGCGAGCTATCCAAAAACTGCCAAAGGTAAGTTTTCCTTATTAATTACTAGTTTAATGATCTTAGTGTAGGGTCGTTTTATACTGATTTAATAGACCTATATAAATTATTTTATATCATTAAACACCTCATTCATTAATTATATAACCCAAGACCCCAAAACAAAACCCAACTACTTTCCCCTCCTCTCCAGAAGTCTTCTCTCTAGAACCTCCATTGAAGAACCACCAAAGATATCAACTAGGGCTTGAAACTAGTCTTTTATATTGGATGCTTAGGAAACTTCGCCTCTTCATTCTCCAAGTCGTGCCATAGATCTATAAGCTCTATCTTATCCCTTATCCTACGGTCTTTAGGATATGACTATTAAAAGAGTGTATGCTACAAGGATTGATGGAAAAAGGTTGGTTGTGATGCCAATTATGGCTATGTGACTTGTGATATTTGAGGTAATAGATTGTGATGTTAGCTTTTAGTGTGAATGATGCTTCATAGTAGCCTTTATGTTATAAAGGATGTTTAGAAGAATTTGAGTAGGCTTACTCCCAAAGGGAGTGATAGTGTGCCCACCTGGCAAGGTGATTGCGAGGTTATGATTAGTTGTTGGTAGAACCTAACTTAGCCATTATGAATTTTATGATGTGTTGGAGGATTTGATGAGTGTTTTAAGTGATGCCTAGAGATGTTGAGTGAGTAGACTCTTTGAAAGAGGTTAGAAGTGTAATTCTCCATTGTTAAAATCCCGTTGTGTGATGGATATGAAAGGTTGAGTGTGCTAGATGTCCATGATTTGGTTTTGCTTAAAATTCTCACCGAAAAATGGGTGTAGTGAGTTTGAGGAGTTTAATCCCAATTTGGTAGGCTGATATGAGACTTTGAGTGGTGTTGGTAAGGTTGCTTGTGAGCAAGAGTGCTTAGATGGGAACCTCTCTAATTTAGAAGTAATAATTGGGATCTTGGACCGGCAAGTTAAGATATATAAGAATAAGAAGGTGCTTCCATGAGAATATAGAGGAGTGGTATTTAGTAAAGGTGCTTAATTGGGAGGCCAAGGGCCAATGAGATGTCCCAATATCCTTATGTTCCCTTCTATTCCTCCTCTAACTCAAAGATGATAAGTTAAGCTTGACTCATTTTATGATTTGGATTCATGGATGATATATGTGTCCTATGTTTCCTTTGTCCCTTAGAGTTACTCTTGTTAACCTTGGTTGGGTTTGCATGCATGGTTATTAGACCCCTATTAGTTTTAGAGCCCGATAAGGTTATAATGAGCATTGGTAAGGCTTGAGTTGTTAGAAACGAGTAGTATTTGAGGTTTTAGTTAAAAGGGGCTTACTCCAAAGGGGGAGATCATGTGCTTAGATAGCAATATTGATTGAGAGTCCTGATGTTCTCATTCTTTTCTTCTATTCCTATTCGAGCTTGAGACCAAAAGTTCCTTTTGGGGTTTGCTATATGTTTTGGAGTCATGTGTGTTTGAACAAATTTCCATGAACTCCTTGTGTTATACATGCTTTTGATGAATTCATGTTAAAATGAGCTGTATGAATCATGTTCCTCATGTTGTTATGCATTTTAGTATGAAAATGTCATATTTGACTTCACGAGATTATTTGATGAACATGTTTTGTTATGCTTTTGATGAAAGGGACATATTGGCTCCATAGTGTAGTGTTGAGCTTGCTTTAGTTTTGAAAAGATAGTTCCTCCTATGATTATGTGATTGGTGATGTTTGGAAGTATTGGTATAGGCTTACTCCTAAGGGGGAGATTGTGTGCCTTGCCAATGTTGTTGATACGTACTTAGGTGTTGCCATGACTTCCTCATATAATCCATGTTTATGAAAACTAGTGTTTTGAAAGAAAATGAGTTTATGTGGATTATTTCCCTTATGTTGTAGTGCATTGAGTATGTGTTGCCTATTGAACTTCATGAGGAGAATATATGAGCATATTTTAGTTAGGAGTTGAGAATTCCTCCTTGAATAAAATGTTCTTTGAGAAGTGATTGCATATGAGCTCCATAAGAGTATGTGGACAATGTTATGACTAGGAGAAGGTAGTTCCTCCTATGAACATAAGATATGTTGCATTTCATGCATAATGAGTTTGTAGATGTAGTTCCTACTTCCTTGTATTTGCATTGATCATGTTGAATTGGAGTTAATGTCACCTCCTTTGAATAAGTGCACATTATAAATTGTGAATCTTGATTTGTGCATTATTGATGTTTCATGCATGATGGGCTGCTAGTCTTGAGTCTTTAATTCCATAAAGTATTTTAAGTGTCATTCGAGGATGAATGTTCCTAAGGGGGAAGTAATGCAACAACTGTGAAACTAGTAAGACCAAGTCTAACGAAAACTAATAGGTGAAAGTAGAGCGGGCATGTGAGCTTTTGATGTTGTTGTTTTCTTATATGTTGTATATTGACTTCCCGAGCCTAAGTGGAGGTTTCTAGGGGTTAAACGTCAAGGTAGCACCCCCGCCCCCCAAAGACCAACCAAGGGTCCTTGAGGGGGAGCCTTAAGTCTAGACCCCAAGGCTGCCAAGTTCCCAAAATTCTGTCAAAAATGTGTCACCCATGGAGGGGACCTACGCTCCGTAGGATGGTCCACATTCCGTGGGAGTGAATCGGGGGTCAATAGGGCAACTTAGGAGCTTCAGGGTCAATCTACGCCCCACCAGTACGGAGTGTGAACTGACCTACGCCCCGTTGGCGGTGGCCGTAGGTCACACCTGCGAGCTATCCAAAAACTGCCAAAGGTATGTTTTCCTAATTAATTACTAGTTTAATGATCTTAGTGTAGGGTCGTTTTATACTGATTTAATAGACCTATATAAACTATTTTATATCATTAAACACCTAATTCATTCATTATAGCCCAAGACCCCAAAACAAAACCCAACTACTTTCCCCTCCTCTCCAGAAGTCTTCTCTCTAGAACCTCCATTGAAGAACCACCAAAGATATCAACCAGGGCTTGAAACTAGTCTTTTATATTGGATGCTTAGGAAACTTCGCCTCTTCATTCTCCAAGTCGTGCCATAGATCTATAAGCTCTATCTTATCCCTTATCCGACGGTCTTTAGGATATGACTATTAAAAGAGTGTATGCTACAAGGATTGAGGGAAAAAGGTTGGTTGTGATGCCAATTATGGCTATGTGACTTGTGATATTTGAGGTAATAGATTGTGATGCTAACTTTTAGTGTGAATGATGCTTCATAGTAGCCTTTATGTTATAAAGGATGTTTAGAAGAATTTGAGTAGGCTTACTCTGATAACAACATGGATAGCATGGATCGCGTAAAAGCATTAGAGGAGCTTGATGGACACAAAATCAAGAAGTAGAAAGTGTGGAAGGTCCATCTAAGTGAAGAGAAAGAAGAAATAGTCTATTTGTGCAAATGGTCATCTCATAATTTCAAGAAATTCACAAAAGAAGACAACCAAACAAGGCCCTTACCTCATTAACGGTAAAATTGTCAAAGAAGTGTCTTCTTTATTTTATTAGTATAAATAGTAGTCTTTTTTATTTTGGAAGAGATAGACTATATGGATTTTGAATGTGAAATGAACAAACTCTTTAAAGAGTGTAGTTTAAGGGTGGAATCCCTTTAGGATAGTCTAGCTTAGTGTAGCTTAATCTAGATTAGTAATGAGTGAATTCTCATTGTTGATTTAGGACTTATTTAACCTTGATTTCACTTGAGATTGCTCATTTGTGGTTTTCAATTTGAGTTGTTTCTTTTCGAATTCAAGTTTCTCTTCTTCCTTGGTTGATTGTTTATTCAATTGCCTTTCTTTCTTCTCTTCTCATCTCTTATTTCTCATCTATCTTACTTTTGTGTTGTTTCACTTCCCATTTGATTTCAATTGGTTTCATCCCCAATTGGAACCATTATCATTTGGTATCAGAGCCTAGGTTTAGATTTGTTCTTACAAATCTAGTCTTGGTTTTAAAATAGAGTCCAAAAAAACTGTCAAAAAAAAAAAATCTGATTTTTATTTTATTTTGATTCATTGTTTTTGACACTAGATCCTTGTTCCCTAGTGTTTTTTGAGTCTAGGTTTCAAATTTTGTTCAATTTGGAGTTGTAGAAGTGAAGTTACCATTGAAGGGTTTCAAGCTTTTCAAACTTTTCAAATTTTGAAATAGGACTTTTGATTGACTCGAAATTGGAGGTTAATAATTAGTGGGCTTTGTTTTCTTAGTTGAAGGGAAGAAAATCCTAAATTGTGAGCCAATTTCGAGTTGATTTGAGTGTATTGGGGTTTAGTGTGTGTTCTTGGTGTTCTATGTGTTCTTGGTGTCTTCAACTTGCTCTTGAAGAAGAAGAAAGAAGAAAGTACATTTGATCCAACTTTTCAAGTCAAAGTTGGTCAAAGGTGTTTTTTTTTTTGGTCCATTAGTAGAATTTTGAAAAAAAAAAAAAAATTCCACGTGGACTGACACATCAGCAGCCAGTGCAGCAGGCAGCCTGCCAGCGACGCCCAGTCGCACCTGACGCGCGTGTGCGTTAGTTTCAGAGACCAAAATCTGCAGGATTTTCTAAAGACCCCAAAAATATTCTAAGTATGGAAGTTTTTTGGACCTAGAAACTTTTCTAAGTGTCCAAACTTCGTGATTCTTTTTCTACCATTTTTCCCTTCAATTCCTCAACTATTTAACAATTAATTAACATCTTTAATTACTTGTTACCTAGTTTTAATCATCAAATCATCCAATCAAAGTCTTACAAGTGATGGACTTCTTTGAGGCATAATTTTTTTCTAAGTGTCCAAATTCACTTCTTCTTCTTCTAAACTCATTTTTCTTCTAATTTTCAACTATTTAACAATTAATTAACATCTTTGATTACTTGTTAACTAGTTTTAATCATCAAATCATTTCTTTGATCCTTCAAATTAAGTAACAAGAAGTAATTCTTCTACTTTTGTTACTTGGTTTATTTTGAGTCCGAATCTTTTGGTGCTTCTTTATTCTATTTTTCTCATCTTAATTCGTTGATAACCTTCTTGATTCAAGTCCATTAATTTATTTATTTTTGGGTCGTCCTTCTTTCAAGAGTCACAAGAATCCACCCACCACAAAGAATTAGTGTTCTTGTGATTTGATTGGGCAAAGATAGTTCTCTATCAACTTTGGGAAGACACTTTAGGAAGGTGAGTGTGAGATCAAATAAGATAGGTGTGAGGAATTTGCCACTAACCTTGTTTGCTAAGTTTTGTAGGTACCCAAGGTGATTACAAGGAAGAATGTCATCCGTAACTTCTGAATATTGTGGAGATGATATTGGTGAATACGCTTGTAGCAATATGAGCTACGAGCATGGTGAAAATGAGTTTTGTGAGGGCTATGATGGTCCTTACGAGCTTGCTAATGGGGCTCTTGTTTATGATGGTGATTCTTATGAGGGATATGAAGGTCCATGGGATAATGAACAACATGGTGGTGAGAACTACTACTCCGGAGATGATTTTGAGATGAATGGAACTTATGACCCTTGTGATGATGTTGAAAGGATGGAAGAACCTTATGGTGAATATCATTGTGGAGATGAAGGTTCTCATGCTACGCACCATGGTTATGATGGTGATGTGAGGTACAATTCTTTCTGTCATAGGTCTTATGAATCCTTTGAGCACAATATAGATAGAAATGGAGGTTGTGAGGTTGAATTTACTACCTCGTCTTGTGCTACTTCCTATCCTAAGAAAGAAGGCATAGATGTTTGGGTGGGACCATTTCAAAGTCGCCGTGTGGACCATAGAAGAAGTACATTCCCTACTTCTCGAAATATGCTAACTTATTCTTCTCATCCTAGTTCCAATGTTTCTTGTTCTCCGTATGGTGATGAGGTTGAAGGTAGAGGGGGAGGAACACTAAGCCATGAAGTAGTAGAGTTAAGAGAATCTTTTACAACGTTGAGGGAAGATTTTGATGATTTCTTGCGGATGTTTGAAAAGGTTACGTCTATGGTACAAAAGAGGCAAGTTATTCATCATGAAGATACGCCTAAGGAGTTACCCTTGGAAGAAAAACAAGATACTCCTTGTAAGGTTGGCACTAAGGAGTTGCACATGGAAGTCAAAACACCCACTCCTTGTGCACCAAAATGGAAGTTGAACTTGAAGGGATCTTCTAACCCTTCAAAAGGAATCCTTGGCACTTGCCCTAACTCCCATCAAATTGAGAGACAAAAGATTGAGAGGAGTAAGGATGTGAAAAGTGACAACTCTAGAGTGGAAAAAGGAGAGGTTGGGTGGAGTGTTGTGAGAGGGTTGTCACATTTTTCTCCTAACTCATGTAACTTTACTTTCTCTAGTTGTTTGAAAATTTGTGCAGGTATCCTTGGAAGCAAGCCTAGTGAGGCACCTCAAAATGTGAAGAATCATGAGGTTCTTGAAAGCTTCCAAAATGAGAAAATGTGCTCTAATGTTGATAGCCAAGGTGACGACACTTCTTCCTATGAGCTACAAGGTAACAATGCTAACGCCTACACTTCCTTGAACTTGGAACATCATTGTGTGGCTAGTAGCCCATTGAGTATAAATAATAGCTTGTCTTTATGTGAGCATAGTGAGTCTTTACCTTGTGATGTTCTTGATAGCACTTTCTTGTGTGATGATAATATCCTTGTTGTGAGTGATCAAGCACTAGTTGATCCTTTTGATGACCGAATTGACTCTTCTAGTAAGGTCAATTTGTGTCCACCTAGTGTTGGCACTTGTAGCTTGAATGAGGGTACATTGTCCTGCGATGAAAGTGATGCTACACTAGTTGATCCTATTGATGACCAAGTTGATTTTTCTGGAAAGATCAATTTGTGTCCACCTAGTGTTGGCATTAATGATTTGAATGAATCCTTAGACCATAGCACCATTTCTTGTTTTTCTAATGTGAATCTTGAGGTAGAATGTTTGTTAAAAGATAATCTCTTGTTTGATGATGACATGACTCTTGAGAGTGTGCATAGTGAAATGCCTTATAATGTTGGAAGTGTAGTCACTCTCAGCGGCTATCAATTGTTTGAGAATCCACTATGGTGTGATGACACACTCTCCAAAGATGGAAATCTCTTTTGTGAAGATGATAGTACATTTATTGGAGAGGGTAGTCTTAGGATGAAAGGGGATGCTTATGTGTTAAATGTTACTTCATCCTTGTGTGTTCCAATTCTTCATATGAATTGTGTTTCTTTAGTATATAAAGTAGAGGGTAAACTTGGGAACAACTTGATTGAAGTTCATTTATGTGACACCTTTCTCCACTACTTGTTTGCATATGATGATGTTAGCATTTTTGAGTGGAGCACTATGATATTGGAAGATAAGGGTGCCAACCGAGTTAATAAAGGTGTGCTTAATCCATGTTCATGGATTTCCTTTCCATTTGGCCCCGGTAATGAGTTGAATTGTGGCATTTGTTTAGTGATGCTTGGTCAAGATGACAAGAACAATTTGGAGGGATTTGTTGGCGCCTTTCCCTATGATGGAAAGGTCTTGAGGGTTTACAATTTACTTGAGGGGCCTACGTTGTGCATGGGGAAGGGTAGTTTTCTAACCCCCTTTCTTTACTATCTCTTTGCGTATGATCTTGTTGATTGTGCATCTTATGGGGATAAGAGTTATTTGTCAAGAGAGGGGGAAGTTTATCTTAAATTCGTCATGTTATCTTTGTGTGTTCCATCTTGTGATGTAATGAGTGCTAAGATCCTTAAACCTAGTTGTAATCTTGCATATAGGAACACCTTAGATGACCCTTATGTGTATGACACACTTCTCTACTATCTCTTTGCATATGATGAGTCTCATATTTGTCTTAAATGGGCATTGCATTTCGGTTGAGGTATCATTGAGGTCTATACTTGTTTGTATAACCCCTTTGTGTAGACCTATTATCATTTTGACCCCGGTGAGCGTTTGAGCTTGTAGTAATGTTATAATTTGGGTGGTATTATCCTTTTTATGTGAGGAATAGCCAATTTTCTTGTTCTCCAACTGTGGGCTTAATAGTCCTGATAATAGAGGATACTTAGTTGCTCCTTGAGATTGTGTCTCCTTGGTGTAATGCTTTTTGTGCTAACCATTATACTAACCCTTATGCTATGAGGATATATTTGTTGTTTGTCCTTTACATGGTTTTGCAAGGTTTGGATTCGAGGACGAATCCTTTTCAAGAAGGGGAGGATGATAACAACATGGATAGCATGGATCGCGTAAAAGCATTAGAGGAGCTTGATGGACACAAAATCAAGAAGTACAATGTGTGGAAGGTCCATCTAAGTGAAGAGAAAGAAGAAAGAGGCCATTTGTGCAAATGATCATCTCATAATTTCAAGAAATTCACAAAAGAAGACAACCAAACAAGGCCCTTACCTCATTAAGGGTAAAATTGTCAAAGAAGTGTCTTCTTTATTTTATTAGTATAAATAGTAGTCTCTTTTATTTTGGAAGATTTAGACTATATGGATTTTGAATGTGAAATGAACAAACTCTTTAAAGAGTGTAGTTTAAGGGTGGAATCCCTTTAGGATAGTCTAGCTTAGTGTAGCTTAATCTAGATTAGTAATGGGTGAATTCTCATTGTTGATTTAGGACTTAATTAACCTTGATTTCACTTGAGATTGCTCATTTGTGGTTTTCAATTTGAGTTGTTTCTTTTCGAATTCAAGTTTCTCTTCTTCCTTGGTTGATTGTTTATTCAATTGCCTTTCTTTCTTCTCTTCTCATCTCTTATTTCTCATCTATCTTACTTTTGTGTTGTTTTATTTCCCATTTGATTTCAATTGGTTTCATCCCCAATTGGAACCATTATCATACTCCCAAAGGGAGTGATAATGTGTCTACCTAGCAAGGTGATTGCGAGGTTATGATTAGTTGTTGGTAGAGCCTAACTTAGCCATTATGAGTTTTGTAATGTGTTGGAGGATTTGATGAGTGTTTTAAGTGATGCCTAGAGATGTTGAGTGAGTAGACTCTTTGAATGAGGTTAGAAGTGCAATTCTCCATTGTTAAAATCCCCTTGTGTGATGGATATGAAAGGTTGAGTGTGCTAGATGTCCATGATTTGGTTTGGCTTAAAATTCTCACCTTAAAAAGGGCGTAGTGAGTTTGAGGAGTTTAATCCCAGTTTGGTAGGCTCATATGAGACTTTGAGTGGTGTTGGTAAGGTTGCTTGTGAGCAAGAGTGCTTAGATGGGAACCTCTCTAATTTAGAAGTAATAATTGGGATCTTGGACCGGCAAGTTAAGAAATATAAGAATAAGAAGGTGCTTCCATGAGAATATAGAGGAGAGGTATTTAGTAAAGGTGCTTAATTGGGAGGCCAAGGGCCAACGAGATGTCCCAATATCCTAATGTTCCCTTCTATTCCTCCTCTAACTCAAAGATGATAAGTTAAGCTTGACTCATCCTTTGTCCCTTAGAGTTACTCTTGTTAACCTTGGTAGGGTTTGTATGCATGGTTGTTAGACCCCTATTAGTATTAGAGCCCGATAAGGTTATAATGAGCATTGGTAAGGCTTGAGTTGTTAGAAACGAGAAGTATTTGATGTTTTAGTAAAAAGGGGCTTACTCCCAAAGGAGAGATCATGGGCTTAGATAGCAATATTGATTGAGAGTCCTGATGTCCTCATCCTTTTCTTCTATTCCTATTCGAGCTTGAGACCAAAAGTTCCTTTTAGGGTTTGCTATATGTTTTGGAGTCATGTGTGTTTGAACAAATTTCCATGAACTCCTTGTGTTATACATGCTTTTGATGAATTCATGTTAAAATGAGCTGTATGAATCATGTTCCTCATGTTGTTATGAATTTTAGTATGAAAATGTCATATTTGACTTCACGAGATTATTTGATGAACATGTTTTGTTATGCTTTAGATGAAAGGGGCATATTGGCTCCATAGTGTAGTGTTGAGCTTGCTTTAGTTTTGAAAAGATAGTTCCTCCTATGATTATGTGATTGGTGATGTTTGGAAGTATTGGTATAGGCTCACTCCTAAGGGGGAGATTGTGTGCCTTGCCAATATTGTTGATATGTGCTTAGATGTTGCCATGACTTCCTTATATAATCCATGTTTATGAAAACTAGTGTTTTGAAAGAAAATGAGTTTATGTGGATTATTTCCCTCATGTTGTAGTGCATTGAGTATTTGTTGCCTATTGAACTTCATGAGGAGAATATATGAGCATGTTTTAGTTAGGAGTTGAGAATTCCTCCTTGAATAAAACGTTCTTGGAGAAGTGATTGCATATGAGCTCCATAAGAGTATGTGCACAATGTTATGACTAGGAGAAGGTAGTTCCTCCTATGAACATAAGATATGTTGCATTTCATGCATAATGAGTTTGTAGATGTAGTTCCTACTTCCTTGTATTTGCATTGATCATGTTGAATTGGAGTTGATGTCACCTCCTTTGAATAAGTGTACATTATGAATAGTGAATCTTGATTTGTGCATTATTGATGTTTCATGCATGATGGGCCGCTAGACTTGAGTCTTTAATTCCATAAAGTATTTTAAGTGTCATTCGAGGATGAATGTTCCTAAGGGGGAGATAATGCAACAACTGTGAAACTAGTAAGACCAAGTCTAACGAAAACTAATAGGTGAAAGTAGAGCGGACATGTGAGCTTTTGAGGTTGTTGTTTTGTTATATGTTGTATATTGACTTCCCGAGCCTAGGTGGAGGTTTCTAGGGGTTAAACGTCAAGGTAGCACCCCCCCAAAGACCAACCAAGGGTCCTTGAGGGGGAGCCTTAAGTCTAGACCCCAAGGCTACCAAGTTCCCAAAATTCTGCCAAAAATGTGTGACCCACGGAGGGGAACTACGCTCCGTAGGATGGTCCATGTTCCGTGGGTGTGAATCGGGGGTCAAGGGGGCAACTTAGGAGCTTCAGGGTCAATCTACGCCCCACCCGTACGGAGTGTGAACTGACCTACGCCCCGTAGGCGGTGTCCGTAGGTCGCACCTACGAGCTATCCAAAAACTGCCAAAGGTAAGTTTTCCTAATTAATTCCTAATTTAATGATCTTGGTGTAGGGTCGTCTTATACTGATTTAATAGACCTATATAAACTATTTTATATCATTAAACACCTCATTCATTCATTATAACCCAAGACCCCAAAACAAAACCCAACTACTTTCCCCTCCTCTCCAGAAGTCTTCTCTCTAGAACCTCCATTGAAGAACCACCAAAGATATCAACTAGGGCTTGAAACTAGTCTTTTATATTGGATGCTTAGGAAACTTCGCCTCTTCATTCTCCAAGTTGTGCCAAAGATCTATAAGCTCTATCTTATCCCTTATCCGACGGTCTTTAGGATATGACTATTAAAAGAGTGTATGCTACAAGGATTGAAGGAAAAAGGGTGGTTGTGCTGCCAATTATGGCTATGTGACTTGTGATATTTGAGGTAATAGATTGTGATGTTAGCTTTTAGTGTGAATGATGCTTCATAGTAGCCTTTATGTTATAAAGGATGTTTAGAAGAATTTGAGTAGGCTTACTCCCAAAGGGAGTGATAGTGTGCCTACCTGGCAAGGTGATTGCGAGGTTTTGATTAGTTGTCGGTAGAGCCTAACTTAGCCATTATGAGTTTTGTGATGTGTTGGAGGACTTGATGAGTGTTTTAAGTGATGCCTAGAGATGTTGAGTGAGTAGACTCTTTGAAAGAGGTTAGAAGTGTAATTCTCCATTGTTAAAATCCCCTTGTGTGATGGATATGAAAGGTTGAGTGTGCTAGATGTCCATGATTTGGTTTGGCTTAAAATTCTCACCGTAAAAAGGGTGTAGTGAGTTTGAGAAGTTTAATCCCAATTTGGTAGGCTGATATGAGACTTTGAGTGGTGTTGGTAAGGTTGCTTGTGAGCAAGAGTGCTTAGATGGGAACCTCTCTAATTTAGAAGTAATAATTGGGATCTTGGACCGGCAAATTAAGAAATATAAGAATAAGAAGGTGCTTCCATGAGAATATAGAGGAGTGGTATTTAGTAAAGGTGCTTAATTGGGAGGCCAAGGGCCAACGAGATGTCCCAATATCCTTATGTTCCCTTCTATTCCTCCTCTAACTCAAAGATGATAAGTTAAGCTTGACTCATTTTATGATTTAGAGTCATGGATGATATATGTGTCCTATGGTTCCTTTGTCCCTTAGAGTTACTCTTGTTAACCTTGGTAGGGTTTGCATGCATGATTATTAGACCCATATTAGTTTTAGAGGCCGATAAGGTTGTAATGAGAATTTGTAAGGCTTGAGTTGTTAGAAACGAGTAGTATTTGAGGTTTTAGTAAAAAGGGGCTTACTCTCAAGGGGGAGATCATGTGCTTAGATAGCAATATTGATTGAGAGTCCTGATGTCCTCATCCTTTTCTTCTATTCCTATTCGAGCTTGAGACCAAAAGTTCCTTTTGGGGTTTGCTATATGTTTTGGAGTCATGTGTATTTGAACACATTACCATGAACTCCTTGTGTTATACATGCTTTTGATGAATTCATGTTAAAATGAGCTGTATGAATCATGTTCCTCATGTTGTTATGCATTTTAGTATGAAAATGTCATATTTGACTTCACGAGATTATTTGATGAACGTGTTTTGTTATGCTTTAGATGAAAGGGGCATATTGGCTCCATAGTGTAGTGTTGAGCTTGCTTTAGTTTTGAAAAGATAGTTCCTCCTATGATTATGTGGTTGGTGATGTTTGGAAGTATTGGTATAGGCTCACTCCTAAGGGGGAGATTGTGTGCCTTGCCAATGTTGTTGATATGTGCTTAGGTGTTGCCATGACTTCCTTATATAATCCATGTTTATGAAAACTAGTGTTTTGAAAGAAAATGAGTTTATGTGGATTATTTCCCTCATGTTGTAGTGCATTGAGTATGTGTTGCCTATTGAACTTCATGAGGAGAATATATGAGCATGTTTTAGTTAGGAGTTGAGAATTCTCCTTGAATAAAATGTTCTTTGAGAAGTGATTACATATGAGCTCCATAACAGTATGTGGACAATGTTATGACTAGGAGAAGGTAGTTCATCCTATGAACATAAGATATGTTGCATTTCATGCATAATGAGTTTGTAGATGTAGTTCCTACTTCCTTGTATTTGCATTGATCATGTTGAATTGGAGTTGATATCACCTCATTTGAATAAGTGCACATTATGAATACTGAATCTTGATTTGTACATTATTAATGTTTCATGCATGATGGGCTGCTAGTCCTGAGTCTTTAACTCCATAAACTATTTTAAGTGTCATTCGAGGATGAATGTTCATAAGGGGGAGATAATGCAACAACTGTGAAACTAGTAAGAAAGACCAAGCTAAAGTCTAACGAAAACTAATAGGTGAAAGTAGAGCGGACATGTGAGCTTTTGAGGTTGTTGTTTTGTTATATGTTGTATATTGACTTCCCGAGCCTAGGTTGAGGTTTCTAGGGGTTAAAGGTCAAGGTAGCACCCCCCCCAAAGACCAACCAAGGGTCCTTGAAGGGGAGCCTTAAGTCTAGACCCCAAGGCTGCCAAGTTCCCAAAATTCTGCCAAAAATGTGTCACCTACGGAGGGGACCTACGCTCCGTAAGATGGTGCTTGTTCCGTGGGAGTGAATCGGGGGTCAAGGGAGCAACTTAGGAGCTTCAGGGTCAATCTAGGCCCCACCAGTACGGAGTGTGAACTGACCTACGCCCCGTAGGCGGTGGCCATAGGTCGCACCTGCGAGCTATCCAAAAACTGCCAAAGGTAAGTTTTCCTAATTAATTCCTAATTTAATGATCTTGGTGTAGGGTCGTCTTATACTGATTTAATAGACCTATATAAACTATTTTATATCATTAAACACCTCATTCATTCATTATAACCCAAGACCCCAAAACAAAACCCAACTACTTTCCCGTCCTCTCCAGAAGTCTTCTCTCCAGAACCTCCATTGAAGAACCACCAAAGATATCAACTAGGGCTTGAAACTAGTCTTTTATATTGGATGCTTAGGAAACTTCGCCTCTTCATTCTCCAAGTCGTGCCATAGATCTATAAGCTCTATCTTATCCCTTATCCTACGGTCTTTAGGATATGACTATTAAAAGAGTGTATGCTACAAGGATTGAGGAAAAAAGGTTGGTTGTGATGCCAATTGTGGCTATGTGACTTGTGATATTTGAGGTAATAGATTGTGATATTAGCTTTTAGTGTGAATGATGCTTCATAGTAGCCTTTATGTTATAAAGGATGTTTAGAAGAATTTGAGTAGGCTTACTCCCCAAGGGAGTGATAGTGTGCATACCTGGCAAGGTGATTGCGAGGTTATGATTAGTTGTTGGTAGAACCTAACTTAGCCATTATGAGTTTTATGATGTGTTGGAGGATTTGATGAGTGTTTTACGTGATGCCTAGAGATGTTGAGTGAGTAGACTCTTTGAAAGAGGTTAGAAATGTAATTCTCCATTGTTAAAATCCCCTTGTGTGATGGATATGAAAGGTTGAGTGTGCTAGATGTCCATGATTTTGTTTGGCTTAAAATTCTCACCTTAAGAAGGGTGTAGTGAGTTTGAGGAGTTTAATCCCAATTTGGTAGGCTCATATGAGACTTTGAGTGGTGTTGGTAAGGTTGCTTGTGAGCAAGAGTGCTTAGATGGGAACCTCTCTAATTTAGAAGTAATAATTGGGATCTTGGACCGGCAAGTTAAGAAATATAAGAATAAGAAGGTGCTTCCATGAGAATATAGAGGAGTGGTATTTAGTAAAGGTGCTTAATTGGGAGGCCAAGCGCCAATGAGATGTCCCAATATCCTTATGTTCCCTTATATTACTCCTCTAACTCAAAGATGATAAGTTCAGCTTGACCCATTTTATGATTTGGAGTCATGGATGATATATGTGTCCTATGGTTCCTTTGTCCCTTAGAGTTACTCTTGTTAACCTTGGTAGGGTTTGCATGCATGGTTATTAGACCCCTATTAGTTTTAGGGCCCGATAAGGTTATAATGAGCATTGGTAAGGCTTGAGTTGTTAGAAACGAGTAGTATTTGAGGTTTTAGTAAAAAGGGGCTTACTCCCAAGGGGGAGATCATGTGCTTAGATAGCAACATTGATTAAGAGTCCTGATGTCCTCATCCTTTTCTTCTATTCCTATTCGAGCTTGAGACCAAAAGTTCCTTTTCGGGTTTGCTATATGTTTTGGAGTCATGTGTGTTTGAACAAATTTCCATGAACTCCTTGTGTTATACATGCTTTTGATGAATTCATGTTAAAATGAGCTGTATGAATCATGTTCCTCATGTTTTTATGCATTTTAGTATGAAAATGTCATATTTGACTTCACGAGATTATTTGATGAACCTGTTTTGCTATGCTTTAGATGAAAGGTGCATATTGGCTCCATAGTGTAATGTTGGGCTTGCTTTGGTTTTGAAAAGACAGTTCCTACTATGATTATGTGATTGGTGATGTTTGGAAGTATTGGTATAGGCTCACTCCTAAGGGGGAGATTGTGTGCCTTGCCAATGTTGTGGATATGTGCTTAGGTGTTGCCATGACTTCCTTATATAATCCATGTTTATGAAAACTAGTGTTTTGAAAGAAAATGAGTTTATGTGGATTATTTCCCTCATGTTGTAGGGCATTGAGTATGTGTTGCCTATTGAACTTCATTAGGAGAATATATGAGCATGTTTTAGTTAGGAGTTGAGAATTCCTCCTTGAATAAAATGTTCTTTGAGAAGTGATTGCGTATGAGCTCCATAAGAGTATGTGGACAATGTTATGACTAGGAGAAGGTAGTTCCTCCTATGAACATAAGATATGTTGCATTTCATGCATAATGAGTTTGTAGATGTAGTTCCTACTTCCTTGTATTTGCATTGATCATGTTGAATTGGAGTTGGTGTCACCTCCTTTGAATAAGTGTACATTATGAATAGTGAATCTTGATTTGTGCATTATTGATGTTTCATGCATGATGGGCCGCTAGACTTGAGTCTTTAATTCCATAAAGTATTTTAAGTGTCATTCGAGGATGAATGTTCCTAAGGGGGAGATAATGCAACAACTGTGAAACTAGTAAGACCAAGTCTAACGAAAACTAATAGGTGAAAGTAGAGCGGACATGTGAGCTTTTGAGGTTGTTGTTTTGGTTTATGTTGTATATTGACTTCCCGAGCCAAGGTGGAGGTTTCTAGGGGTTAAACGTCAAGGTAGCACCCCCCCCCCAAAGACCAACCAAGGGTCCTTGAGGGGGAGCCTTAAGTCTAGACCCCGAGGCTGGAAAGTTCCCAAAATTCTGCAAAAAATGTGTCACACAGAGGGGACCTACGCTCCGTAGAATGGTCCACGTTCCGTGGGAGTTAATCAGGGGTCTAGAAGGCAACTTAGGAGCTTCAGGGTTAATCTACGCCCTACCAGTAAGGAGCGTGAACTGACCTACGCCCCGTACGTCACACCTGCGAGCTATCCAAAAACTGCCAAAGGTAAGTTTTCCTAATTGATTCCTAATTTAATGATCTTAGTGTAGGGTCCTTTTACACTGATTTAATAGACCTATATAAACTATTTTATATCATTAAACACCTCATTCATTCATTATAACCCAAGACCTCAAAACAAAACCCAACTACTTTCCCCTCCTCTCCAGAAATCTTCTGTCTAAAACTTCAATTGAAGAACCACCAAAGATTTCAACTAGGCCTTGAAACTAGTCTTTTATATTGGATGCTTAGGAAACTTCACCTCTTCATTCTTCAAGTCGTGCCATAGATCTATAAGCTCTATCTTATCCCTTATCCGACGGTCTTTAGGAAATGACTATTAAAAGAGCGTATGCTACAAGGATTGAGGGAAAAAGGTTGGTTGTGATGCCAATTATGGCTATGTGACTTGTGATATTTGAGGTAATAGATTGTGATGTTATCTTTTAGTGTGAATGATGCTTCATAGTAGCCTTTATGTTATAAAAGATGTTTAGAAGAATTTGAGTAGGCTTACTCCCCAAGGGAGTAATAGTGTGCATACCTGGCAAGGTGATTGCGAGGTTATGATTAGTTGTTGGTAGAACCAAACTTAGCCATTATGAGTTTTATGATGTGTTAGAGGATTTGATGAGTGTTTTACGTGATTCCTAGAGATGTTGAGTGAGTAGACTCTTTGAAAGAGGTTAGAAATGTAATTCTCCATTGTTAAAATCCCCTTGTGTGATGGATATGAAAGGTTGAGTGTGCTAGATGTCCATGATTTGGTTTGGCTTAAAATTCTCACCTTAAAAAAGGGTGTAGTGAGTTTGAGGAGTTTAATCCCAATTTGTTAGGCTCATATGAGACTTTGAGTGGTGTTGGTAAGGTTGCTTGTGAGCAAGATTGCTTAGATGGGAACCTCTCTAATTTAGAAGTAATAATTGGGATCTTAGGCCAGCAATTTAAGAAATATAAGAATAAGAAAGTGCTTCCATGAGAATATAGAGGAGTCGTATTTAGTAAAGGTTCTTAAGTGGGAGGCCAAGGGCCAATGAGATGTCCCAATATCCTTATGTTCTCTTCTATTCCTCCTCTAACTCAAAGATGATAAGTTCAGCTTGACTCATTTTATGATTTGGAGTCATGGATGATATATGTGTCCTATGGTTCCTCTGTCCCTTAGAGTTACTCTTGTTAACCTTGGTAGGGTTTGCATGCATGGTTATTAGACCC
>NC_064283.1:45497316-45500909 GCF_019186545.1 Solanum stenotomum | reverse complement strand
TTCGGACGAAGAAGTTATGCCCATTTTCGTAAAATTTGTCCGGCAGAAAAAGGCAATTTCCAGTAGCTAATTTTACTGTTCACCCGCCCCATTTTTTTTCCTAAGTGTTGGACGAATTTTTTTCCAAAGGGCATATATTATTTCCTAGATACCATTAATTCAATTCTCATCCCTAAAACATTTCCCTCTCTACAATCCTCCATTAAGAAGAAGAAGAACTTGGAGCTAGGGCTTGGATTCAAGGCTTTCTTCATCAATTTTCTTGGGGAATCATAGCAAAGGTATGGTGACCCTTGATCCTTGATTATCTTTCCTTCAAGGAGTCCATTAAAAAGGGTTTCAAAAGTCTTCAAAGAACAAAATTTATATTTTCTATTCTAGGTATGGGTTCATGGGTAAAATGTTTTCAAAGTCATTATATTGGTGAATTGAAGTTGTATTTATGATTTTAAGATGATTTTATATGAAACTTCTTCAAGAACCCATGATTTCTCTCTATTCCTAGTTTATACCTTTACGAAGTGGGTTGCTTGATAATGAATGTATATGAATCAAACTTGTTTAAATGTCTTTAGATTGTTGGAGTATGTCATTACCCATGCTTATTTTATGGTGTATTGTTGGTATATGGATGAATTGAGGATTGTGGCCTTATGGGCAAGTTATGGATGAATTCTCTTGTGGTAAAGAAAAATGGTTGGGACTTGAGTGTTGTTGATTATGGCTTTGGAGGATGGTAAGTTAGCTTAATCTCATATTATGGATAAAAATTGTTCTTGCTTGGTTTGATCCACTTATGGTGGAGGTGTTTAATTATGAAATGTATTGTGACCATGGCCTTAAAGGCATAGTATGAGAAATTGGAGTGTTATCATGACATTATATGAATGAGAATTCAATGAAGATAATGTGATCATGTTATGAACGTAAAGGTGTTGCTATTGAAAGATTATTTCTCAATTTGACACTCATGAATGTTGATGATAGAATATGAAGGATTCTTCAATATAAAGTATACCTTGAATTGGTAAGACTTATACATCATTTTCTTGTATAAATGATTATATTGTTGATTGTTGAATCCTCGGATCGGTAGGCTAGTGGCACCCTTCCACACGAGCTTAAAATGAACCTTGGAAACGGTAGGCCTATGGCACCTTTCCATGAAGGTTAATGATGAGACTTGAACCGGTAGGCCCATGGCACCCTTTCAAGAGGAGTTAATGAGCTTTCCTAAATGAACCTTGAAACGGTAGGCTTAAAGCACCCTTTCACGTGTTAATAAATGTAATTTGGAGTTGGTAGGCCAATGGCACCTCTCATATGTGATAATGTCAATGTAACGAACTATTCTATGGGAATGTTGGCTAAGCACCGAGTGGATTTGGTTAGATGGAAACTCCCCCAATAGTTAGGCATGAGTTTCAATGATCGTCTACCTTATCCCATAAACTATGTGCCCGCATAGGTAGCTAGTGGATCCATTAAGCTATATACCGGTCTTCCTTAGGCAAGTAGACCACCTCTTTACGGTGTGGGGACTTATGACACCGGATTCCATGACAAGCTCTCATGGTCTATGTCGGTTAAACGCTTACTTCCCATCATGCGAGATTTCATTATGGTTTCTTGATAGGTTCTACAAAGTGTAGGTAGTAGTATGGGATGCTACCTATACATTGCACGAGTAGGCTTGGAGAGGGTCATAGTGAGTTTCTCTAAATCCTAATGTATGTGATACAATTGTGGCCTAAATGAGGTTATTAAAGAATGTTGGCTCTCAAATGCTTAATATGAGATGCATGCTATACTTGGGTTATATTACGAGTTATTTTCCCTTGTCATGTCTTAATTAATGATATACCTCTTATGTATGAATATGGTGCAAAGGTGAAAGAAAGGAATGATAAGTTACCTTAAGTGACCTTAATGTGGTGCCTTAGTATGGATGGTGGTATGGGACGCCATCCATACATTGCACGAGGTATAGCATAAGGGTTTCTTGAGGTGAAGGTCCAAGGTAAAGGTTTTCATGTTGAAATTGTTTAAAGGTAATATTATGACTTACTTGATGTTTATGCTTGTATTGTATGTCTTTTATGCAACTATTCATGGTACTTCAAAAAGTGGCATAATGCATGGTTTCTAACCAAAATGTCCCTTTTAAAGCATGTTTTGCATGGTCATCATACTTAGTACTTAATTGTGCTAATTCCATATTTCTCTATTTTCTATAAGTGTAGGTTCCGGCAAGTGATCACTCCTAGCTAGTTTGAAGTGTTGGATTGCTTTCCTCCAAGACTTGGTATGTCCTCATGGATTCGAGGATAAGACTTTTAAGTCCTTTTGTTCATGTAATAGACTTAATAGACTTCTTTTGATTGTAAAGGGCCGTGTCCCTACTTATGTTTTGTGACTGTGTCTAAGATGGCCATGTGAGACTTGGACTTCCGCTGTGTGTTTTTAAAGTTGTTTTAATGAAGTTCAAATGTGTGGATGTAAATAAGTTTTTTTTTATTCAGCACTATTTTCATTATTGAAGGCAATGAATGACTATGTGGCTCGTATAAGGCCCCTTCGGGGTCGAATACGCCATGTTACGACTAGGGGGTACTCTCGGGTCGTGACAGGTGTTGTCATGACTTCCTTATATAATCCATGTTTATGAAAACTAGTGTTTTGAAAGAAAATGAGTTTATGTGGATTATTTCCCTCATGTTGTAGTGCATTGAGTATGCGTTGCCTATTGAACTTCATGAGGTGAATATATGAGCATGTTTTAGTTAGGAGTTGAGAATTCCTCCTTGAATAAAATGTTCTATGAGAAGTGATTGCATATGAGCTCCATAAGAGTATGTGGACAATATTATGACTAGGAGAAGGTAGTTCCTCCTATGAACATAAGATATGTTGCATTTCATGCATAATGAGTTTGTAGATGTAGTTCCTACTTCCTTGTATTTGCATTGATCATGTTGAATTGGAGTTGATGTCACCTCATTTGAATAACTGCATATTATGAATAGTGAATCTTGATTTGTGCAATATTGATGTTTCATGCATGATGGGCTGCTAGTCTTGAGTCTTTGTTTCCATCAAGTATTTTAAGTGTCATTCGAGGATGAATGTTCCTAAGCGGGAGATAATGCAACAACTGTGAAACTAGTAAGAAAGACCAAGCTAGAGTCTAACGAAAACTAATAGGTGAAAGTAGAGCAGACATGTGAGCTTTTGAGGTTTTTGTTTTGTTATATGTTGTATATTGACTTCCCGAGCGTAGGTGGAGGTTTCTAGGGGTTAAACGTCAAGGTAGCACCCCCCCCAAAGACCAACCAAGGGTCCTTGAGGGGGAGTGATAACAGCAAGGTTAAGGGAGATCACAAATAGAGAATTAAATATTAGAATGCGGAAGCACAAAGAAAAGAAACAAAAAAACTAAATAAAGATATGGGAAATTCGAAGGAAAGATCCACGAATTTCCAAAGATTAGATGTTCTAAGGCCTTGAAAAGATCCAAGTAACAACGTATAGATTTATGGAAGAAATCTAACGCCTTTACTTGAGAAAACGAATCAAAACGATAGATTCGGATC
>NC_064283.1:45458902-45489937 GCF_019186545.1 Solanum stenotomum | reverse complement strand
GGGGGAGATTGTGTGCCTTGTCAATGTTGTTGATATGTGCTTAGGTGTTGCCATGACTTCCTTATATAATCCATGTTTATGAAAACTAGTGTTTTGAAAGAAAATGAGTTTATGTGGATTATTTCCCTCATGTTGTAGTGCATTGAGTATGTGTTGCCTATTGAACTTCATGAGGAGAACATATGAGCATGTTTTAGTTAGGAGTTGAGAATTCCTCCTTGAATAAAATGTTCTTTGAGAAGTGATTGCATATGAGCTCCATAAGAGTATGTGGACAATGTTATGACTAGGAGAAGGTAGTTCCTCCTATGAACATAAGATATGTTGCATTTCATGCATAATGAGTTTGTAGATGTAGTTCCTACTTCCTTGTATTTGCATTGATCATGTTGAATTGGAGTTGATGTCACCTCCTTTGAATAAGTTCACATTATAAATAGTGAATCTTGATTTGTGCATTATTGATATTACATGCATGATGGGCTGCTAGTCTTGAGTCTTTAATTACATAAAGTATTTTAAGTGTCATTCGAGGATGAATGTTCCTAAGGGGGAGATAATGCAACAACTATGAAACTAGTAAGACCAAGCTAGAGTATAACGAAAATTAATAGGTGAAAGTAGAGCGGACATGTGAGCTTTTGAGGTTGTTGTTTTGTTATATGTTGCATATTGACTTCCCGAGCCTAGGTGGAGGTTTGTAGGTGTTAAACGTCAAGGTAGCACCCCCCAAAGACCAACCAAGGGTCCTTGAGGGGGAGTCTTAAGTCTAGACCCCAAGGCTGCCAAGTTCCCAAAATTCTGCCAAAAATGTGTCACCCACGGAGGGGACCTACGCTCCGTAGGATGGTCCACGTTCCGTGGGAGTTAATCGGGGGTCAAGGGGGCAACTTAGGAGCTTTAGGGTCAATCTACGCCCCACCAGTATGGAGTGTGCACTGACCTAGGCCCCATAGGTGGTGGCCGGAGGTCACACCTGCGAGCTATCCAAAAACTGCCAAAGGTAAGTTTTCCTAATTAATTCCCAATTTAATGATTTTAGTGTAGGGTCGTTTTATACTGATTTAATAGACCTATATAAACTATTTTATATCATTAAACACCTCATTAATTCATTATAACCCAAGACACCAAAACAAAACCCAACTACTTTCTCCTCCTCTCCAGAAGTCTTCTCTCTAGAACCTCCATTGAAGAACCACCAATGATATCAACTAGGCCTTGAAACTAGTCTTTTATATTGGATGCTTAGGAAACTTCACCTCTTCATTCTCCAAGTTGTGCCATAGATCTATTAGCCCTATCTTATCCCTTATCCGACGGTCTTTAGGATATGACTATTATAAGAGTGTATGCTACAAGGATTGCGGGAAAAAGGTTGGTTCTGATGCCAATTATTGCTATGTGACTTGTGATATTTGAGGTAATAGATTGTGATGTTAGCTTTTAGTGTGAATGATGATTCATAGTAGCCTTTATGTTATAAAGGATGTTTAGAAGAATTTGAGTAGGCTTACTCCCAAAGGGAGTGATAGTGTGCCTACCTGGCAAGGTGATTGCGAGGTTATGATTAGTTGTTGGTAGAGCCTAACTTAGCCATTATGAGTTTTGTGATGTGTTGGAGGACTTGATGAGTGTTTTACGTGATGCCTAGAGATGTTGAGTGAGTAGACTCTTTGAAAGAGGTTAGAAGTGTAATTCTCCATTGTTAAAATCCCCTTGTGTGATGGATATGAAAGGTTGAGTGTGCTAGATGTCCATGATTTGGTTTGGCTTAAAATTCTTACCTTAAAAAGGGTGTAGTAAGTTTGAGAAGTTTAATCCCAATTTGGTAGGCTCATATGAGACTTTGAGTGGTGTTGGTAAGGTTGCTTGTGAGCAAAAGTGCTTAGATGGGAACCTCTCTAATTTAGAAGTAATAATTGGGATCTTAGTCCGGCAAGTTAAGAAATATAAGAATAAGAAACTGCTTCCATGAGAATATAGAGGAGTGGAATTTATTAAAGGTGCTTAATTGGGAGGCCAAGGGCCAATGAGATGTCCCAATATCCTTATGTTCCCTTCTATTCCTCCTCTAACTCAAAGATGATAAGTTCAGCTTGAATCATTTTATGATTTGGAGTCATGGATAATATATGTGTCCTATGATTCCTTTGTCCCTTAGAGTTACTCTTGTTAACCTTGGTAGGGCTTGCATGCATGGTTATTAGACCCCTTTTAGTTTTAGAGCCCGATAAGGTTATAATAAGCATTGGTAAGGCTTGAGTTGTTAGAAACGAGTAGTATTTCAGGTCTTAGTAAAAAGGGGCTTACTCCCAAGGGGGAGATCATGTTCTTAGATAGCAATATTGATTGAGAGTCCTGATGTCCTCATCCTTTTCTTCTATTCCTATTCGAGCTTGAGACCAAAAGTTCCTTTTGGGGTTTGCTATATGTTTTGGAGTGATGTGTGTTTAAACAAATTTCCATGAACTCCTTGTGTTATACATGCTTTTTATGAAATCATGTTCCTCATTTTGTTATGCATTTTAGTATGAAAGTGTCATATTTGACTTCATGAGATTATTTGATGAACATGTTTTGTTATGCTTTAGATGAAAGGGGCATATTGGCTCCATAGTGTAGTGTTGAGCTTGCTTTAGTTTTGAAAAGATAGTTCCTCCTATGATTATGTGATTGGTGATGTTTGGAAATATTGGTATAGGCTCACTACTAAGGGGGAGATTGTGTGCCTTGGCAATGTTGTTGATATGTGCTTAGGTGTTGCCATGACTTCCTTATATAATCCATGTTTATGAAAACTAGTGTGTTGAAAGAAAATGAGTTTATGTGGATTATTTCCCTCATGTTGTAGTGCATTGAGTATGTGTTGCCTATTGAACTTCATGAGGAGAATATATGAGCATGTTTTAGTTAGGAGTTGAGAATTCCTCCTTGAATAAAATGTTCTTTGAGAAGTGATTGCATATGAGCTCCATAAGAGTATGTGGACAATGTTATGACTAGGAGAAGGTAGTTCCTCCTATGAACATAAGATATGTTGCATTTCATACATAATGAGTTTGTAGATGTAGTACCTACTTCCTTGTATTTGCATTGATCATGTTGAATTGGAGTTGATGTCACCTCCTTTGAATAAATTCACATTATGAATAGTGAATCTTGATTTGTGCATTAGTGATGTTTCATGCATGATGGGCTGCTAGTCTTGAGTCTTTAATTCCATAAAATATTTTAAGTGTCATTCGAGGATGAATGTTCCTAAGGGGGAGATAATTCAACAATTGTGAAACTAGTAAGACCAAGCTAGAGTCTAACGAAAACTAATAGGTGAAAGCAGAGCGGACATGTGAGCTTTTGAGGTTGTTGTTTTGTTATATGTTGCATATTGACTTCCCGAGCCTACGTGGAGGTTTCTAGGGGTTAAACGTCAAGGCAGCACCCCCCAAAGACCAACCAAGGGTCCTTGAAGGGGAGCCTTAAGTCTAGACCCCAAGGCTGCCAAGTTCCCAAAATTATGCCAAAAATGTGTCACCCACGGAGGGGACCTACGCTCTGTAGGATGATCCATGTTCCATGGGAGTGAATCCTGGGTCAAGGGGGCAACTTAGGAGCTTCAGGGTCAATCTACGCCCCACCAGTACGGAGTGTGAACTGACCTACACCCCGTACGTGGTGGCCGTAGGTCACACCTGCGAGCCATCCAAACACTGCCAAAGGTAAGTTTTCCTAATTTAATGATCTTAGTGTATTGTCCTTTTATACTTATTTAATAGACCTATATAAACTATTTTATATCATTAAACACCTCATTAATTCATTATAACCCAAGACCCCAAAACAAAGCCCAACTACTTCCACCTCCTCTCCAGAAGTCTTCTCTCTAGAACATCAATTGAAGAACCACCAAAGATATCAACTAGGCCTTGAAACTAGTCTTTTATATTGGATGCTTAGGAAACTTCACCTCTTCATTCTCCAATTCGTGCCATAGATCTATAAGCTCTATCTTATCCCTTATCCGACGGTCTTTAGGATGTGACTATTAAAAGAGTGTATGCTACAAGGAGTGAGGGAAAAAGGTTGGTTGTGATGCCAATTATGGCTATGTGACTTGTGATATTTGAGGTAATAGATTGTGATGTTAGCTTTTAGTGTGAATGATGCCTCATAGTAACCTTTATGTTATAAAGGTTGTTTAGAAGAATTTGAGTAGGCTTACTCCCAAAGGGAGTGATAGTGTTCCTACATGGCAAGGTGATTGCGAGGTTATGATTAGTTGTTGGTAGAACCTAACTTAGCCATTATGAGTTTTATGATGTGTTGGAGGATTTGATGAGTGTTTAAGTGATGCCTAGAGATGTTGAGTGAGTAGACTCTTTGAAAGAGGTTAGAAGTGTAATTCTCCATTGTTAAAATCCCCTTGTGTGATGGATATAATAGGTTGACTGTGCTAGATATCCATGATTTGGTTTGGCTTAAAATTCTCACCGTAAAAAAGGGTGTAGTGAGTTTGAGGAGTTCAATCCCAATTTGGTAGGCTCATATGAGACTTTGAGTGGTGTTGGTAAGGTTGCTTGTCAGCAATATTGCTTAGATGGGAACCTCTCTAAGTTAGAAGTAATAATTGGGATCTTAGACCGGCAATTTAAGAAATATAAGAATAAGAAAGTGCTTCCATGAGAATATAGAGGAGTGGTATTTAGTAAAGGTGCTTAATTGGGAGGCCAAGGGCCAATGAGATGTCCCAATATCCTTATGTTCCCTTCTATTCCTCCTCTAACTCAAAGATGATAAGTTCAGCTTGACTCATTTTATGATTTGGAGTCATGGATGACATATGTGTCCTATGGTTCCTTTGACCCTTAGAGTTCCTCTTGTTAACCTTGGTAGGGTTTGCATGCATGGTTATTAGACCCCTATTAGTTTTAGAGCCCGATAAGGTTATAATGAGCATTGGTAAGACTTGAGTTGTTAGAAACGAGTAGTATTTCAGGTCTTAGTAAAAAGGGGCTTACTCCCAAGTGGGAGATCATGTGGTTAGATAGCAATATTGATTGAGAGTCCTGATGTCCTCATCCTTTTCTTCTATTCCTATTCGAGCTTGAGACCAAAAGTTCCTTTTGGGGTTTGCTATATGTTTTGGAGTCATGTGTGTTTTAACAAATTTCCATGAACTCCTTGTGTTATACATGCTTTTGATAAATTCATGTTAAAATGAGCTGTATTAATCATGTTCCTCGTGTTGTTATGCATTTTAGTATGAAAATGTCATATTTGACTTCATGATATTATTTGATGAACATGTTTTGTTATGCTTTAGATGTAAGGGGCATATGGGCTCCATAGTGTACTGTTGAACTTGGTTTAGTTTTGAAAAGATAGTTCCTCCTATGATTATGTGATTGGCGATGTTTGGAAGTATTGGTATAGGCTCACTCCTAGGGGGTAGGGGTTAGGTTTTATTAGGATTTAGGATTTCTTAGAGTTTAGAGCTTCTTAGAGTTTCATAAGGCTTGCGGTTGGGGGTTTATCCCTAAGGTTTAGGGTTTAATTTTCTTAGGATTTGAGTTTAACATTTAAGGTCTCCTAGGTTTTTTTTGTGTTATTTAGTGTGTAGGGTTTAGTGTTTAGGTTTTAAAGGTTTTTAGTGTTTAGGTTTTCTTAGGATTTAGGATTTTTTAGGACTTAGGGCATCTTAGAGTTTCATATGGCTTAGGGCTGGGGGTTTATCCCTAAGGTTTAGGGTTTGGGGTTTTCTTAGGGTTTGGGTTTTGGGCTTATGATTTATAAGGGTTTAGGGTTCGAGGTTTAGAGTTTGGGATTTATGGTTCTTGAGGTTTTGGGGTTTAAAACTTTTTTTTTTTAGGTTTTTTAGGGTTTAGGTTTTCTTACTGATATTTAGGGTTTAGGTTTTCTTAGTGATTTTTTAGGGTTTAGGGTTTAGGATCATAGGTTTTAGGGTATTAGGGTTTATAAGGGTTTAGGAGTTAGAGATTCTTAAGGTTTCTTGGTTTAGGATTTAGGGCTTCGGATTTTAGGTTAAGAGTTTTTTAGAATTTATGGTTTTTTTTATGTTTATGATTTTTATGATTAAAGTTTTTAAATGTTTTAGGGTTTCTTAGGTATTTTTAAGAATTGGGATTTCTTAAGATTTAGGGTTAAGTAGGCCTAATATAGGGCATAGGATTTTAAGTTTAGGGTTTTTCTAGGGCTTATGGTTTTAAAGGGTTTTTCTTTCCGGGTATTGTAGTTGTAGGTGTTTCAAATGATTTTAGGGTTTAGGGTTTCTTAGGATTCCATATGGTTTGGGGTTTAGGGTAAAGGAGTTTCTTAGCGTATATATTTAGCGTTTAGGATTTCTTACGGTTAGGTTTTTTAAACGGTTTTTAGGATTTAGGGTTTTGGGCTTAAGATTTTCTAGTGTTCTATTAGGTTTAGAGTAATATTTAGGTTTAGGGTTTTAAGGTGTTTAGGATTTCTATGGTTTTTTAACGATTAGGGGATTTATAGGGTTTTTAGGGTTTTGGGTTTTTAAAAGTTTAGGGTTTTAAAAGTCTTTTCGGGTTTTTTTTATTTCTTAAAGTTTAGGGTTTCTTAGGGTTTAGCCTTAAGGTTTAGGCAGAAGGGTTTAGGGTTTCTTTGGGTATAAGGTCTAAGTATTTATTTAAGGGATTTTAAGGTTTAGGGCTTAAGTTTTTGTTGAATTTTTTAGGTTGAGGAGTTTAAAAGGGGTTTTCAAGATTGTTTTAATTTTTTTACTGTTTAGGGGTTCTTACGGCTTAGGGTTTCTTGGGTTTAGGGCTTAGGATTTTATATTTAGAGTTTGTAGGGATTAGGTATTTTAAATGTGTTTTTATGTTTAGTGTTTTTAAAGGTGTTTTTAGGCTTTAGGGTCTGTTGGTGTTTCATAAGACCTGGGGTTTCCCTAAGGTTTAGGGTTTAGGGTTTCTTAGGTATTTCAGATTTCTTAGGTTTAGGCTTTTAAAGGTGTTGATATAATATGCTTATGATATGCCAACTCAAGGTTATCTTGGGGTCACTCGTGATCCTAGGTCTCGTGTTACGTCAAGTGCGTAACCTCGGGGAGTGACAAAAACAATGTATGAATAAAAAGCCTCCGAAAGACTAGAGATGCTGGGACATGCCCCCAACTAACTCTATCAAAATTGAAACTAAAATAAAAGACTGAATATAAAACATATAAATTGTCCAAGAAAAAGGAGGACTCACCACTGATATTACTGCATACAGATCGGGAACCGTTCTCCGCGTGATCTGAATGTTAAGGACCTGAACCTACATTAAGAGAAGATGTAGCGTAGACTATGTATCAGTAGTTGAAAGATTCTGAGCGTACATGACATGATAAAGCTGAACAAATATATATAACTTAATGGAACATATTGAACAACGATATAATTTGAGCATTATTAAGAAGAGTTTAGGTATTTGGTTAAGGGTTTTTAGGTTAGGGTTTAGAGCTTAAGTTTTTCTAAAAAAAAATCGGTCAAGAGTGTTTTTCAATTTTGGATTGTTAAAGTTTTTTTAGGATCATTATTGTTTTTACGATATATGAGTTCTAAGGGTTTAGGACTTGGGGTTTTAGATTAAGGAATTTTTTTAGGGTTTTTAAGTTTTGTTTTCGGGATTTCTAGTTTTAGGGTTTTAAAGGTTTTTAGGGGTTAGGTTTTATTAGGATTTAGGATTTCTTAGAGTTTAGGGCTTCTTAGAGTTTCATAAGGCTTAGGGTTGGGGGGTTTATCCCTATGGTTTAGGGTTTAATTTTCTTAGGATTTGAGTTTAACATTTAAGGTCTCCTAGGTTTTTTTTGGGTCATTTAGGGTGTAGGGTTTAGTGTTTAGGTTTTAAAGGTTTTTAGTGTTTAGGTTTTCTTAGGATTTAGGATTTTTTAGGATTTAGGGCTTCTTAGAGTTTCATAAGGGTTAGGGCTGGGGGTTTATCCCTAAGGTTTAGGGTTTGGGTTTCTTAGGGTTTGAGTTTAACATGTAAGGTCTCCTAGTTTTTTTTTGGGTCATTTAGGGTGTAGGGTTTAGTGTTTAGGTTTATGGTTTTTCTATGGTTTAGGGTTTAGGATTGTTAGGTTTAAGATTTTTTAGGTTTAGAGTTTTTAAGGTTTTTTTTGTAGTTTTTTAGTGTTTAGTTTTGTTAAGATTTAGGATTTCTTAGGGTTTAGGGCTTCTTAGAGTTTCATAAATCTTAGGGTTGGGGTTTAGGGTTTAGGTTTCTTAGGGTTTGAATTGACCATTTAAGGTCTCCTACGTTTTTTTTTGGGTCATTTAGTGTGTAGGGTTTAGTATTTTAGGTTTAGTGTTTTTCTAGAATAGGGTTTAGGTTTGTTAGGTTTAAGATTTTTTAGAGGTTTTCTAGGTTTTAATGTTTTTTACGTTTTTCTTTGTTGTTTTTAAGGGTTTTGGGTTTCTTAGTGCTTTTTTGGGTTTAGGGTTTGGGGTTTTCTTAGGGTTTGGGTTTTGGGCTTATTATTTATAAGGGTTTAGGGTTTAAGGTTTAGAGTTTGGGATTTATGGTTCTTTAGGTTTAGGTATTTTAGGGTTTAGGTTTTCTTAGTGATTTTTTAGGGTTTAGGGATTAGGATCGTAGGTTTTAGGGTATTAGGGTTTATAAGGGTTTAGGAGTTTGAGTTTCTTAGGGTTTCTTGGTTTAGGATTTAGGGCTTCGGATTTTGGGTTAAGAGTTTTTTAGAGTTCATGGTTTTTTTTATGTTTATGATTTTTATGATTAAGGTTTTTAAATGTTTTAGGGTTTCTTAGATATTTTTAAGAATTTGGATTTCGTAAGATTTAGGGTTATGTAGGCCTAATATAGGGCATAGGATTTTAAGTTTAGTGTTTTTTCTAGGGCTTATGGTTTTAAATGGTTTTTCTTTCCGGGTATTACAGTTGTACGTGTTTAAATGGATTTTAGGGTTTAGGGTTTCTTATGTTTCCTTATGGTTTGGGGTTTAAGGTTTAGCCCTATGATTTAGAGTTTCTTAGCGTATATTATTTAGAGTTCAGGATTTCTTAGGGTTGGAGGTTTATACCTAAGGTTTCTTAGGGTTTGAATTGAACATTTATGGTCTCCTACGTTTTTTTTGGGTCATTTAGGGTGTAGTGTTAAGTGTTTTAGGTTTAGGGTTTTTCTAGAAAAGGGTTTAGGTTTGTTAGGTTTAAGATTTTTTAGAGGTTTTCTAGGTTTTAATGTTTTTTAAGTTTTTCTTTGTTGTTTTTTAGGGTTTTGGGTTTCTTAGTGCTTTTTTTGGTTTAGGGTTTGGGGTTTTCTTAGGGTTTGCATTTTGGGCCTATGATTTATAAGGGTTTAGAGTTCAAGGTTTAGAGTTTGTGATTTATGGTTCTTTAGGTATAGGGGTTTTAAACTTTATTTTTTAGGATTTTTAGAGTTTAGGTTTTCTTAGTGATTTTTTAGGGTTTAGGGTTTAGGATCGTAGGTTTTAGGGTATTAGGGTTTATAAGGGTTTAGGAGTTAGAGTTTCTTAGGGTTTCTTGGTTTAGGATTTAGGGCTTCGGATTATAGGTTAAGAGTTTTTTAGTGTTTTTGGTTTTTTCTATGTTTATGATTTTTATGATAAAGGTTTTGAAATGTTTTAGGGTTTCTTAGGTATTTTTAAGAATTTGGATTTCTTAAGATTTAGGGTTACGTAGGCCTAATATAGGGCATATGATTTTAAGTTTAGGGTTTTTTCTAGGGCTTATGGTTTTAAAGGGTTTTTCTTTCCGGGTATTATAGTTGTAGGTGTTTAAATGGACTTTAGGGTTTAGGGTTTCTTAGATTCCATATTGTTTAGGGTTTAAGGTTTAACCCTATGATTTAGAGTTTCTTAGCGTAAATTATTTAGCGTTTAGGATATTTTAGGGTATGGTTTTTTTAAGGGTTTTTCGGATTTAGGGTTTTGGGCTTAAGACTTTCTAGTGTTCTATTAGGTTTAGAGTAATATTTAGGTTTAGGGTTTTAAGGTGTTTAAGATTTGTATGGTTTTTTTAACTATTAAGGGGTTCTTAGATCTTAGGGGATTTATAGGGTTTTGGGTTTTTAAAAGTTTAGGGTTTTAAAAGTCTTTTAGGGTTTTTTTTATTTCTTAAAGTTTAGGGTTTCTTAGGGTTTAGCCTTTAGGTTTAGGCGGAAGGGTTTAGGGTTACTTTGGGTATAAGGTCTAAGTATTTATTTAAGGGTTTCTAAGGTTTAGGGCTTAAGTTTTTGTTGAATGTTTTAGGTTTAGGATTTAAAAAGGGGTTTTCAAGATTGTTATGATTTTTTACTGTTTAAGGGTTCTTACGGCTTAGGGTTTCTTTGGGTTTAGGGTTTAGGATTTTAAATTTAGAGTTTTTAGGGATTATGGAATTTAAGGTTTTTTTTAGGTTTAGTGTTTTTAAAGGTGTTTTTAGGCTTTAGGGTCTGTTGGTGTTTCATAAATCCTGGGGTTTCCCTAAGGTTTAGGGTTTAGGGCTCTTTAGGGATTTCAGACCCCCTAGGTTTAGGCTTTTAAAGGTTTTGATCATGCTTATGATATGCCAACTCAAGCTTAGCTTGGGGTCATTCGTTATCCTAGGTCTCGTGTTACGTCAAGTGGGTAACCTCGGGGAGTGACAAAAACAACGTATGAATAAAAATCCTCTAAAAGACTAGAGATGCTAGGACATGCCCCCAACTAACTCTAGAAAAACTGAAAATAAAATGAAAGACGGAATATAAAACATATAAATCATTTTACAAAAACGAGGACTCACCACTGATTTTGCTGAATACGGATTGGGAACCGATCTCCGCGTGATCTGAATGTTAAGGACCTGAACATACATAAAGAGATGATGTAGCGTAGACTATGTATCAGTAGTTGTAAGATTCTGAGCATGCATGACATGATAAAGCTCAACAAATATATATAACTTAATTGAGTATATTGAACAATGATATAATCTGAGCATCATTAAGAAGAGTTTAGGTATTTGGTTAAGGGTTTTTAGATTAGGGTTTAGAGCTTAAGTTTTTCTAAAAAAAATTCGATCAATAGTTTTTTTCAATTTAGGGTTGTGAAACATTTTTTAGGATAATTATTGTTTTTACGATATATGAGCACTACGGGTTTAGGAATTGGGGTTTTAGATTGAGGAATTTTTTTAGGGTTTATAAGGTTTGGTTTTGGGATGTTTAGTTTTAGGGTTTTAAAGGTTTTTAGGGGTTAGGTTTTATTAGGATTTAGGATTTCTTATAGTTTTGGGCTTCCTAGAGTTTCATAAGGCTTAGGGTTGGGGGTTTATCCCTAAGGTTTAGGGTTTAATTTTCTTAGGATTTGAGTTTAACATATAAGGTCTCCTAGGTTTTTTTTGGGTCATTTTGGGTGTAGGGTTTAGTGTTTAGGTTTTAAAGGTTTTTAGGGTTTAGGTTTCTTAGGACTTAGGATTTTTTAGGATTTAGGGCTTCTTAGAGTTTCATAAGGCTTAGGGCTGGAGGTTTATCCCTAAGGTATAGGGTTTGGGTTTCTTAGGGTTTGAGTTTAACATTTAAGGTCTCCTAGATTTTTTTTGGGTCATTTAGGTTGTCGGGATTAGTGTTTAGGTTTAGGGTTTTTCTATGGTTTAGGGTTTAGGTTTGTTAGGCTTAAGATGTTTTAGGTTTAGAGTTTTTAAAGATTTTTTTGTAGTTTTTTAGTGTTTATTTTTCTTAGGATTTAGGATTTCTTAGGGTTTGGGGCTTCTTAGAGTTTCATAAGTTTTAGGGTTGGGGGTTTATCCCTAAGGTTTAGGGTTTAATTTCTTAGGATTTGTGTTTAACATTTAAGGTCTCCTAGGATTTTTATTGGGTCATTTAGGGTGTAGGTTTAGTGTTCGGGTTTTTAAGGTTTTTATTGTTTAGGTTTCTTAGGATTTAGGGCTTCTTAGAGTTTCATAAGGCTTAGGGCTGGGGGTTTATCCCTAAGGTGTAGGGTTTGGATTTCTTAGGGTTAGAGTTTAACATTCAAGGTCTCCTAGATTTTTTTGGGTCATTTAGGGTGTAGGGTTTAGTGTTTAGGTTTAGGGTTTTTCTATGGTTTAGGGTTTAGGTTTGTTTGGTTTAAGATTTTTTAGGTTTAGAGTTTTTAAAGTTTTTTTTGTAGTTTTTTAGTGTTTAGTTTTCTTAGGTTTTAGAATTTCTTAGAGTTTAGGGCTTCTTAGAGTTTCATAAGGCTTAGGGATGGGGGTTTAGGGTTATAGTTTCTTAGGGTTTGAATCGAACATTTAAGGTGTCCTACGTTTTTTTGGGTCATTTAGGGTGTAGGGTTTAGTGTTTTAGGTTTAGGGTTTTTCTAGAATAGGGTTTAGGTTTGTTAGGTTTAAGATTTTTTAGAGGTTTTCTAGGTTTTAATGTTTTTTAAGTTTTTCTTTGTTTGTTTTTAGTGTTTTGGGTTTCTTTGTGCTTTTTTGGGTTTAGGGTTTGGGGTTTTCTTAGGGTTTGGGTTTTGGGCTTATGATTTATAAGGGTTTAGGGTTCGAGGTTTAGAGTTTAGGATTTATGGTTCTTTAGGTTTAGGGTTTTTAAACTTTTTCTTTTAGGTTTTTTAGGGTTTAGGGTTTAGGGTTTAGGATCATTGGTTTTAGGCTATTAGGGTTTATAAGGGTTTAGGAGGTAGAGTTTGTTAAGGTTTCTTGGTTTAGGATTTAGCGCTTCGGATTTTAGGTTAAGAGTTTTTTAGAGTTTATGGTTTTTTTTATGTTTATGATTTTTATGATTAAGGTTTTTAAATGTTTTAGGGTTTCTTAGGTATGTTTAAGAATTTGGATTTCTTAAGATTTAGGGTTACGTAGGCCTAATATAGGGCATAAGATTTTAAGTTTAGGGTTTTTTCTAGGGCTTATGGTTTTAAAGGGTTTTTCTTTCCGAGTATTATAGTTGTAGGGGTTGAAATGGATTTTAGGGTTTAGGGTTTCTTAGCATTCCATATGGTTTGGGGTTTAAGGTTTAGCCCTATGATTTAGAGTTTCTTAACGTATATTATTTAGCGTTTAGGATTTCTTAGGGTTTGGTTTTTATAAGGGTTTTTAGTATTTAGGGTTTTGGGCTTAATATTTTCTAGTTTTCTATTAGGTTTAGAGTAATATTTAGGTTTAGGGTTTTAAGGAGTTTAGGATTTCTATGGTTTTTTAACGATTAAGGGGTTCTTAGATCTTAGGGCATTTATAGGGTTTTTAGGGTTTTGGGTTTTTAAAAGTTTAGGGTTTTAAAAGTCTTTTAGGGTTTTTTTTATTTCATAAAGTTTAGGGTTTGTTAGGGTTTAGTCTTAAGGTTTGGGCGGAAGGGTTTAGGGTTTCTTGGGTATAAGGTCTAAGTATTTATTTAAGGGTTTTTAAGGTTTAGGGCTTAATTTTTTGTTAAATTTTTTAGGTTTAGTATTTTAAATGGGGTTTTCAAGATTGTTATGATTTTTTACAGTTTAGAGGTTCTTACGGCTTATCATTTCTTTGTCCTTAGGAATTAGGATTTTAAATTTAGAGTTTTTAGGGATTAGGGATGTTGAGGGTGTTTTTAGGTTTAGTGTTTTTAAAGGTGTTTTTAGGCTTTAGGATCTGTTGGTGTTTCGTAAGTCCTGGGGTTTCCCTAAGGTTTAGGGTTTAGGGTTTCTTAGGGATTTCAGACTTCTTAGGTTTAGGCTTTTAAAGGTGTTGATCTTATATTCTTATGATATGCCAACTCAAGGTTAGCTTTGGGGTCACTCGTGATCCTAGGTCTCGTGTTACTTCAAGTGGGTAACCTCGGGGAGTGACAAAAACAATGTATGAATAAAAAGCCTCTAAAATACTAGAGATGTTGGGACATTCCCCCAACTAACTCTAGCAAAACTGAAACTAAAATGAAAGACTAAATATAAAACATATAAATCTTCCTAGAAAAACGAGGACTCACCACTGATATTGCTGAATACGGATCGGGAACCGATCTCCGCGTGATCTGAATGTTAAGGACCTGAACCTACATTAATAGAAGATGTAGCGTAGACTATGTTTCAGTAGTTGAAAGATTCTGAGCATGCATGACATGATAAAGCTGAGCAAATATATATAACTTAATAGAGCATATTGAACAATGATAGAATCTGAGCATTATTAAGAAGAGTTTAGGTATTTGGTTTAGGGTTTTTAGGTTAGGGTTTAGAGCTTAAGTTTTTCTAAGAAAAATCCGATCAAGAGTTTTTTTCAATTTAGGATTGTTTAACATTTTTTAGGATCATTATTGTTTTTACGATATATTAGCTCTTAGGAATTGGGGTTTTATATTAAGGGATTTTTTTAGGGTTTTTGAGGTTTGTTTTCAGGATTTTTAGTTTTAGGGTTTTAAAAGTTTCTAGGGGTTAGGTTTTATTAGGATTTAGGATTTCTTAGAGTTTAGGGCTTGTTAGAGTTTCATAAGGCTTAGGGTTGGGGGTTTATCCCTAAGGTTTAGAGTTTAATTTTCTTAGGATTTGAGTTTAACATTTAAGGTCTCCTATGTTTTTTTTGGGTCATTTAGGGTATAGCGTTTTAAGTTTAGGGTTTTTTCTAGGGCTTATGGTTTTAAAGGATTTTTCTTTCCGGGTATTATAGTTGTTGGTGTTTAAATGGATTTTAGGGTTTAGGGTTTCTTAGGATTCCATATGGTTTGGGGTTTAAGGTTTAGCCCTATGATTTAGAATTTCTTAGCGTATATTATTTTCCGTTTAGGATTTCTTAGGGTTTGGTTTTTTTAAGGGTTTTTAGGATTTAGGGTTTTGGGCTTAAACTTTTCTAGAGTTCTATTAGGTTTAAAGTAATATTTAGGTTTAGGGTTTTAAGGTGTTTAGGATTTCTATGGTTTTTTAACGATTAAGGGGTTCTTAGATCTTAGGGGATTTATAGGATTTTTAGGGTTTTGGATTTTTAAAAGTTTAGGTTGTTAGAAGTCTTTTAGGGTTTTTTTTTATTTCTTAAAGTTTAGGGTTTCTTAGGGTTTAGCCTTAAGGTTTAGGCGGAACGGTTTAGGGTTTCTTTGGGTATAAGGTCTAAGTATTTATTTAAGGGTTTTTAAGGTTTAGGGCTTAAGTTTTTGTTGAATTTTTCAGGTTTAGGATTTTAAATGGGGTTTTCAAGATTGTTATAATTTTTTACTGTTTAAGGGTTCTTACGGCTTAGGGTTTCTTTGGGTTTAGGGATTAGGATTTTAAATTTAGAGTTTTTAGGGATTAGGGATGTTGAGGGTGTTTTTAGGTTTAGTATTTTTTAAAGGTGTTTTTAGGCTTTAGGGTCTGTTGGTGTTTCATAAATCCTGGGTTTCCCTAAGGTTTAGGGTTTAGGGTTTCTTAGGGATTTCAGATTTCTTAGGTATAGGCTTTTAAAGGTGTGGATATAATATGCTTATGATATGCCAACTCAAGGTTAGCTTGGGGTCACTCGTGATCCAACGTTTCGTGTTACGTCAAGTGGGTTACCTTGGGGAGTGACTAAAACAATGTATGAATAAAAAGCCTCTAAAAGACTAGAGATGCTGGGACATGCCCCCAACTAACTCTAGCAAAATAGAAACTAAAATGAAAGACTGAATATAAAACATATAAATCGTCCTAGAAAAACGAGGACTCACCACTGATAATGCTGAATACGGATCGAGAACCGATCTCCGCGTAATCTGAATGTTAAGGACCTGAACCTACAATAAGAGAAGATGTAGCGTAGACTATGTATCAGTAGTTGAAAGATTCTGAGCATGCATGACATGATAAAGTTGAACAAATATATAAAACTTAATAGAGCATAATGAACAATGATATAATCTGAGCATTATTAAGAAGAGTTTAGGTATTTGGTTAAGGGTTTTTAGGTTAGGGTTTAGAGCTTAATTTTTTCTAAAAAAAATTCGATGAAGAGGTTTTTTCAATTTAGGATTGTTGAAGATTTTTTAGGATCATTATTGTTTTTTTGATATATGAGCTCTAAGGGTTTAGGACTTGGGGTTTTAGATTTAGGAATTTTTTTAGGGTTTTTAAGGTTTGTTTTCGGGATTTTTAGTTTTAGGGTTTTAAAGGTTTTTAGGTGTTAAGTTTTATTAGGATTTAGGATTTCTTAGAGTTTGGGGCTTCTTAGAGTTTCATAAGGATTAGGGTTGTGGGTTTATCCCTAAGGTTTAGGGTTTAATTTTCTTTGGATTTGAGTTTAACATTTAAGGCTCCTAGTATTTTTTTGGGTCATTTAGGGTGTAGGGTTTGGTGTTTAGGTTTTAAAGGTTTTTAGTGTTTAGGTTTTCTTAGGATTTAGGATTTTTTATGATTAAGGGCTTCTTAGAGTTTCATCAAGCTTAGGGCAGGGGGTTTATCCCTAAGGTTTAGGGTTGTGGTTTCTTAGGGTTTGAGTTTAACATTTAAGGTCTCCTAGAATTTTTTTGGGTCATTTAGGCTGTAGGGTTTAGTGTTTAGGTTTAGGGTTTTTTTATGGCTTAGGGTTTAGGTTTGTTAAGTTTAATAGTTTTTAGGTTTAGAGTTTTTCAAGTTTTTTTTGTAGTTTTTCAGTGTTTAGTTTTCTTAGGATTTAGGATTTCTTAGGGTTTAGGGCTTCATAGAGTTTCATAAGGCTTAGGGTTGGGGGTTTATACCTAAGGTTTAGGGTTTAGGTTTCTTAGGGTTTGAATTGAACATTTAAGGTCTCCTACGTTTTTTTTGGGTCATTTAGGGTGTAGAGTTTAGTGTTTTAGGTTTATGGTTTTTCTAGAATAGGGTTTAGGTTTGTTAGGTTTAAGATTTTTTTGAGGTTTTCTAGTGTTTAATGTTTTTTAAGTTTTTCTTTGTTGTTTTTTATGGTTTTGGGTTTCTTAGTGCTTTTTTGGGTTTAGGGTTTGGAGTTTTCTTAGGGTTTGGGTTTTGGCTTATGATTTATAAGTGTTTAGGGTTCAAGGTTTAGAGTTTGGGATTTATGGTTTTTTAGGTTTATGGGTTTTAAACATTTTTTTTTAGGTTTTTTAGGGTTTAGGTTTTCTTAGTGATTTTTTAGGGTTTAGGGTTTAGGATCATAGGTTTTAGGGTATTAGGGTTTATAAGGATTTAGGAGTTAGTTTCTCAGGGTTTCTTGGTTTAGCATTTAGGGCTTCGGATTTTAGGTTAAGAGTTTTTTAGAGTTTATGGTTTTTTTTATGTTTATGATTTTTATGATTAAGGTTTTTAAATGTTTTAGGGTTTCTTAGGTATTTTTAAGAATTTGGATTTCTTAAGACTTAGGGTTACGTAGGCCTATCATAGGGCATAGGATTTTAAGTTTAGGGTTTTTTCTAGGGCTTATGGTTTTAAAGTGTTTTTTTTCCGGGTATTATAGTTGTAGGTGTTTTAATGGATTTTAGGGTTTCTTAGGATTCCATATGGTTTGGGGTTTAAGGTTTAGCCCTATGATTTAGAGTTTCTTAGCGTATATTATTTAGCGTTTAGGATTTCTTAGGGTTTGGTTTTTTTAAGGGTTTTTAGGATTTAGGGTATTGGGCTTAAGATTTTCTAGTGTTCTATTAGGTTTATAGTAATATTTAGGTCTAGGGTTTTAAGGTATTTAGCATTGCTATGGTTTTTTAACGATTAAGGGGTTCTTAGAACTTAGGGGATTTATACGGTTTTTTGGGTTTTGGGTTTTTAAAAGTTTAGGGTTTTAAAAGTCTTTTGGGGTTTTTTTTATTTCTTAAAGTTTAGGGTTTGTTAGGGTTTAGCCTTAAGGTTTAGGTGGAAGGGTTTTGATTTCTTTGGGTATAAGGTCTAAGTATTTATTTAAGGGTTTTTAAGGTTTAGGGCTTAAGTTTTTGTTGAATTTTTTAGGTTTAGGATTTTAAATGGGGTTTTCAAGATTGTTATGATTTTTTACTTTTAGGGGTTCTTACGGCTTAGGGTTTCTTTGGGTTTAGGGCATAGGATTTTAAATTTAGAGTTTTTAGGGATTAGGGATTTTAAGGGTGTTTTTAGGTTTAGTGTTTTTAAAGGTGTTTTTAGGCTTTAGGGTCAGTTGGTGTTTCATAAGTCATGGGGTTTCCTTACGGATTAGGGTTTAGGGTTTCTTAGGGATTTCAGATTTCTTAGGTTTCGGCTTTTAAAGGTATTGATCTAATATGCTTATGATATGCCAACTCAAGGTTAGCTTGGGGTCACTCGTGATCCTAGGTCTCGTGTTACGTCAAGTGGGTAACCTCGGGGAGTGACAAAAACAATGTATGAATAAAAAGCCTCTAAAAGACTAGATATGCTGGGACATGCCCCCAACTAACTCTAGAAAAACTGAAACTAAAATGAAAGACTAAATATAAAACATATAAATTGTCCTAGAAAAACGAGGACTCACCATTGATATTACTGAATACGGATCGGGAAACGATCTTCGCGTGATCTGAATGTTAAGGACCTGACCTACATTAAGAGAAGATGTAGCGTTGACTATTTATCAGTAGTTGAAAGATTCTGAGCATGCATGACATGATAAAGTTGAACAAATATATATAACTTAAGAGAGTATATTGAACAATGATATAATCTGAGCATTATTAAGAAGAGTTTAGGTATTTGGTTAAGGGTTTTTAGGTTAGGGTTTAGAGCTTAAGTTTTTCTAAAAAGAATTCGGTCAAGAGTTTTTTTCAATTTAGGATTGTTAAATATTTTTTAGGATCATTATTGTTTTTACGATATATGAGCTCTAAGGGTTTAGGACTTGGGGTTTTAGATTTAGGAATTTTTTTAGGGTTTTTAAGGTTTGTTTTCGGGTTTTTTAGTTTTAGGGTTTTAAAGGTTTTTAGGGGTTAGGTTTTATTAGGATTTAGGATTTATTAGAGTTTAGGGCTTCTTAGAGTTTCATAAGGCTTAGGGTTGGGGATTTATCCCTAAGGTTTAGGGTTTAATTTTCTTAGGATTTGAGTTTAACATTTAAGGTCTCCTAGGTTTTGTTTGGGTCATTTAGGGTGTAGGGTTTAGTGTTTAGGTTTTAAAGGTTATTAGTGTTTAGGTTTTAAAGGTTATTAGTGTTTAGGTTTTCTTAGGATTTAGGATTTTTTTAGGATTTAGGGCTTCTTAGAGTTTCATAAGGCTTAGGGCTGGGGGCTTATCCCTAAGGTTTAGGGTTTGGGTTTCTTAGGGTTTGAGTTTAACATTTAAGGTCTCCCAGATTTTTTTTGGGTTATTTAGGGTGTACGGCTTAGTGTTTAGGTTTAGGGTTTTTCTATGGTTTAGGGTTTAGGTTTGTTAGGTTTAAGATTTTTTAGGTTTAGAGTTTTTTTCAAGCTAGGATTGTTAAATATTTTTTAGGATCATTATAGTTTTTACGATATATGGGCTCTAAGGGCTTAGGACTTGGGGTTTTAGATTAAGGAATTTTCTGAGGGTTTTTAAGGTTTGTTTTCGGGATTTTTAGTTTTAGGGTTTTAAAGATTTTTAGTGTTTAGATTTTCTTAGGATTTAGAATTTCTTAGGGTTTAGGGCTTCTTACTGTTTCATAAGGCTTAGGGTTGGGGGTTTATCCGTAAGGTTTAGAGTTTAAGTTTCTTAGGATTTGAGTTTAACATTTAAGGTCTCCTAGTTTTTTTTGGGTCATTTAGGGTGTAGGGTTTAGTGTTTAGGTTTTAAAGGTTTTTAGTGTTTAGCTTTTCTTAGGATTTAGGGCTTCTTAGAGTTTCATAAGGCTTAGGGTTGGGGGTTTATCCCTAAGGTTTAGGGTTTGGGTTTCTTAGGGTTTGAATTTAACATTTAAGGTCTCCTAGGTTTATATTGGGTCATTTAGGCTGTAGGGTTTAGTGTTTAGGTTTAGGGTTAAGGTTTGTTCGGTTTAAGATTTTTTAGGTTTAGAGTTTTTAAAGTTTTTTTTGTAGTTTTTTAGTGTTTTGTTTTTCTTAGGATTTAGGATTTCTTATGGTTTAGGGCTTCTTAGAGTTTCATAAGGCTTAGGTTTATCCCTAAGGTTTAGGGTTTAGGTTTCTTAGGTTTTGAATTGAACATTTAAGGTCTCCTAGGTTTTTTTAGGGTCATTTAGGGTGTAGGGTTTAGTGTTTTAAGTTTAGGGTTTTTCTAGAATGGGGTTCAGGTTTGTTAGGTTTAATATTTTTTAGAGGTTTTTCTAGGTTTTAATGTTTTTTATGTTTTTCTTTGTTGTTTTTTAGGGTTTTGGGTTTCTTAGCGGTTTTATAGGTTTAGGGTTTGGGGTTTTCTTAGGGTTTGGGTTTTGGGCTTATGAATTTTAAGGGTTTAGGGTTCAAGGTTTAGAGTTTGAGATTTATGGTTCTTTAGGTTTTGGGGTGTTTAAGTTTTTTTTTTTGGTCTTTTAGGGTTTAGGATTTCTTAGTGATTTTTTAGAGTTTAGGGTTTAGGAACATAGGTTTTACGGTGTTAGGGTTTATAAGGGTTTAAGATTTAGAGTTTCTTAGGGTTTCTTGATTTATGATTTAGGGCTTCGGATTTTAGGTTGAGCTTTTTAGAGTTTATGATTTTTTTTTGTTTATGATTTTTATGATCAATGTTTTTAAATGTTTTATGGTTCCTTAGGTATTTTTAAGAATTTGGATTTCTTAAGATTTAGGGTTACGTAGGCCTAATATAGGGCATAGGATTTTAAGTGTAGGGTTTTTTCTAGGGCTTATGGTTTTAAAGGGTTTAAATGGATTTTAGGCTTTAGGGTTTGGGGTTTCTTAATATTCCATATGATTTGGGGTTTAAGGTTTAGCCCTATGATTTAGAGTTAAGGATATACAGTTTCTTAGGGTACATTATTTAGCATTTAGGATTTCTTAGGATTTCATTTTTTTAAGGGATTTTAGGATTTAGGGTTTTGGGCTTAAGATTTTCTAGTGTTTTATTAGGTTTAGAGGAATTTTTAGGTCTAGGGTTTTAAGGTGTTTAGGATTTCTATGGTTTTTTAACGATTAAGTGGTTCTTAGATCCTAGGGGATTTATAAGGTTTTTAGGGTTTTGTGTTTTTGAAAGTTTAGGGTTTTAAAAGTTTTTTAGGGTTTTTTTTATTTCTTAAAGTTTAGGATTTCTTATGGTTTAGCCCTAAGGTTTAGGCGGAAGGGTTTAGGGTTTCTTTAGGTATAACGTCTAAGTTTTTATGTAAGGATTTTTGAGGTTTAGGGCTTAAGTTTTCGTTGAATTTTTTAGGTTTTGGATTTTAAAAGGGGTTTTCAAGATTGTTATGATTTTTTTACTGTTTAGGGGTTGTTACGGCTTAGGGTTTCTTTGGGTTTAGGGCTTAGGATTTAAAATTTAGAGTTTTTAGAGGTTAGGGATTTTAAGGGTGCTTTTAGCTTTAGTGTTTTTAAAGGCGTTTATAGACTATAGGGTTTGTTGGTATTTCATAAGTCTTGGGGTTTCCCTAAGGTTTAGGGTTTAGTGTTTCTTAGGGTTTAGGGTTTCTTATAGATTTCAGATTTCTTAGGTTTAGGCTTTTAAAGGTGTTGATCTAATATGCTTATGATATGCCAACTCAAGGTTAGCTTGGGGTCACTCGTGATCCTAGGTTTCGTGTTACGTCAAGTGGGTAACCTCGGGGAGTGACAAAAACAATGTATGAATAAAAGACCCTAACTGAAACTAAAATGAAAGACAGAATATAAACTTGTAAATCGTACTTGAAAAACGAGGACTCACCACTGATACTGCTGAATATGGATCGGGAACCAATCTCCGCGTGATCTGAATGTTAAGGACCTGAACCTACATCAAGAGAATATGTAGCGTAGACTATGTATCGGTAGATGAAAGATTTTGAGCATGCATGACATGATAAAGCTGAACAAATATATATAACTGAATAGAGCATATTGAACAATGATATAATCTGAACATGATTAAGTAGAGTTTAGGTATTTGGTTAAGGGTTTTAAAGTTAGGGTTTAGAGATTTAGTTTTTCAAAAAAAAAATCGGTCAATAGTTTTTTTCTTTTAGGATTTTAAAATTTTTTAGGATCATTATTGTTTTTACGATATATGAGTTATAAGGATTTAGGACTTGGGGTTTTAGATTAAGCATTTTTTTTTAGGGTTTTTAAGGTTTGTTTTCTAGATTTTTAGTTTTCGGGTTTTAAAGGTTTTTAGTGTTTATCTTTTCTTAGGATTTAGGATTTCTTAGGGTTTAGGGCTTCTTAGAGTTTCATAAGGCTTATGGTTGGGGGTTTATTCCTAAGGTTTAGGTTTAAGTTTCTTCGGATTTGAGTTTAACATTTAACGTCTCCTAGGATTTTTTTTGGGTCATTTAGGGCGTAGGGTTTAGTGTTTAGGTTTTAAAGGTTTTTAGTGTTTAGCTTTTGTTAGGATTTAGGGCTTCTTAGGGATTCTTAGAGTTTCATAAGGCTTATGGTTGGGTCTTTATCCCTAAGGTTTGGGGTTAGGATTTTTTTATGGTTTAGGGTTCAGGTTTGTTAGGTTTAAGATTTTTTATGTTTGGAGTTTTTAAAGTTTTTTTTGTAGTTTTTTTAGTGTTTAGTTTTGCTCAGGATTTAGGATTTCTTATGGTTTAGGGCTTCTTGGAGTTTCATAAGGCTTAGGTTTATCCCTAAGGTTTAGGGTTTAGGTTTCTTAGGTTTTGAATTGAACATTTAAGGTCTCCTAGGTTTTTTTTGGGTCATTTAGGGTGTAGGGTTTAAGGTTTTTCTAGAATAGGGTTCAGGTTTGTTAGGTTTTAGACTTTTTAGAGGTTTTCTAAGTTTTAATGTTTTTTATGTTTTTCTTTGTTGTTTTTTAGGGTTTTGGGTTTCTTAGTGCTTTTTTAGGTTTAGGGTTTAGGGTTTTCTTAGGGTTTGGGTTTTGGGTTTATGATTTTTAAGGGTTTAGGGTTCAAGATTTAGAGTTTGAGATTTATGGTTCTTTAGGTTTGGGGGTTTTTAAGTTTTTTTGTTAGGTTTTTTAGGGTTTAGGGTTTAGGATCATAGGTTTTAGGGTATTAGGGTTTATAAGTGTTTAAGATTTAGAGTTTCTTAGGGTTTCTTGATTTTGGATTTAGGGCTTTCGATTTTAGGTAAAGTGTTTCTTAGAGTTTATGGTTTTTTTTATGTTTATGATTTTTATGATCAAGGTTTTTAAATGTTTCAGGGTTTCTTAGGTATTTTTAAGAATTTGGATTTCTTAAGATTTAGGGTTACGTAGGCCTAATAAAGGGCATAGAATTTTATGTTTAGGGTTTTCCCTAAGTCTTATGGTTTTAAAGGGTTTTTTCTCAGGTATTATAGTTGTAGCTATTTAAATGGATTTTAGTGTTTAGGGTTTCTTAGGATTCCATATGGTTTGGGGTTTATTGTTTAGCCCTATGATTTAGAGTTAAGGATTTAGAGTTTCTTAGGGTATATTATTTAGCGTTTAAGATTTCTTAGGGTTTGGTTTTATTAAGGATTTTTAGGATTTAGGGTTTTGGGCTTAAGATTTTCTAGTGTTGTATTAGGTTTAGTGGAATATTTAAGTTTAGGGTTTTAAGGTGTTTAGGATTTCTATGATTTTTTAACGATTAAGGGGTTCTTAGATCTTAGGGATTTTATAAGGTTTTAAGGTTTTTGGGTTTTTAAAAGTTTAGGGTTTTATAAGTTTTTTAGGGTTTCTTTTATTTCATAAAGTTTAGGGTCTTTTAGGGTTTAGCCCTAAGGTTTAGGCGGAAGGATTTAAAATTTCTTTGGGTATAAGGTCTACGTTTTTATTTAAGGGTTTTTAAGGTTTAAGGATTAAGTTTTTGTTGAATTTTTTAGGTTTAGTGTTTTTTTAGATTTAGGATTTTAAAAGGGGTTTTCAAGATTTTTCTGATTTTTTACTGTTTAGGGGTTCTTACGGCTTAGGGTTTCTTTGGGTATAGGGCTTAGGATTTTAAATTTAGAGTGTTGAGGGATTACGGATTATAAGGGTGTTTTTAGGTTTAGTGTTTTTTAAAGGTGTTTTTGGGCTTTAGGGTTTGTTGGTGTTTCATAAGTCTTGCGGTTAACCTAAAGTGTAGGGTTTAGTATTTCTTAGGGTTAAGGGTTTGTTAGGGATTTCAGATTTCTTAGGTTTTGGATTCTAAAGGTGTTGATCTAATATGCATATGATATGCCAACTCAAGGTGAGCTGGGGGTCACTCGTGATCCTAGGTCTCGTGTTACGTCAAGTGGGTAACCTCGGGGAGTGACAAAAACAATGTATGAATAAAAGCCCCTAACTGACTAGAGATGCTGGAACAGGCCCCCAGCTAACTCTAGCAAAACTGAAACTAAAATGAAAGACTGAATATAAAACATGTAAATCATCCTCGAAAAACGAGGACTCACCACGGATCGGTAACCGATCTCCGCGTGATATGAATGCTAAGGACCTAAACCTACATCAAGAGAAGATGTAGCGTAGACTATGTATCAGTAGTTGAAAGATTCTGAGCATGCATGACATGATAAATCTGAACAAATATATATAACTGAATAAAGCATATTGAACAATGATATAATCTGAACATGATTAAGAAGAGTTTATGTATTTGGTTAAGGGTTTTTGGGTTAGGGTTTAGAGCTTAAGTTTTTCTAAAAAAAAATCGGTCAAGAGTTTTTTTCAATCTAGGATTGTTAAAGATTGTTTAGGATCATTATTTTTTTTACGATATATGATCTCTAAGGGCTTAGGACTTGGGGTTTTAGATTAAGGAATTTTCTTAGGGTTTTTAAGGTTTGTTTTCGGGATTTTTAGTTTTAGGGTTATAAAGGTTTTTAGTGTTTTGCTTTTCTTAGGATTTAGGATTTCTTAGGGTTTAGGGCTTCTTACAGTTTCATAATGCTTAGGGTTGGGGGTTTATCCCTAAGGATTAGGGTTTAAGTTTCTTAGGATTTGAGTTTAACATTTAAGGTCCCCTAGGTTTTTTTGGGGTCATTTACGGTGTAGGTTATAGTGTTTAGGTTTTGAAGGTTTTTAGTGTTTAGCTTTTCTTAGGATTTAGGGCTTCTTAGAATTTCATAAGGTTTAGGGTGTAGGGTTTAGTGTTTAGGTTTAGGGTTTTTCTATGGTTTAGGGTTAAGGTTTGTTAGGTTTAATATTTTTTAGGTTTAGATTTTTTAAAGGTTCTTTTGTAGTTTTTTATTGTTTAGTTTTTCTTAGGATTTAGGATTTCCTATGCTGTTAGGGCTTCTTAGAGTTTCATAAGGCTTAGGTTTATCCCTTAGGTCTCCTAGGTTTTTTTTGGGTCATTTATGGTGTAGGGGTTTATTGTTTTAAGTTTATGGTTTTTCTAGAATAGGGTTCAGGTTTGTTAGGTTTAATATTTTTTATAGGTTTTCTAGATTTTAATGTTTTTTATGCTTTTCTTTGTTGTTTTTTAGGGTTTTGGGTTTCTTAGTGCTTTTTTAGGTTTAGGGTTTGGGGTTTTCTTAGGGTTTGGGTTTTGGGCTTATGATTTTTAAGGGTTTAGGGTTCAAGGTTTAGAGTTTGGGATTTATTGTTCTTTAGGTTTAGGGGTTTTTAAGTTTTTTTTTTTTAGGTTTTTTAGGGTTTAGGTTTTCTTTGTGATTTTTAGGGTTTAAGTTTTCTTATTGCTTTTTTAGGTTTTAGTGTATTAGGGTTTAAGATTTAGAGTTTCTTAGGGTTTCTTGGTTTAGGATTTAGGGCTTCAGATTTTAGGTTAAGAGTTTTATAGAGTTTATGGTGTTTTTTTATGTTTATGATTTTTACGATTAAGGTTTTTAAATGTTTTAGGGTTTCTTAGGTAATTTTAAGATATTGGATTTCATAAGATTTAGGGTTACGTAGGCCTAATATAGGGTATAGGATTTCTTAGGGTTTGGTTTTTTTAAGGGTTTTTAGGATTTAGGGTTTTGGGCTTAAGATTTTCTAGTGTTTTATTAGGTTTAGAGGAATATTTAAGTATAAGGTTTTAAGGTGATTAGGATTTCTATGTTTTTTAACGATTAAGGGGTTCTTAGATCTTAGGGGATTATAGGGTTTTTAGGGTTTTGGGTTTTTAAAAGTTTAGGCTTCTAAAAGTTTTTTAGGGTTTCTTTTACTTCATAAAGTTTAGGGTTTCTTAGGGTTTAGCCCTAAGGTTTAGGCGGAACGGTTTAAAATTTCTTTAGGTATAAGGTCTAAGTTTTTATTTAAGGGTTTTTAAGATTTAAGGCTTCAGTTTTTGTTGAATTTTTTAGGTTTAGGGTTTTAAAAGGGGTTTTCAAGATTGTTATGATTTTTTACTGTTTAGGGGTTCTTATGGCTAACGGTTTCAAATTTAGAGTTTTTAGGGATTAGGGATTATAAGAAGGTTTTTAGGTTTAGTGTTTTTTAAAGGTGTTTTTAAGCTTTAAGGTTTGTTGGTGTTTCATAATCACCCTCAGGTTTAGGATTTAGTGTGTCTTAGGGTTTAGGGTTTCTTAGGTATTTCAAATATCTTAGGTTTAGGCTTTTAAAGGTGCTGATCTAATATGCTTATGATATGCCAACTCAAGGTTAGCTTGGGGTCACTCGTGATCCTAGGTCTCGTGTTACGTCAACTGGTTAACCTCGGGGAGTGAAAAACAATGTATGAATAAAAGCATCTAACTGACAAGAGATGCTGGGACATGTCCCCAGCTAACTCTAGCAAAACTGAAAGTAAAACGAAAGACTGAATATAAAACATGTAAATCGTCCTCAAAAAAAGAGGACTCACCACTTATATTGCTGAATACGAATAAGGAACCGATCTTCGCGCGTTCTGAATACTAAGGACCTGAACCTACGTCAAGAGAAGATGTAGCGTAGACTATGGATCAATAGTTGAAAGATTTTGAACATGCATGACATGATAAAGCTGAACAAATATATATAACTGAACAGAGCATATTAAACAATGATATAATCTAAACATGATTAAGAAGAGTTTAGGTATTTGGCTAAGGAATTTTCGGTTAGGGTGTAAAGCTTAAGTTTTTCTAAAAACAAATTTGGTCAAGAGTTTTTTTCTTTTAGGATTTTAAAGATTTTTTGGGATCATTATTGTTTTTACGATATATGAGCTATAAGGGTTTAGGACTTGGGGTTTTAGATTAAGGATTTTTTTTAGGGTTTTTAAGGTTTGTTTTCTAGATTTTTAGTTTTTGGGTTTTATAGGTTTTTAGAGTTTAGCTATTCTAAGATTTAGGATTTCTTAGGGTTTAGGGCGTATTAGACTTTCGTAAGGCTTATGGTTGGGGGTTTATCCCTAAGTTTAGGGTTTAAGTTTCTTAGGATTTGAGTTTAACATTTAAGGTCCCCTAGGTTTTTTTTGGGTCATTTAGGGTGTAGGGTTTAGTATTTAGGTTTTAAAGGTTTTTAGTGTTTAGCGTTTCTTAGGATTTAGGGCTTCTTAGAGTTTCATAATGCTTAGGGTTAAGGGTTTATCCCTAAGGTTTAGGGTTTGGCTTTCTTAGGGTTTGAGTTTAACATTTAGGTTTTTTTTAGATCATTTAGGGTGTAGGGTTTAGTGTTTAGGTTTATGGTTTGTCTATGGTTTTAGGTTTAAGTTTGTTAGGTTTATGGTTTTTCTATGGTTTAGGGTTTGGGGTTTTTAAAAGTTTAGGATTCTAAAAGTTTTTTAGGGTTTCTTTTATTTCTTAAAGTTTAGGGTTTCTAAGGGTTTAGCCCTAAGGTTTAGGCGGAAGGGTTTAGGATTTCTTTGGGTTTAAGGTCTAAGTTTTTATTTAAGAGTTTTTAAGGTTTAGAGTTTTTTAGGTTTAGTATTTTAAAAGGGGTTTTCAAGATTGTTATGTTTTTTTACTGTTTAAGGGTTCTTACGGCTTAGGGTTTCTTTTGGTAAAGGGTTTAGGATTTTAAATTTAGAGTTTTTAGGAATTAGGGATTATAACGGTGTTTTTAGGTTTAGTGTTTTTAAAGGTCATTTTAGGCTTTAGGATTTGTTGGCGTTCATAAGTCTTGGGGTTTCCCTAAAGTTTAGGGTTTAGTATTTCTTAGGGTTTAGGGTTTAGGGTTTATGATTTCTTGGGGATTTCAGATTTCTTAGGTTTAGGCTTTTAAAGGTGTTGATCTAATATGCATATGATATGCCAACTCAAGTTGAGCTTGGGGTCACTCGTGATCCTTGGTCTCGTGTTACGTCAAGTGGGTAACCTCAGGGTGTGACCAAAACAATGTTTGAAGAAAAGCCCCTAATTAATTGGAGATGCTGGGACATACCCCCAACTGACTCTAGCAAAACTGAAACTAAATATAAAACATGTAAATGTTCCTCGAAAACGAGGACTCACCACTGATATTGCTGAATATAGATCGGTAACCGATTTTCGCGTGATCTGAATGTTAAGGACCTGAACCTACATCAAGAGAAGATGTAGCGTAGACTATGTATCGGTAGTTGACAGATTCTGAGCATGCATGACATGATAAATCTGAACAAATATATATAACTGAATAGAGCATATTGAACAACGATATAATCTGAACATGATTAAGAAGTGTTTAGGTATTTAGTTAAGGGTGTTTAGGTTAGGGTTTAGAGCCTAATTTTTTCTAATAAAAATTCGGTCAATTGTTTTTTTCAATCTAGGATTGTTAAAGATTTTTTAAGATCATTATTGTTTTTCCGATATATGAGCTCTAAGGGCTTAGGACTTGGGGTTTTAGATTAAGGAATTTTCTTAGGGTTTTTAAGGTTTGTTTTCAGGATTTTTAGTTTTAGGTTTTAAAGGTTTTAGTGTTTTGCTTTTCTTAGGAGCTTCTTACAATTTCATAAGGCTTAGGGTTGGGCGTTTATCCCTAAGGTTTAGGGTTTAAGTTTCTTAGGATTTGAGTTTAACATTTAAGGTCCCCTAGGTTTTTTTTGGGTCATTTAGGGTGTAGGGTTTAGTGTTTAGGTTTTAAAGGTTTTTAGTGTTTAGCGTTTCTTAGGATTTAGGGCTTCTTAGAGTTTCATAATGCTTAGGGTTGAGGATTTATCCCTAAGGTTTATGGTTTGGGTTTCTTAGGGTTTGAGTTTAACATTTAAGGTCACCTAGGTTTTTTTTAGATCATTTAGGGTGTAGGGTTTAGTGTTTAGGTTTATGGTTTTTCTATGGTTTTGGGTTTAAGTTTGTTAGGTTTATGGTTTTTCTATGGTTTAGGGTTTGGGGTTTTTAAAAGTTTAGGATTTTAAAAGTTTTTTAGGGTTTCTTAGGGTTTAGCCCTAAGGTTTAGGCGGAAGGGTTTAGGATTTCTTTGGGTATAAGGTCTAAGTTTTTATTTAAGAGTTTTTAAGGTTTAGAGTTTTCTTGGGTTTAGTATTTTAAAAGGGGTTTTCAAGATTGTTATGATTTTTTACTGTTTAAGGGTTCTTACGGCTTAGGGTTTCTTTGGGTAAAGGGTTTAGGATTTTAAATTTAGAGTTTTTAGGAATTAGGGATTATAACGGTGTTTTTAGGTTTAGTGTTTTTAAAGGTGATTTTAGGCTTTAGGATTTGTTGGCGTTCATAAGTCTTGGGGTTTCCCTAAAGTTTGGGGTTTAGTATTTCTTAGGGTTTAGGGTTTATGATTTCTTAGGGATTTCAGATTTCTTAGGTTTAGGCTTTTAAAGGTGTTGATCTAATATGCATATGATATGCCAACTCAAGGTGAGCTTGGGGTCACTCGTGATCCTAGGTCTCGTGTTACGTCAAGTGGGTGACCTCGGGGTGTGACCAAAACAATGTATGAATAAAAGCCCCTAATTGACTAGAGATGCTGGGACATACCCCCAACTAACTCTAGCAAAACTGAAACTAAAATGAAAGACTGAATATAAATCATGTAAATGTTCCTCGAAAACGAGGACTCACCACTGATATTGCTGAATATAGATCGGTAACCGATTTCCGCGTGATCTGAATGTTAAGGACCTGAACCTACATCAAGAGAAGATGTAGCGTAGACTATGTATCGGTAGTTGAAAGATTCTGAGCATGCATGACATGATAAATCTGAACAAATATATATAACTGAATAGAGCATATTGAACAACGATATAATCTGAACATGATTAAGAAGTGTTTAGGTATTTGGTTAAGGGTTTTTAGGTTAGGGTTTAGGGCCTAATTTTTTCTAATAAATATTCGGTCAATGGTTTTTTTCAATCTAGGATTGTTAAAGATTTTTTAAGATCATTATTGTTTTTCCGATATATGAGCTCTAAGGGCTTAGGACTTGGGGTTTTAGATTAAGGAATTTTCTTAGGGTTTTTAAGGTTTGTTTTCAGGATTTTTAGTTTTAGGTTTTAAAGGTTTTAGTGTTTTGCTTTTCTTAGGAGCTTCGTACAATTTCATAAGGCTTAGGGTTGGGGGTTTATCCCTAAGGTTTAGGGTTTAAGTTTCTTAGGATGTGAGTTTAATATTTAAGGTCCCCTAGGTTTATTTTGGGTCATTTATGGTGTAGGGTTTAGTGATAAGGTTTTAATGGTTTTTAGTGTTTAGCATTTCTTAGGATTTAGGGCTTCTTAGAGTTTCATAATGCTTAGGGTTGAGGGTTTATCCCTAAGGTTTAGGGTTTGGTTTCTTAGGCTTTGGGTTTCTTAGGGTTTGAGTTTAACATTTATGGTCTCCTAGGTTTTTTTTGGGTCATTTAGGGTGTAGGGTTTAGTGTTTAGGTTTAGGATTTTTTTATGGTTTAGGGTTCAGGTTTGTTAGGTTTAAGATTTTTTAGGTTTGGAGTTTTTAAAGTTTTTTCTGTAGTTTTTTTAGTGTTTAATTTTGCTTAGGATTTAGAATTTCTTATGGTTTAGGGCTTCTTAGAGTTTCCATAATGCTTAGGTTTTTCCCTAAGGTTTAGGGTTTAGGTTTCTTAGGTTTTGAATTGAACATTTAAGGTTTCCTAGGTTTTTTTTGGGTCATTTAGGGTGTGGGGTAGGTTTTTCTAGAATAGGGTTCGGGTTTGTTAGGTTTAATATTTTTTAGAGGTTTTCTAGGTTTTAAATTTTTTTATGTTTTTCTTTGTTGTTTTTTAGGGTTTTGGGTTTCTTAGTGCTTTTTTAGGTTTAGGGTTTAGGGTTTTCTTAGGGTTTTGGTTTTGGGCTTATGATTTTTAAGGGTTTAGGGTTCAAGGTTTAGAGTTTGAGATTTATGGTTCTTTAGGTTTGGGGGTTTTTAAGTTTTTTTTTTAGGTTT
>NC_064283.1:45454832-45458240 GCF_019186545.1 Solanum stenotomum | reverse complement strand
GTTTAGGGGTTCTTACGGCTTAGGGTTTCTTTGGGTATAGGGCTTAGGATTTTAAATTTAGAGTTTTGAGGGATTACGGATTATAAGGGTGTTTTTAGGTTTAGTGTTTTTTAAAGGTGTTTTTAGGCTTTAGGGTTTGTTGTTGTTTCATAAGTCTTGGGGTTAACCTAAAGTTTAGGGTTTAGTATTTCTTAGGGTTAAGGGTTTGTTAGAGATTTCAGATTTCTTAGGTTTAGGATTTTAAAGGTGTTGATCTAATATGCATATGATATGCCAACTCAAGGTGAGCTGGGGGTCACTCGTGATCCTAGGTCTCGTGTTACGTCAAGTGGGTAACCTCCGGGAGTGACAAAAACAATGTATGAATAAAAGCCCCTAACTGACTAGAGATGCTGGGACAGGCCCCCAGCTAACTCTAGCAAAACTGAAACTAAAATGAAAGACTGAATATAAATCATGTAAATCATCCTCGAAAAACGACGACTCACCACGGATCGGTAACCGATCTCCGCGTGATATGAATGCTAAGGACCTAAACCTACATCAAGAGAAGATGTAGCGAAGACTATGTATCAGTAGTTGAAAGATTCTGAGCATGCATGACATGATAAATCTGAACAAATATATATAACTGAATAGAGCATATTGAACAATGGTATAATCTGAACATGATTAAGAAGAGTTTACGTATTTGGTTAAGGGTTTTTGGGTTAGGGTTTAGAGCTTAAGTTTTTCTAAAAAAAAAATCGGTCAACAGTTTTTTTCAATCTAGGATTGTTAAAGTTCTTTAGGATCATTATTGTTTTCACGATATATGAGAGATCTAAGGGCTTAGGACTTGGGGTTTTAGATTAAGAAATTTTCTTAGGGTTTTTAAGGTTTGTTTTCGAGATTTTTAGTTTTAGGGTTTTAAAGGTTTTTAGTGTTTAGCTTTTCTTAGGATTTAGGGTTTCTTAGGGTTTAGGGCTTCTTACCGTTTCATACGAATTAGGGTTGGGGGTTTATCCCTAAGGTTTTGGGTTTAAGTTTCTTATGATTTGAGTTTAACATTTAAGGTCCCCTAGGTTTTTTTGGGGTCATTTACGGTGTAGGTTTGAGTGTTTAGGTGTTAAAGGTTTTTAGTGTTTAGCTTTTCTTAGGATTTAGGGGTTCTTAGAATTTCATAAGGTTTAGGGTTGGGGGTTTATCCCTAAGGTTTAGGGTTTTGGTTTTTTATGGTTTGAGTTTAACATTTAAGGTCTCCTAGGTTTTTTTTGGGTCATTTAGGGTGTAGGGTTTAATGTTAGGTTTAGGGTTTTTCTATGGTTTAGGGTTAAGGTTTGTTAGGTTTAATATTTTTTAGGTTTAGAGTTTTTAAAGGTTCTTTTGTAGTTTTTTAGTGTTTAGTTTTTCTTAGGTTTTAGGATTTCCTATGGTGTTAGGGCTTCTTAGAGTTTCATAAGGCCTAGGTTTATCCCTTAGGTCTCCTAGGTTTTTTTTTCGGTCATTTAAGGTGTAGGGGTTTATTGTTTTAAGTTTAGGGTTTTTCTAGAATAGGGTTCATGTTTGTTAGGTTTAAGATTTTTTAGAGGTTTTCTAGATTTTAGTGTTTTTTATGCTTTTCTTTGTTGTTTTTTAGGGTTTTGGGTTTCTTAGTGCTTTTTTAGGTTTAGGGTTTGGGGTTTTCTTAGCGTTTGGGTTTTGGGCTTATGATTTTTAAGGGTTTAGGGTTCAAGGTTTAGAGTTCGGGATTTATTGTTCTTTAGGTTTAGGGGTTTTTAAGTTTTTTTTTTAGGTTTTTTAGGGTTTAGGTTTTCTTTGTGATTTTTGGGGTTTAAGTTTTCTTATTGATTTTTTAGGTTTTAGGGTATTAGGGTATAAGGGTTTAAGATTTAGAGTTTCTTAGGGTTTCTTGGTTTAGGATTTAGGGCTTCGGATTTTAGGTTAAGAGTTTTATAGAGTTTATGGTGTTTTTTTATGTTTATGATTTTTACGATTAAGGTTTTTAAATGTTTTAGGGTTTCTTAGGTAATTTTAAGATATTGGATTTCTTAAGATTTAGGGTTACGTAGGCCTAATATAGGGCATAGGATTTTAAGTTTAGGGTTTTTTCTAGGGCTTATTGTTTTAAAGGTTTTTTTTTTCGGGTATTATAGTTGTAGGTGTTTAGATGGATTTTAGGGTTTAGGGTTTCTTAGGATTTCATATAATTTGGGTTTAAGGTTTAGCTCTGTGATTTAGAGTTAAGGATTTAGAGTTTCTTAGGGTATATTATTTAGCGTTTAAGATTTCTTAGGGTTTGGTTTTTTTAAGGGTTTTTAGGATTTAGGGTTGTGGGCTTAAGATTTTCTAGTGTTTTATTAGGTTTAGAGGAATATTTAAGTATAGGGTTTTAAGGTGATTAGGATTTCTATGTTTTTTAACGATTAAGGGGTTCTTAGATCTTAGGGGATTATAGGGTTTTTAGGGTTTTGGGTTTTTAAAAGTTTAGGCTTCTAAAAGTTTTTTAGGGTTTCTTTTAATTCATAAAGTTTAGGGTTTCTTAGGGTTTAGCCCTAAGGTTTAGGCGGAACGGTTTAAAATTTCTTTGGGTATAAGGTCTAAGTTTTTATTTAAGGGTTTCTAAGATTTAAGGCTTAAGTTTTGGTTGAATTTTTTAGGTTTAGGATTTTAAAAGGGGTTTTCAAGATTGTTATGATTTTTTACTGTATAGGGGTTCTTATGGCTAAGGGTTTCAAATTTAGAGTTTTTAGGGATTAGGGATTATAAGAAGGTTTTTAGGTTTAGTGTTTTTTAAAGGTGTTTTTAAGCTTTAAGGTTTGTAGGTGTTTCATAAGCACCCTCAGGTTTAGGATTTAGTGTGTCTTAGGGTTGAGGGTTTATCCCTAAGGTTTAGGGTTTGGCTTTCTTGGGGTTTGAGTTTAACATTTAAGATCTCCTAGGCTTTTTTTAGATCATTTAGGGTGTAGGGTTTAGTGTTTAGGTTTATGGTTTTTGTATGGTTTTGGGTTTATGTTTGTTAGGTTTATGGTTTTTCTATGGTTTAGGGTTTGGGGTTTTTAAAAGTTTAGGATTTTAAATGTTTTTTAGGGTTTCTTTTATTTCTTAAAGTTTAGGGTTTCTTAGGGTTTAGCCCTACGGTTTAGGCGGAAGGGTTTAGGATTCCTTTGGGCATAAGGTCTAAGTTTTTATTTAAGAGTTTTTAAGGTTTAGAGTTTTTTTAGGTTTAGTATTTTAAAAGGGGTTTTCAAGATTGTTATGATTTTTTACTGTTTAAGGGTTCTTACGGCTTAGGGTTTCTTTGGGTAAAGGGTTTAGGATTTTAAATTTAGAGTTTTTAGGAATTAGGGATTATAACGGTGTTTTTAGGTTTAGTGTTTTTAAAGGTCATTTTAGGCTTGAGGATTTGTTGGCGTTCATAAGTCTTGG
>NC_064283.1:45266660-45325925 GCF_019186545.1 Solanum stenotomum | reverse complement strand
CGGTCCGTGGATCTCTTCCGTGGATTAGAGGGCCTGACATATAGGTCGCAGATGGAAACCACGAAAGTGCAGAACGGTTCGTAGATGGATCTACGGACCGTAGTCCACCTCCGTGGTTTCACACTTGGTGAAATATTTCATGTGCATCCATTTACGAACCCCATCTACGGTCCATAGATGGATCTAAGTTCCGTAGATGGGGTATCGTGGATTCCATCTGTGCCAGGTATCATACAATTTTGGCCTTAGTTTTCCACATTAACATAATCTCATCATGCATTTACAACATTAAATTATGCTAGTTCGTCATTCTTAAGATTCCGACCGATTAATATACCAAACAATTTAGACTAGTTATGGAACCCTAAGCCGAAACTAGCATATAGTTTTTACGATCACATACAATAATGCTACACAATCACTATCTATCGTTCCAAGGGCATTGTAAGTTTATCATGCAATTTCATCTAGCAATTACCCATGGTCAAGACTCAACTCCCGACTTTCTATATTCAATCTATGAATCGAAATTCAAAGTGAAGGGAAATTTTATTACCTTACAAGCAACACGGAGTGGGGTGATTGCGTGATTATACTAAGCTTAGCAAGACCAAGGAGTCACCTCTTCGTTACGGACCAAACACCGGACCTTTTTTTGTTAGATTATGGGATAGGTTGTAGTTAAAATGGAAGGGAAGTTGGGGAATTATGGAAGGGATGATATTATGGAGGAGTTATGGAGTGATTTAGAGGGGTTAGGGAATATTAGAAACGGTTGTGGGAGTAAAGGAGGGAAGGGGAATGGTTTAAAATAAATGGGGGTTTTTAAATGGGGGGATCCGGGTCGGGTCAGACAGCCTGAGGTATGGACTCACGAGACCCCGTCTACGGTCCGTGAGTCGATCTACGGTCCGTAGATTAGGACCGTAGATCACTCATACACTTGAAAATTCAGAAACTTATCTGGGATCTACGGGCACCATTTACGGTCCGTTGATGAATCGATGGACCATCGATTGTGTCCGTAGACTTCTGCACGAGACCATCTTTTGCAGAATTTTCGTGGTGTACCTACACATGTAGCAATCAATATGCTATTATTTTTACATTTTCTGGACACTTTTTAGACACGGACCCTATTCTAATTCTAGCCAACACTAGTACAAAAACTAAAATTTGTTACATGGAATAAATTGAATAGCAAACTACTAGAGAAACAAAAAAGAAAACTATATCCTATCGTTGGCTAGATTGTACATCTTGGGTTGCCTCCCAAGCAGCGCTTGATTTAACGTCGTGGCACGACGCAGGCCTCTTGATTACTCAGACTTCATCAAGATTATAGGCCTCAATCACTTCTTGCACGGTTTCAGCATTTCCCAAATAGATCTTGATTTGCCCGTTCACTATGAACCTTGTTCCATCCTTTTTTTCCAGCTCAACCGCCCCATGGGGGAACAATTTTGTGAGCAAAAATGGTCCGGTCCATTTGGACTTGAGTTTGCCTGGAAACAAGCGCAACCTAGAGTTGAATAGAAGCACAAGATCACCAACCACAAATTCTCGCTTTTCAATTCTTTGATCATGATACCTCTTCATCTTCTCTTTGTACAAGGCTGAACTTTCATAAGCTTTGAGGCGAAACTCATCAAGTGCATTCAAGTCATCCATTCTTTGATTAGATGCGGCGCCCCAATCCAAATTTAATTTCTTCATTGCCCACATCGCCTTATGCTCTAGTTCTACTGGTAAATGACAAGACTTCCCATATACAAGTTGGTAGGGAGACATACCTACGGGGGTCTTGTATGCAGTGCGGTATGCCCATAAAGCATCATCAAGCTTCTTTGATCAATCCGTTCTATTGGCATTTATAGTCTTCACCAATATCTGTTTGATCTCTCTGTTGGATACTTCAACTTGACCACTAGTCTGTGGATGGTAAGGGGTGGTTACATTGTGGCGGACACCATATTTCTCAAGTAGTACCTTGAACAACTTATTGCAAAAGTGAGAACCTCCATCGCTAATAATAGCCCTCGGTGTACCAAATCTGGAGAAGATGTTCTTTTTCAAGAAACCGGTGACACTTTTACCTTCATTGTTGCAGTGCGCAACTGCTTCCACCCACTTCGATACATTGTCAACCGCAACAAGAATATACTTCATCCCATATGAACTCACGAATGGACCCATGAAATCAATGTCCCATACATCAAACAACTCTATCACCAATATAGGATTCATAGGAAGCTTTTGCCTCTTTGAAATCCCTCCATCTCTTTGGCAACGATCACAAGACTTGGCGAAATCATGAGCATCTTGGTGAATGGTAGGCCAGTAGTATCCACACTGCAAAATCTTATGTGCAGTCCGAATACCACTATGATGCCCACCAACAGGCGATGAATGGCATGCTTCAAGTACACTCAACATCTCAACCTCGGGCACGCAGCGATGAATAATCCCATCAGCACAACTACGATATAAATAAGGTTCATCCCAAAAGAATTTCTTCACATCATGCATAAAATTTTTCTTTTGGTGAAAAGGCAAATCAGGGAGGCACAATATTGCTTGTCAAATAATTAGCAAAGTCCGCGAACCAAGGAATCAGATCATGAGAAGCAGCCAATACCTGTTCATCTGGAAAAGCATCATTAATTTCGGCCCTATCTCCAAGCTTTAGCATAGCCTCTTCCTCTTATATGGACAAGTGATCGGCAACTTGATTTTCGGTTCCCTTTCTATCTTTTACCACAAAATCAAACTCTTGCAGCAACAGTACCCATCTAATCAATCTTGGTTTTGCATCTTTTTTCGCCATCAAATACCTCAATGCAGAGTGGTCAGTATGCACTATGACCTTAGTACCAAGCAAGTAAGAACGAAATTTCTCGAATGCAAAAACCACCGCAAGGAGTTCTTGTTCGGTCACAGTATAATTCTTCTGGGCCACATTTAGAGCTTTGCTAGCATAGTAAATAGGGTGAAGAATTTTCTCTCGCCTTTGACCCAATACTACACCAAGCGCCACTCCACTCGCATCGCATATTACCTCAAACGGTTGTCCCCAATCCGGTGAAATAATGATAGGTGTTGTGACCAACTTCTCCTTTAGCTCTCCAAATGCTCTAAGACAAGTATCATCAAAATAGAACTTACTCTCCTTCTCGAGCAGTTTGCCCAAAGGATGTGCAATTTTTGAGAAATCTTTGATGAATCTCCTATAAAAACCTGCATGTCCAAGAAAACTTCTAACACCTTTTATTGAAATGGGTGGCGGAAGTTTTCCTATTACCTCAACTTTAGCTCTATCAACCTCAATACCTTTCTCTGAAATTCGATATCCCAACACTATACCTTCTTTAACCATGAAGTGACACTTCTCCCAATTAAGCACCAAGTTGCAGTCTTCACACCGTTTAAGCACCTTGGCCAAATGATCTAGACACTGATCAAAAGGTCACCTACAACTGAAAAATCATCCATGAACACTTCAATAGTGTCCTCCACCATATGAGAAAATATCGACATCATACACCGCTGGAAGGTAGCTGGGGCATTGCATAACCCAAATGGCATCCGTTTGAAAGCAAAAGTCCCATATGGGCAAGTGAAGGTGGTCTTCTCTTGGTCTTCTGGAGCAATAGAGATTGGATTGTAGCCTGAATACCCATCAAGAAAAAAATACTAACCATTTCCTGCAAGTCTATCCAACATCTGGTCCATGAATGGTATAGGAAAGTGGTCCTTTTCTGTCCACACATTCAACTTCCGATAATCCATACAAACTCTCCATCCAGTAACAGGACTTATTGGAACAAGCTCATTTCTTTCATTTGGAACCACAGTCATACCACCTTTTTTAGGCACACACTGCACAGGACATACCCAACTACTATCTGAAATGGGATAAATAACTCCTGCATCCAGCCACTTGATGATCTCCTTTTTGACTACTTCTTGCATAAGTGGATTTAGTCTTCTCTGGTGCTCGATACTGGGCTTATGATCTGGCATGAGTTGGATTTTGTGAGAGCAAATACCGGGAGGAATCCCAATGATATCCGCTATAGTCCACCCAATAGCTCGCTTGAACCTTTTCAACACAGTCACTAAGCACTCTACTGACCACTCTGCATTGAGCTATTGGTTGAGCCGTTGCTTGTTTCGACCCCGGTATGTGATTCTTTAGTAGTGGATCAGGTATTTTGATCCTGTGTGGTGACTATTCAGAGGCGAGACACTAGGGTTGATCTCATTTTGCTTGACATGGTGGCTTTTGATTTGATTTTGGATATGGATTAGTTATACCCCCATCGTGCGGTCTTAGATTGCTTTGCCAAGACCGTTACTTTAGCCATGCCTGGTATTCCACCAGTGGTGTGGCAGGGCTCTTGTAGTCGCACGCTTGTTGGGGTGATATCTTTTGGTCGGGCCTAGAGGTTGATGGCTAGCGGGTGTTTGGCTTTTTAGCTTATGTTAGAGATGTTAGCAGGGAGGGTCCTACCGTTGATTTAGTACCTATTGTTCGAGAGTTTACAGATGTGTTTGTTGCCGATCTGCCTCGTCTCTCTCCTGATCGTGACATTGACTTTCCTATTGGAGTAGAGTCGGGCACTAAGCCCATTTCTATACCATCGTACCGTCTGACCTCGTAGAGCTCAAAGAGCTAAGTGTTCAGATTCAGGATCTCTTAGATAAGGGATTCATTCGGCCTAGTGTATCACCTTGGGGTGCCCCAGTCCTCTTCGTGAAGAAGAAGGATGGTACTATGCGATTGTGCATCGACTACGGGCAGTTGAACAAGGTGACGGTGAAGATCCGTTACCCCATGCCTAGGATAGATGATCCATTTGACCAACTTCAGGGTGCCATGGTATTTTCTAAGATTGATTTAAGATCCGGCTACCACCAGTTAAGGATTAGGGCAGCGAACGTCCCTAAAACTGCATTTAGGAATCGTTACGGGCACTATGAGTTCCTAGTGATGTCTTTTGGGTTGACTAACGCCCATGCTGCGTTCATGGACTTGATGACTAGGGTGTTTAGGCCGTACTTGGATTCGTTTGTCATAGTCTTTATAGATGACATTCTAGTATACTCTCGGAGCTGGGAGGAGCGTGAGCAGCATTTGAGGATAGTGCTCCATACTTTGACAGGCTAGCGACTTTATGCCAAGTTCTCAAAGTGCGAGTATTGGCTTGCGTTCGTAGCATTCTTGGGGCACGTGATGTCTAAGGATGGCATTATGGTAGATCCCGCTAAGATTGAGGCCATTCGTGATTGGGCCTGGCCCACCTATGTGACTGAGATTCGTAGCTTCGTAGGATTAGCAGGCTACTACATGCGTTTTGTTGAGGGATTTTCTACTATAGCAGTGCCTTTGACTCGGTTGACTCGCCAGAATGTCTCATTTGTGTGGTCGGAGGAGTGTGAGAGGAGCTTTATGAGGCTTAAGGAGTTGCTTACCACCGCTCCTATATTGACTCTTCCCGTTGAGGGTGAGGGGTTTACTGTTTATTGTGACGCATCCAGCATTGGTTTGGGTTGTGTACTGATGCAGCAGGGCAGCGTTATTGCTTATGCGTCGAGGCAGCTTAAGTCGCACGAGCGCAACTACCCCACTCATGACTTAGAGTTGGCGGCAGTAGTTTTTGCATATAAGATTTTGAGGCATTACCTGTATGTAGTTCGATACGAGATCTATAGTGATCACATGAGCCTTCAGTACATTATGAGCCAGAGGGATCTTAATTCGAGACATCGCCATTGGATTGAGATCCTGAAGAACTATGACCTCTCTATTATCTACTATCCGGGCAAGGCGAATGTAGTAGCGGACTTCTTGAGTCGGAAGGCAATGAGTATGGGTAGTCTAGCCTTACTCTCTACTACGGAGTGACCATTAACTTTGGACATCCAATCTTTAGCTAACCGGATGATACGGCTTGATATCTCTGATTCCCGGAGTGTAATAGATTATGTGGATGCTCAGTCATCTCTATTGGATCGGATTCGCAGTCATCAGTTTGAGGATGAGGACTTAGTGGCACTTTGAGATCGAGTTTTGGGAGGTGACACTGGCCTGCCTACCTTAGATTTAGATGGGGTTTAAAGATTTGGTGATCGACTTTGTGTTCCAAGAGTTAGGGGTTTGATTCAGATGATTCTTACCGAGGCCCATGACTCCAAATATTCTATTCATCTGGGCACAACTAAGATGTATCGGGACTTGAGACAACACTACTGGTGGAGCGACATGGGGAGAGATATTGCGGATTGTGTATCGCGTTGCTTGAGTTGTCAGCTGGTTAAGGCCGAGCATTTGAGGCCTGGTGGCGAGCTTCAGAGATTACCCATTCCTGAGTGGAAATGGGAGTGGATCACCGCGGACTTCGTTGTAGTAATACCCCGCACTTCTCGTGGTCTTGATAGTATTCGGGTCATCGTGGATCGATTGACCAAGTCAGCACACTTTATTCTTGTCCCTACTTCCTACAGTGCTGAGAGGTTAGCCCGTATCTACATTCGAGAGGTGGTTCGCCTTCATGGTGTGCCTGTTTCCATCATCTCAGACCGGGGCCCACAGTTCACATCTAGCTTCTGGAGGACCTTCCAGGATGAGTTGGGTATCCGTGTTGACCTTAGCACAACATTCCACCCTCAAACTAATGGTCACTCAGAGCGCACGATTCAGGTACTTGAGGAAATGTTGCGTTCTTGTGTTATGGTTTTTGCGGGTCAGTGGGACCAGCATTTGCCTTTGGAAGAGTTTGCGTACAACAACAGCTACCATTCGAGTATTCAGATTGCCCCATTCGAGGCCTTATATGGTAGGGGTTGTCGCTCTCCAGTTGGTTGGTTTGAGTCTACAGAGCCCAGGCCGCGCGGTACAGACTAGATGCGAGAGACTTTAGATCATGTGAGGGTTATTCAAGATAGTCTCAGGACAGCCTAGGGTAGACATCAGAGTTATGCAGACCGTAGGCGTCGACCGTTGAAATTTGCTGTTGGTGATAGATTATTCCTCAATGTGTCGCCCATGAAGGGTGTAATGAGATTTGGTAGGCAGGGCAAGCTTAGCCCCAGGTATATAGGTCCTTTTGAGAGATTGAGGACATTTTGGGAGGTCGCATATGAGTTAGCACCCGTATGTTCCAGATGAGTCCCAGGTGATTCAGTATGATGCAGTTGACTTGGATAACAGTTTGAGATACATTGAAGAGCCAGTTGCTATTTTGGCCAGAGATGTCAGACGGTTGAGTTCCAGAGACATTCTTGTGGTTAAGGTCCATTGGAGACATCATCCAGTTGAGGACGCTACCTCGGAGACCGAGCATGAGATACGGGAGCAGTTCTCCGGCTTATTTGGGACTTCAGGTACTTCTTGACTCTTACTTTCGCGGATGAAAGTTCTTGTAGTAGTGGATATTATAATGACCATCCAGGTCATTTTTAAATTAAAGCATTCATTCCATCGTTTATAGCATTCCTGTAGTGACCCCAAGTCATCCTCTCACACTCTTCCGTCTACACAAACGGAACATCCTGGCGAGTCAACTGAGTCAAAGGCGCTGCTATAGTAGAAAATCCCTCAACAAAACGCCTGTAGTAGCCTGCCAATCCGACGAAGCTACGAATCTCAGTCACAGAAGTGGGCCTGGCCTAATCACGAATGGCCTCAATGTTAGCGGGATCTACCATAATGCCATCCTTAGAAACCACGTGCCCCAAGAATGCTACGGACGCAAGCCAAAACTCGCACTTTGAGAACTTGGCATAAAGTCACTAGCCTGTCAAAGTCTGGAGCGCTATCCTCAAATGCTGCTCATGATCCTCCCGGCTTCGCGACTATACTAGAATGTCACCTATGAAGACTATGACAAATGAATCCATGTACGACCTAAACACCCTAGTCATCAAGTCCATGAATGCGACAGGGGCTTTAGTCAACCCAAAAGACATCACTTGGAACTCATAGTGGCCGTAACAAGTTCTAAATGCAGTTTTACGGACAATCGCTGCCCTAATCCTTAATTGGTGATAGCCAGATCTTAAATCAATATTAGAAAATACCACGACACCCTGAAGTTGGTCAAATAGATCATCAATCCTAGGCATGGGGTAACGGTTCTTCACGGTCACCTTGTTCAACTGCCTGTAGTCGATGCACAATCGCATAGTACCGTCCTTTTTCTTCACGAAGAGGACTGGGGCACCCCAAGGCGATACACTAGGCCGAATGAATCCCTTATCTAAGAGATCCTGAATCTGAACACTGAGCTCTTTGAGCTCTACGGGGGCCATACGGTACGGTGGTATAGAAATGGGCTTAGTGCCTGACTCTACCTCAATAGGAAAGTCAATGTCACGATCAGGAGGGAGACCAGGCAGATCGGCAGGAAACACATCTGTAAACTCTCGAACAATAGGTACTGAATCAATGGTAGGACCCTCCCTACTAACATCTCTAACATAAGCTAAAAAATCCAAACGCCCGCTAGCCATCAATCTCTGGGCCCTACCAAAAGATATCACCCCAACTAGCGTGTGACTACAAGAGCCCTGGCACACCACTGGTGGAATACCAGGCATTGGTAAAGTAACGGTCTTGGCATATCAATCCCAGACCGCACAGTGTGGGGATAACCAATCCATACCCAAAATCAAATCAAAATCCACCATGTCAAGCAAAATGAGATCAACCCTAGTGTCTCGCCTCTGAATACTCACCACACAGAATCTAAATACCTGATCCACTACTAAAGAATCACCTACCGGGGTCGAAACACGCAACGACTCAACCAATAGCTCTGGGCTCATACTCAATCGAGGGGCACAATAAAAAGATATTTAAGAATAAGTTGAGCCTGGATCAAATAAGGTGGATGCGGGTTGATGGCATAATAACACTGTACCTGTGATCACATCGTCTGAGGTCTTAGCAACTGCTCTAGCTGGAGCTGCATAAAAGTGGGCCTGGGCTCCCCTATCCTATGCATCGGCTCAGCCCCTTAACCTTCCTCCTTGGGGACCAGCCTGTATACCCTTGTGACCACCCCTGCGGTCCTGTCCTGGGCCTCCGCCTCTAGCTGGAGGTGCTGGTGTTGGCGCATGCCTAGCTGCCTGTGGAGCGGGTAAGGTTAATCCGCGATGGGGAAACTCACGGGCCCAATGATCTAACTCCCCATACTCATAGCACCCCTGGGACTGTCGACTGAGAGCTGGAGGTTGGCTACCCCGACCAGAAGAACCCATCTGTGAACTATCTCGGCCCCGACTAAGACCGACACTAAAACCAATATGGCGGTGGTGATCACTCTCCGATGCCTAGAGATAGGCCTGGAAGGGGCGACTAGACTGACCCGACTGAAACCTCTACTGATATCTATCATAAGACTCTCGGGGTCAGAAACGGCGCCTATCATGGCTATCCTGTGTCTAGCTCTCTTGCCGCTGCCCCCTTGGGCCTCGCTACAGAGCTGCTAAATAGTGCAGACATGGTCCACTACATCCAGAAATGAGCGGGCCACTGAGACTAAAGACTGAGTCTCAATACGCAACTATAGTCTCAAACCCCGAACAAAACAACGAACCCTCTCCTCCTCAGTATGTAATATCATGGCGGAAAGCATGGAGAGCTCGTGGAATCCGGCGTCATACTTTGATACTGTCATGGAACCCTGCTCTAACAGAGCAAACTGATCTCTGAGCTGATCTCTGATGCTCCTGGAAATAAATCGAGCCAAGAAGGCCTCTGAAAACTCAGTCCATGTGACCGGTGGAGACTCTGCGAGCCTGGTCTCTAAGTATGTACTCCAGCACTGCCTTGCAGGATCTTCTAGCTGGTAAGCGGTGAAGTCTGCTCCTCTCGACTCAACTAAACCCAAATTTTGTAGCCGCTCGCGGCAAGTAAGTAGAAACTCCTGGGCATCCTCACCCACAGCCCCAGAAAACCTCGGCGGTGATAGTCTAAGGAACGCCCCGAGCATCTTCTGCTCCCGAAGTAGCATGACGCCCTCCAAATCGTTAGGCTGAACAACTGGTGCCGCTAGCTGTTGAACAACTAGTGCCGCTAGTGCAGGCTGGCCCTGCTGTACTGGAGCAGCTGCAGTTGGGGCCTGCTGCATACCCTAATGGTAGCAAGCATCTATACGAGCGTAGCCTGTATACCTAGAGCTATCACAGGCTCGGGCGGTGGATGGGTTGGTCCCGAGTCGATCGGTTGTTGCTGTGCTGGAGCTGCTGGTTGCTCTATCACCGGCTCTGGAGTTTGGTTTCGGTCATGGGCTGGTTTTGTAGCTCTGGCACGATCCTGAGGTCAGCCTCTACCCCTAGCTGGGGCCCCACCACGCGTGCGAGCCATTCTTGTAAAAGAGTGGAACAAGTAAGATTTTCTAAAACCGATAAGACAGACAATGCACGACAGTGATACAAAAGCGACACGATCCTAAAGATATCTTGTAGCCTCCCGAAGATATATAACGGACGTCTCCGTATAGATCTGCAAGACTCTACTGGACATTAGCTCTGTACAAGTGAGACCGACGAAACTGGTGCACTGGTACCAATTTGTCAAGACCCAATTTCTCAGGTCATAATGTCACCTAATATATGACCCACCAGTAGGCAATCCGACCCATATCCCGGAACTCGAAGTAATGGGACGTTATGGTAGAAAACCAACCAGTCAACCTAAAATAGTAATAAATATAACAAGAACATGCAATGAACAGGCGGAAGCGACTAGACATATATACACAAAATGAATTCCTCCCAAAACTTGGAAGTCACAAGTACAGAGCTGCTAACAAAAGCACAAGTCCTAAAAGTGGATTACATAAACAAGCTGTGTAAAAAGGCAAAAAACAAGCAAAAGTAAGTACCGAAGGAGACGGGCAAATCCAGGACGTTGTGTGCTCACCCTTGCCTCCGATCAAGGCCGCAGCTGGATCGAATCAACGTCAGTAGCAAGTACTCCGACCAGCATAACGAAAATAGATGCAGAGTGTAGTGTGAGTACAAAAACAATAGGTACCCAGTAGGCATCAGTCCGACTGAGCAAGATAAGCAAAGGTGAACTGAAATGCGAATAAAGGGTCACGATAAAGGGAAAAAGAGTAGTAAATGTGGGTATGTACACGAGCGTACAGGCAACAAAGACAAAGAATCTAACTAACTCCGTCGGGCTCCCATAAACCCGACGGGTACGCTCGTGCACAATAAAAGAAACCACCTGCACGGACCCCCTTAAGTCCGGCAGATGCACCGGCAGTTGAAGTAAAATAATTGAGCTAGAAGGTCTATCACAATATTACCAATTTCCGGACTTTAACTGAACCATTCCCAATTATATTCCAAGATCTCATTACATCTCGAACTTTAATCGGAACATCTCCAACCTCGAAAACCTCAACCGACAGATGAGAGTAATCAAGACTAAACTGAACCTTCAGTAAAGAATTGGTAATGCACCATGTGCAAGCTGGACTACGGACTCGAACCGGGTACTATAGCTAATGAGTCAACCTATATGGGCTGGACCACGGATTCTAACCGGGTGTTGTAGCCAAAGGTCGGGCACGGTTGGGATTGACCACGGACTCTAACCGAGTACTGTAGCCAAAATCAGATCACAGGTAAGCTGGACCACAGACTCGAACCGTGTACTATATCTAAGCCTGGACATAAGTAAGCTGGACCACGGACTCTTACCGGGTATCTGTAGCCGATAGAAAAGATGGGCATCATGGATACAAGGTCATAAGCCGAGTTACCACCTAGCTAAGGCTCAGACTGTAAGACTCAAGTCTGCTATATCAGTCTACAAGGAGCTGATTGTTTGAAACGACGTCGGAAACAGTTCTACTACCCAACGACAACCGAATCCTCGCAAGTCTATGGCAACACTAGTTTAAGCCTAGACTAAGGCCAAACATACTTCAATTCAATATTATCATATACACCACCAGCTATGGATATTCAATAATATCAAGAGACATGCTGTCATAATCCAACACTTTCCCGAAATAAGGTCTAAGGAAGGAATTATAGAAATTTAGCATGCTCGACACCCGAACCCCTCCATACTCAAGCAAATCAATAAAAAATTGCCTAAACATGCTCAATCTCAGAAGGGGAAATCCATAGCCTACCTGAAAGCCGATCACACGTGCTCCAACTCACGGTACCGGAGCTTTTCCCCTCCGAACGGTCTCCAAATGCTTCCCCACTATCAAAAGGTTAATCACCTCATCATTACGAATATGTTGAGACTAAAATTATATTTTTCGGAGACGGACCCAAAATTGGGTCTAAAACGGGATTGTGGGACCCACAATTGGAATCCCAAAAATGAATCCGTGAAAACGACCCAAATAGCTTACTAAACTAATACCCCAAAATTTAGCACAAAAAGATGCCTAAAACATAGAAAATCAGCCCCAACAACTAAAATTATTAATAGATCTTGACTTACAACTTGGCTGCCCCTTGATCACCAAATTCTGGAGAAACGAGACCCTTCAAACCCAAACAGATTATACCACGACGATCCTTGCATAAAACTCTACAAGTTAACCTCAAGAATGACTCAAAACGGACCTCAGATAATCAGGATCTAACCTTTCAAAGTTCAACAAAAAAATTCATTCCGAAAATCACTCTAGCAGTAGCTAAATTCGATTCCTTACCTCAAACGAAGCCACCCATCGCATTTCTGAGCTCACCTCTAGATTCCCCACGAAATTCTCTTGAAATTAGCCTTTTGAATCACGTAATTTGAGCTTAAAATGGAGGAGATATCTATGTTTGAAGATGAGGAAAAAAAATGGACTAAAATTGTCCTTAAATCTGGAAATTTCCAGATTTGAACACGCTGCCACATGGTGTCGCGTGGCTCAGCCACGTCACTGCCGCGTTAGAATTCAACAACTCTTCAAACCTAAATTTCGATGTTCCGGACTTGTTCGGAGTCGGAAAAATACAAACCATATATGGAATCTGATTGGAAAAGATATTTCGGACTCAACAGTGAAGTCGGAATATCCTTTGGAGATCGCTTCGTTGAAAAGTGGGTCCCACACCCACTATCGTTTGGAGCTAGATTCCTCAACGGGCATCTAAAGCCTCAAGAAGTGAACAAAGGGTCGCTCTAGACCAAAATCGATATTCCAAAGCTAACCTAGCTATCAGAATTTTCATCTGAGCACGTCTTCGAAGAAGGTTGGCCAAAGTCAACTATAGGCCAAATTGCAAGGGAAAAAAGGTCAAATGGCCTTAAACTCGTACCAATTGCCTCGATACTCGTGTTGACCATTCCACTACCAAATTTGGCCATTTCGGAGCTGATGGAATCGTCATAATTTTAATCTGAGGTCTTTTACCTAAATTTCTGACCGAAGTCAACTTTTCAAGTTATAAAATCTCCAAAATAGGGAAACGGGCCTAAAACCCAAACGAACGATCAGGCGACCGAACAGTCAGTGCCAGGGGTCACTTGGAGAACGCTCTAAACGATGGAATGAATGCTTTAATTTAAAAATGACTAGGAGGGTCATTACAACATCCACTATTAAAAGAACTTCCGTCTGCGAAAGTAAGAGTCAAGAAGTACCTGAAGGCTCAAATAAGCCGGGGCACTGCGCCCGCATCTCATGCTCGGTCTCCGGGGTAGCCTCCTCAACAGGATGATGTCTCCAATGGACCTTAACCACAGGAAAGGCTCTGGAACGCAATCGTATGACATCTCTGGCCAAAATAGCAACTGGCTCCTCAATGTATCTCAAACTGTCATCCAAGTCAACTGCATAATACTGAATCACATGGGACTCATCTCGAACGTACCAGAGCAATATCGAAATATGAAAATTTGGGTGAATAGCTGAAAAGGCCGGGGGTAAAGCTAACTCATATGCGACCTCCCCAACTGTCCTCAATATATCAAAAAGACCTATATACATGGGGCTAAGCTTGCCCCGCCTCCCAAATCTCATTACACCCTTCATGGGTGACACACGGAGGAATACTCTATCACCAACAGCAAATTTCAACGGTCGACACCTACAGTCTGCATAACTCTGATGTCTACTCTGGGCTGTCCTGAGCCTATCTTGAATCACCCTCACATGATCTAAAGCCTCTCGCATCAAGTCTGTACCACGTGGCCTGGGCTCTGTAGACTCAAACCAACCAACTGGAGAACGACAACGCCTACTATATAAGGCCTTGAATGGGGCCATCTGAATACTCGAGTGGTAGCTGTTGTTGTACGTAAAATCTGCCAAAGGCAAATGCTGGTCCCACTAACCGCCAAAAACCATAATACAAGCCCGCAACATGTCCTCAAGAACCTGAATCATGCGATCCGACTGACCATCAGTCAGCGGGTGGAATGTTGTGCTAAGGTCAACACGGGTACCCAACTCATCCTAGAAGGTCCTCTAGAAGCTAGGTATGAACTGTAGGCCCCGGTCTGAGATGATGGAAACAGGAACACAATGAAGAAGAACCACCTCTCGAACGTAGATATGGGCTAACCTCTCAGCACTGTAGGAAGTATGGACAGGAATGAAGTGTGCTGACTTGGTCAATCGATCGACGATGACCCAAATACTATCAAGACCACGGGAAGTGCTGGGTAATCCTACAACGAAGTCCATGGTGATCCTCTCCCATTTTCACTTAGGAATGGGTAAAATCTGAAGTTCGCCACCAGGCATCAAATGTTCGGCCTTAACCTGCTGACAACTCAAGCAACGCGATACATAATTCGAAATATCTCTCCTCTTGCCGCTCTACCAGTAGTGCTGTCTCAAGTCCCGATACATCTTAGTTGTGCCTGGATGAATAGAATATTTGGAATCATGGGCGTCGGTAAGAATCATCTGAATCAAACCCCTAACTCTTGGAACACAAAGTCGATCACCAAATCTTAATACCCCATCTAAATCTAAGGTAGGCAGGCTAGTGTCACCTCCCAAAACTCCATCTCGAAGTGCCACTAAGTCCTCATCCTCAAGCTGACGGCTGTTAATCCGATCCAACAGAGATGACTGAGCATCCACATAAGCTAGTACACACCGAGAATCAGAGATATCAAGCCGTATCATCCGGTTAGCTAAGGACTGGATGTCCAAAGCTAATGGTCGCTCCGTAGTAGTGAGAAAGGCTAGACTACCCATACTCACTGCCTTCCGACTCACGGCGTCCGTTACTACATTCGCCTTGCCCGGATGGTAGATAATAGAAAGGTCATAGTCCTTCAGGAGCTCAATCCAACGGCGCTGTCTCAAATTAAGATCCCTCTGGCTCATAATGTACTGAAGGTTCCTGTGATCAGTATAGATCTCGCATCGAACTCCATACAGGTAATGCCTCTAAATCTTAAGCGCAAAAACTACTGCCGCCAACTCTAAGTCATGAGTAGGGTAGTTACGCTCGTGCGACTTAAGCTGCCTCGACGCATGAGCAATAACGTGGCCCTGCTACATCAGTACACAACCCAAACCAATGCCGGATGCATCACAATAAATAGTAAACCCCTCGCCCTCTACTAGAATAGTCAATATAGGAGCGGTGGTAAGCAACTCCTTAAGCCTAAGAAAGCTCCTCTGACACTCCTCCGTCCACACAAACGGAACATCCTGGCGAGTCCACTTAGTCAAAGGCGCTGCTATAGTAGAAAATCCCTCAACAAAACGCCTGTAGTAGCCTACCAATCCGACGAAGATACGAATGTCAGTCACAGAAGTGGGCCTGGCCTAATCACGAATGGCCTCAATGTTAGCGGGATCTACCATAATGCCATCCTTAGACATCACGTGCCCCAAGAATGCTACGGACACACGCCAAAACTCGCACTTTGAGAACTTGGCATAATGTCGCTAGCCTATCAAAGTCTGGAGCGCTATCCTCAAATGTTGCTCATGATCCTCCCGGCTTCGCGACTATACTAGAATGTCATCTATGAAGACTATGACAAACGAATCCATGTACGACCTAAACACCCTAGTCATCAAGTCCATGAATGCGGCAGGGGCTTTAGTCAACCCAAAAGACATCACTTGGAACTCATAGTGGCCGTAACGAGTTCTAAATGCAGATTTAGGGACAATCGCTGCCCTAATCCTCAATTGGTGGTAGCCGAATCTTAAACCAATATTAGAAAATACCACGACACCCTGAAGTTGGTCAAATAGATCATCAATCCAAGGCATGGGGTAACGGTTCTTCACCGTCACCTTGTTCAACAGCCTGTAGTCGATGCACAATTGCATAGTACAGTCCTTCTTCTTCACGAAGAGGACTGGGGCACCCCAAGGCGATACACTAGGCCGAATGAATCCCTTATCTAAGAGATCTTGAATCTGAACACTGAGCTCTTTCAGGTCTACGAGGGCCATACGGTACGGTGGTATAGAAATGGGCTTAGTGCCCAACTCTACTTCAATAGGAAAGTCAATGTCACGATCAGGAGGGAGACCAGGCAGATCAGCATGAAACACATCTGTAAACTCTCGAACAATAGGTACTGAATCAATGGTAGGACCCTCCCTACTAACATCTCTAACATAAGCTAAAAAAGCCAAACACCCGCTAGCCATCAACCTCTGGGCCCGACCAAAAGATATCACCCCAACTAGCGTGCGACTACAAGAGCCCTGGAACACCACTGGTGGAATACCAGGCATGGATCCGTACCCAAAATCAAATCAAAATCCACCATGTCAAGCAAAATGAGATCAACCCTAGTGTCTCGCCTCTGAATAGTCACCACACAGAATCTAAATACCTGATCCACTAGTAAAGAATCACCTACCGGGGTCGAAACACGCAACGGCTCAACCAATAGCTCTAGGCTCATATTCAATCGAGGGGCACAATAAAAAGATATTTAAGATTAAGTAGAGCATGGATCAAATAAGGTGGATGCGGGCTGATGGCATAATAACACTGTATCTGAGATCACATCGTCTTAGGTCTCAGCATCTGCTCTAGCTGGAGCGTATAAAAGTGGGTCTGGGCTCCCCTATCCTGTGCATCGGCTCTGCCCCCTAACCTGCCTCCTCGGGGACCAGCCTGTATACCCTTGTGACCACCCTTGCGGTCCTGTCCTGGGCCTCCGCCTCTAGCTGGAGGTGCCGGTGTTGGCGCACGCCTAGCTGCCTGTGGAGCGGGTAAGGTTAACTCGCGATGGGGAAACTCACTGGCCCAATGATCTAACTCCCCACACTCATAGCACCCATGGGACTGTCGACTGACAGCTGGAGGTCGGCTACCCCGGCCAGAAGAACCCATCGGTGAACTATCTCGGCCCCGACTAAGACCGGCACTAAAACCAATATGGCGGTGGTGATCACTCTCTGATGCTTGGAGATAGGCCTGGAAGGGGCCACTAGACTGACCCGACTGAAACCTCTACTGATATCTATCATAAGACTCTCGGGGTCAGAAACGGCGCCTATCATGGCTATCCTGCTGTCTAGCTCTCTTGCCGCTGCCCCCTTGGGCCTCGTTACGGAGCTGCTCAATAGTGCAGACATGGTCCACTACATCCAGAAATGAGCGGGCCACTGAAACTAAAGACTGAGTCTCAATCCGCAACTATAGTCTCAAACCCCGAACAAAACAACGAACCATCTCCTCCTCAGTAGGTAATATCATGGCGGAAAGCATGAAGAGCTCGTGGAATTCGGCGCCATACTCTGATACTGTCATGGAACCCTGCTCTAACAGAGCAAACTGATCTCTGAGCTGATCTATGATGCTCCTGTAAATGAATTGGGCCAAGAAGGCCTCTGAAAACTCAGTCCATGTGACCAGTGGAGACCCAGCGAGCCTGGTCTCTAAGTATGTACGCTAGCACTGCCTTGCAGGATCGTCTAGCTGGTAAGCGGTGAAGTCTGCTCCTCTCGACTCCACTAAACCCAAAGTTTGTAGCCGCTCGCGGCAAGTAAGTAGAAACTCGTGGGCATCCTCACCCACAGCCCCAGAAAACCTCGGCGGTGATAGTCTAAGGAACACCCCGAGCATCTTCTGCTCCCGAAGTGGCATGACGCCCTCCAAATCGTTAGGCTGAACAACTGGTGCCGCTAGCTGCTGAACAACTGGTGCCGCTGGAATAGGCTGGCCATACGGTACTGGAGCGGTTGCAGCTCGGGCCTGCTGCATACCCCAATGGTAGCTAGCATCTATACGAGCATAGCCTGTATACTTGGAGCTGTCACAGGCTCGGGCGATGGATGGGCTGGTCCCAAGCCGATCGGTTGCTACTGTGCTGGAGTTGCTGGTTGCTCTATCACCGGCTCTGGAGTTTGCTTTCGGTCCTGGGCTAGTTTTGTAGCTCTAGCACGACCTTGAGGTCAGCCTCTACCCCTAGCTGGGGCCCTACCACGCGTGCGAGCCATCCTTGTAAAAGAGTGGAACAAGTAAGATTTTCTAAAACCGATAAGACAGACAATGCATGACATTGATACAAAAGCGACACGATCCTAAAGACATCTTGTAGCCTTCCGAAGATATGTAACGGACGTCTCCGTATTGATCTGCAGGACTCTACTAGACGTTAGCTCTGTACAAGTGAGACCGACGAAACTGGTGTACCGATACCAATTTGTCAAGACCCAATTTCTCAGGTCATGATGGCACCTACTATATGACCCACCAAAAGGCAATCCAACTCATATCCCGGAACTCGAAGTAATGGGACGTTATGGTGGAATACTAACCAGTCAACCTAAAATTGTAATAAATATAACAAGAACATGCAATGAACGGGCGGAAGCGACTAGACATATATACACAAAATGAATTCCTCCCAAAACCTGAAAGTCACAAGTACAGAGCTGCTAACAAAAGCACAAGTCCTAAAAGTGGATTACATAAACAAGCTGTCTAAAAAGGCAAAAAATAAGCAAAAGTAAGTACCGAAGGAGACGGGCAAATCCAGGACGTTGTGTGCTCACCCTTGCCTCCGATCAAGGCCGCAGCTGGATCGAATCAACGTCAGTAGCAAGTACTCCGACCAGCATAACGAAAATAGATGCAGAGTGTAGTGTGAGTACAAAAACAATAGGTACCCAGTAGGCATCAGTCCGACTGAGCAAGATAAGCAAAAGTGAACTGAAATGCGAATAAAGGGTCACAATCAAGGGAAAAAGAGTAGTAAATGTGGGTATGTACACGAGCGTACTGGCAACAAAGACAAGGAATCTAACAAACTCTGTCGGGCTCCCATAAACCCGACGGGTACGCTCGTGCACAATAAAAGAAATCACCTGCACGGACCCCCTTAAGCCCGGCAGATGCACCGGCAGTTGAAGTAAAATAATGGAGCTAGAAGGTCTATCACAATATTACCAATTTCCGGACTTTAACTGAACCATTCCCAATTATATTCCAAGATCTCATTACATCTCGAACTTTAATCGGAACATCTCCAACCTCCAAAACCTCAACCTACAGATGAGAGTAATCAAGACGAAACTGAAGCTTCAGTAAAGAATTGGTAATGCACCATGTGCAAGCTAGACCACGGACTCGAACCGGGTACTATAGCTAATGAGTCAACCTATATGGGCTGGACCACGGATTCGAACCAGGTGCTGTAGCCAAAGGTCGGGCACGGGTGGGATGGACCACGGACTCTAACCGAGTACTGTAGCCAAAATCAGATCACAGGTAAGCTGGACCACAGACTCGAACCGTGTACTATATTTAAGCCTGGACATAAGTAAGCTGGAGCACGGACTCTAACCGGGTATTTGTAGCCGATAGAAAAGATGGGCATCATGGATACAAGGTCATAAGCCGAGTTACCACCTAGCTAAGTCTCATACTGTCAGACTCAAGTCTGCTATATTAGTCTACAAGGAGCTGATCGTCTGAAACGACGTCGGAAACAGTTCTACAGCCCAACGACAACCGAATCCTCGCAAGTCTATGGCAACACTAGTCTAAGCCTAGACTAAGGCCAAACATACTTCAATTCAATATTATTGTATACACCACAATGTATGGATTTTCAATAATATCCAGAATCGTGCTTTGATAATCCAATAATTTCCCGAAATAAGGTCTAAGGCAGGAATTATAGAAATTTAGCAAAAAAAATTCAACAAAAAAATTCATTTCGAAAATCACTCTAGCAGTAGCAAAATTCGAATACTTACCTCAAATGAAGCCTCCCCTCGCGTTTATAAGCTCATGTCTAGATACCCCACGAAATTGTCTTGGATTTACCTTTTTGAATCACCTAATTTGAGCTTAAAATGGAGGAGATATCTATGTTTGAAGATGAGGAAAAAAATGGACGAAAGTTGTCCTTAAATATGGAAATTTCCAGATTTCACCACGCTGCCACGTGGCGTCGCGTGGCTCAGCCACGTCACCGCCGCGTTAGAATTGAACAACTCTGCAAACTTAAATTTTGATGTTCCAGACTCGTTCGGAGTCGGGAAAATACAAACCATATATGGAATCTGATTAGAAATGATATTTCGGACTCAACAGTGAAGTCGGATTATACTTTGGAGATCGCTTCGATGAAAAGTGGGTCCCACACCCAGTATTGTTTGGAGCCAGATTCCTCAACGGGCAACTAAAGCCTCAAGAAGTGAACAAAGGGTCGTTCTAGACCAAAATCGATATTCTGAAGCTAACCTAGCTATCAGAATTTTCATCTGAGCATGTCTTCCAAGAAAGTTGACCAAAGTCAACTATAGGCCAAATTACAAGGGCAAAAAGGTCAAATGGCCCTAAACTCGTACTGATTGCCTCGATACTCGTGTTGACCATGCTACCACCAAATTTGGCCATTTCGGAACTGATGGAATCGTCATAATTTTATTCTGAGGTCTTCTACCTTAATTTTTGACCGAAGTCAACTTTTCAAGTTATAAAATCTCCAAAACAGGGAAACGGGCCTAAAACCCAAACGAACGACCAGGCGACCGAACAGTCTGTGCCAGGGGTCACTAGGAGAACGCTCTAAACGATGAAATGAATGCTTTAATTTAAAAATGACCTGGAGGCTCATTACAATATCCACTACTAAAAGAACTTTCATCCGCGAAAGTAAGAATAAAGAAGTACCTGAAGGCTCAAATAAGCCGGGGAACTGTGCCCAAACCTCATGCTCAGTCTCCGAGGTAGCCTCCTCAACATGATGATGTTTCCAATGGACCTTAACCACATGAATGGCTCTGAAACGCAACCGTCTGACATCTCTGGCCAAAATAACAACTGGCTCCTCAATGTATCTCAAACTGTCATCCAAGTCAACTGCATCATACTGAATCACATGGGACTCATCTGGAAGATACTGGCGCAATATCGGAACATGAAAAACTCGGTGAATAACTGAAAAGGCCAGGGACAAAGCTAACTCATATGCAACCTCCCCAACTGTCCTTAATATCTCAAAAGGACCTATATACCTGGGGTTAAGCTTGCCCCGCCTCCCAAATCTCATTACACCCTTCATGGGCAACACACGGAGGAATACTCTATCAGCAACAATAAATTTCAACGGTTGACGCCTATGGTCTGCATCACTCTAATGTCTACTCTGTGCTGTCCTGAGCCTATCTTGAATCAGCCTCACATGATCTAAAGCCTCTCGCATCAAGTCTGAATCGCGCGGCCTGGGCTATGTAGACTCAAACCAACCAACTGGAGAGCGACAACGCCTAGCATATAAGGCCTCGAATGGGGCCATCTAAATACTCGAGTGGTAGCTGTTGTTGTACGCAAACTGTGCCAAAGGCAAATGCTGGTCCCACTGACCCCCAAAAACCATAAAACAAGCCCGCAACATGTCTTCAAGAACCTGAATCGTGCGCTCTGACTGACCATCAGTGTGCGGGTGGAATGTTGTGCTAAGGTCAACACGGGTACCCAACTCATCCTGGAAGGTATTACAAAAGCTAGATGTGAACTGTGGGCCCCGGTCTGAGATGATGGAAACAGGCACACCATGAAGACGAACCACCTATCGAATGTAGATACGTGCTAACCTCTCAGCACTGTAGGAAATATGGACAGGAATAAAGTGTGGTGACTTGGTCAATCGATCCAAGATGACCCAAATACTATCACGACCACGGGAAGTGCGGGGTAATCCTACAATGAAGTCCATGGTTATTCTCTCCCATTTCCACTCAGGAATGGGTAAAATCTGAAGCTCGCCACCAGGCCTCAAATGCTCGGCCTTAACCTGCTGACAACTTAAGCAACGCGATACAAAATCTGCAATATCTCTCCTGATGCCGATCCTCCAGTAATGCTGTCTCAAGTCCCGATACATCCTAGTAATGCCCGGATGAATAAAATATTTGGAGTCATGTGCCTCGGTAAGAATCATCTGAATCAAACCCCTAACTCTTGGTACACAAAGTCGATCACCAAATCATAAAACCCCATCTAAATCTAAGGTAGGCAGGCCAGTGTCACCTCCCAAAACTCGATCTCGATGTGCCACTAAGTCCTCATTCTCATACTGACGGCTCCGAATCCGATCCAACAGAGATGACTAAGCATCCACATAAGCTAGTACACATCGAGAATCAGAGATATCAAGTCGTATCATCCGGTCAGCTAAGGACTGGATGTCCAAAGCTAATGGTCGCTCCGTAGTAGAGAGAAAGGCTAGACTACCTATACTCACTGCCTTCCGACTCAAGGCGTCCGCTACTACATTCGCCTTTCCCGGATGGTAGAGAATAGAGAGGTCATAGTATATCAGGAGCTCAATTTAACGGTCACCTCCCAAAACTCGATCTCGAAGTGCCACTAAGTCCTCATACTCAAATTGACGGCTGGGAATTCGATCCAACTGAGATGACTGAGCATCCACATAAGCTAGTATACACCGGGAATCAGAGATATCAAGCCGTATCATCCGGTTAGCTAAGGACTGAATGTCCAAAGCTAATGGTCGCTCCGTAGTAGAGAGAAAGGCTAGACAACCCATACTCACTGCCTTCCGAATCAAGGCATCCGCTACTACATTTGCCTTGCCCGGATGGTAGAGAATAGAGAGGTCATAGTCCTTCAGGAGCTCAATCCAACGGCGCTATCTCGAATTAAGATCCTTCTGTCTCATAATGTACTGAAGGCTCCTATGATCAGTATAGATCTCGCATTGAACTCCATACAGGTAATGCCTCCAATTCTTAAGCGTAAACACTACTGCCGCCAACTCTAAGTCATGAGTGGGGTAGTTGCGCTCGTGCGACTTAAGCTGCCTTGACGCATAAGCAATAATGCGGCCCTGCTACATCAGGACAGAACCCAAACCAATGTCGGATGCGTCACAATAAATAGTAAACCCCTCGCCCTCAACTGGAAGAGTCAATATAGGAGCGGTGGTAAGCAGCTCATTAAGTCTAAGAAAGCTACTCTCACACTACTACGACCACACAAACGGAACATCATGGCGAGTCAACTGAGTCAAAGGCGCTACTATAGTACTAAATCCCTCAACAAAATGCCTATAGTAGCATGCCAATCATACGAAGCTATGAATCTCAGTCACAGACTAGAGAACTATCCTCAAATGTTGCTAATGCTCCTCCCAGCTCCAAGAGTATACTAGAATGTCATCTATGAAGACTATGACAAACAAATCCAAGTACTGCCTAAACACCCTAGTCATCAAGTCTTCTTAGGCTTAAGGAGTTGCTTACCACCGCTCCTATATTGACTATTCCAGTAGAGGGCGAGGGGTTTACTGTTTATTGTGATGCATCCGACATTGGTTTGGGTGATGTAGCAGGGCCACGTTATTTCTTATGTGTCGAAGCAGCTTAAGTCGCATGAGCGTAACTACCCCACTCATGACTTAGAGTTGGCGGCAGTAGTTTATGCGCTTAAGATTTAGAGGCATTACCTGTATGGAGTTCGATGCGAGATCTATACTGATCACAGGAGCCTTCAGTACATTATGAGCTAGAGGGATCTTAATTTGAGACAGCGTCGTTGGATTGAGCTCCTGAAGGACTATGAACTTTCTATTCTCTACCATCCGGTCAAGGCTAATGTAGTAGCGGATGCCTTGATTGGAAGGCAGTGAATATGGGTAGTCTAGCCTTTCTCACTACTACGGAGCGACCATTAGCTTTGGACATCCAGTCCTTAGCTAACCGGATGATACGACTTGATATCTCTGATTCCCGGTGTGTACTAGCTTATGTGGATGCTCAGTCATCTCTGTTGGATCGGATTAACAGCCGTCAGCTTGAGGACGAGGACTTAGTGGCACTTCGAGATGGAGTTTTGGGAGGTGACACTAGCCTGCCTACCTTAGATTTAGATGGGGTTTTAAGATTTGGTGATCGACTTTGTGTTCCAAGAGTTAGGGGTTTGATTTAGATGATTCTTACCGACGTCCATGATTCCAAATATTCTATTCATCCAGGCACAACTAAGATGTATCGGGACTTGAGACAGCACTACTGGTAGAGCGGCAAGAGGAGAGATATTTCGAATTATGTATCGCGTTGCTTGAGTTGTCAGCAGGTTAAGGCCGAACATTTGATGCCTGGTGGCGAACTTCAGATTTTACCCATTCCTGAGTGAATATGGTAGAGGATCACCATGGACTTCGTTGTAGGATTACCCAGCACTTCCCGTGGTCTTGATAGTATTTGGGTCATAGTCGATCGGTTAACCAAGTCAGCACACTTCATTCCTATCCATACTTCCTACAGTGCTGAGAGGTTAGCCCATATCTACATTCGAGAGGTGGTTCTTCTTCATGGTGTTCCTGTTTCCATCATCTCAGACCGGGGCCCACAGTTCACACCTAGCTTCTCGAGGACCTTCCAGGATGAGTTGGGTACCCGTGTTAACCTTTGCACAACATTCCACCCGCTGACTGATGGTCAGTCGGATCGCATGATTCAGGTTCTTGAGGACATGTTGCGGGCTTTTGTTATGGTTTTTGGCGGTCAGTGGGACCAGCATTTGCCTTTGGCAGATTTTACGTAAAACAACAGCTACCACTCGAATATTCAGATCGCCCCATTCAAGGCTTTATATAGTAGGTGTTGTCGTTCTCCAGTTGGTTGGTTTGAGTCTACAGAGCCCAGGCCACGTGGTACAGATTTGACGCGAGAGGCTTTAGATCATGTGAGGGTGATTCAAGATAGGCTCAGGACAGCCCAGAGTAGACATCAGAGTTATGCAGACTGTAGGTGTCGACCGTTGAAATTTGTTGTTGGTGATAGAGTATTCCTCCGTGTGTCGCCCATGAAGGATGTAATGAGATTTGGGAGGCGGGGCAAGCTTAGCCCCATGTATATAGGTCCTGTTGAGATATTGAGGATAGTTGGGGAGGTCGCATATGAGTTAGCTTTACCCCGGCCTTTTCAGCTATTCACCCAAATTTTCATGTTTCGATGTTGCTCTGGTACGTTCTAGATGAGTCCCATGTGATTCAGTATTATGCAGTTGACTTGGATGACAGTTTGAGATACATTGAGGAGCCAGTTGCTATTTTGGCCAGAGATGTCATACGATTGCGTTCCAGAGCCTTTCCTGTGGTTAAGGTCAATTGGAGACATCATCCTGTTGAGGTGGCTACCCCGGAGACCGAGCATGAGATTCGGGCGCAGTGCCCCGGCTTATTTGAGCCTTCAGGTACTTCTTGACTCTTACTTTTGTAGACGAAAGTTCTTTTAGTAGTGGATGTTGTAATGACCCTCCTATTCATTTTTAAATTAAAGCATTCATTCCATCGTTTAGAGCATTCTCCAAGTGACCCCTGGCACTGACTGTTCGGTCGCCTGGTCGTTCGTTTGGGTTTTAGGCCCGATTCCCTATTTTGGAGATTTTATAACTTGAAAAGTTGACTTCGGTCAGAAATTCAGGTAAAAGACCTCTGAATAAAATTATGACTATTCCATCAGCTCCGAAATGGCCAAATTTGGTAGTGGCATGGTCAACACGAGTATCGAGGCAATCGGTACGAGTTTAGGGCCATTTGACCTTTTTTCCATTGCAATTTGGCCTATAGTTGACTTTGGTCAACCTTCTTGGAAGACGTGCTCTGATGAAAATTTTGATAGCTAGGTTATCTTCGGAATATCGATTTTGGTCTAGAACGACCCTTTGTTCACTTCTTGAGGCTTTAGATGCCCGTTGAGGAATCTGGCTCCAAACGATAGAGGGTGTGGGACCCACTTTTCACGAAAGCGATCTCCAAAGGATATTCCGACTTCACTGTTGAGTCCGAAATATCTTTTCCAATCAGATTCTATATATGGTTTGTATTTTTCCGACTCCGAACGAGTCCGGAAGATCGAAATTTAAGTTTGAAGAGTTGTTGAATTCTAACGCGGCTGTGCCGTGGCTGAGTCACGCGACGCCACGTGGCAGCGTGCTGAAATCTGGAAATTTCCAGATTTAAGGACAATTTTCGTAAATTTTTTTCTCATCTTCAAACATAGATATCTCCTCCATTTTAAGCTCAAATTAGGTGATTCACAAGGCTAATTTCGAGAGAATTTCGAGGGGAATCTAAAGGTGAGCTCAGAAACGCGAGGGGAGGCTTCTTTTGAGGTAAGGAATCGAATTTAGCTATTGCTAGAGTGATTTTCGGAATGAATTTTTTTGTTGAACTCTGAAAGGTTAGATACTGATTATCTTAGGTCCGTTTTGAGTCATTCTTGAGGTTAACTTGTAGAGTTTTATGCAAGGATCGTCGTGGTATAATCTGTTTGGGTTTGAAGGGTCTCGTTTTTTTCAGAATTTGGTGATCAAGGGGCTGCCAAGTAGTAAGTCAAGATTTAATAATAATTTTAGTTGTTGGGGCTGATTTGCTATGTTTTAGGCATCTTTTTGTGCTAAATTTTGGGGTATTAGTTTAGTAAGGTATTTGGGACGTTTTCACAAATTCGTTTTCGGGATTCCAATTGTGGGTCCCACAATCCCGTTTTAGACCCAATTTTGGGTCCATCTCCGAAAAATATAATTTTAGTCTCAACATATTCGTAATGAAGAGGTGATTAACCTTTTGATAGTGGGGAATCATTTGGAGACCGTTCGGAGGGGAAAAGCTCCGGTACCGTGAGTTGGAGCATGTGTGATCGGCTTTCAGGTAGGCTATGGATTTCCCCTCGTGAGATTGAGCATGTTTAGGCAATTTTTTATTGATTTGCTTGAGTATGGAGGGGTTCGGGTGTCGAGCATGCTAAATTTCTATAATTCCTGCCTTAGACCTTATTTCGGGAAATTCTTGGATTATCAAAGCATGACTCTTGATATTATTGAACATCCATACCTTGTGGTGTATATGATAACATTGAATTGAAGTATGTTTGGCCTTAGTCTAGGCTTAGACTAGTGTTGCCATAGGCTTGCGAGGATTCGGTTGTCGTTGGGCAATAGAACTGTTTTCGACGTCGTTTCGAACGATCAGCTCCTTGTAGACTGATATAGCAGACTTGAGTCTGACAGTCTGAGCCTTAGCTAGGTGGTAACTCGGCTTACGACCTTATATCCATGATACCCATATTTTTTATCGGCTACAGATACCCGGTTAGAGTCCATGGTCCAGCTTACTTATGTCCAGGCTTAGATATAGTACACGGTTCGAGTCTGTGGTCCAGCTTACCTGTGATCTGATTTTGGCTACAGTACTCGGTTAGAGTCCGTGGTCCATCCCACCCGTGCCCGACCTTTGGCTACTGCACCCGGTTCGAATCCGTGGTCCAGCCCATATAGGTTGACTCATTAGCTATAGTACCCGGTTCGAGTCCGTGGTCCAGCTTGCACGTGGTGCATTACCAATTCTTTACTGAAGCTTCAGTTTAGTCTTGATTACTCTCATCTGTAGGTTGCGGTTTTGGAGGTTGGAGATGTTTCGATTAAAGTTCGGGATGTAATGAGATCTTGGAATATAATTGGGAATGGTTGAGTTAAAGTCCGGAAATTGGTAATATTGTAATAGACCTCCTAGCTCCATTATTTTACTTCAACTGCCGGTGCATCTGCCGGGCTTAAGGGGGTCCGTGTTGGTGGTTTCTTTTATTGTGCACGAGCGTACCCGTCTGGTTTATGGGAGCCCGACGGAGTTAGTTAGATTCCTTGTCTTTGTTGCCTGTACGCTCGTGCACATACCCACATTTACTACTCTTTTTCCCTTGATTGTGACCCTTTATTCGCATTTCAGTTCACTTTTGCTTATCTTGTTCAGTCGGACTGATGCCTACTGGGTACCTATTGTTTTTGTACTCATACTACACTCTGCATCTATTTTCGTTATGCAGGTCCGAGTACTAGCTACCGACGTTGATTCGATCCAGCTGCGGCCGTGATCAGAGTCAAGGGTGAGCACACAACGACCTGGATTTGCCCGTCTCCTTCGGTACTTACTTTTGCTTGTTTTTTGCCTTTTTAGACAGCTTGTTTATGTAATCCACTTTTAGGACTTGTTCTTTTGTTAGCAGTTCTGTACTTGTGACTTCCAGGTTTTGGGAGGAATTCATTTTGTGTATATATGTATAGTCGCTTCTGCCCGTTCATTGCATGTTCTTGTTATATTTAGTACTATTTTAGGTTGACTGGTTGGTTTTCTACCATAACGTCCCATTACTTTGAGTTCTGGGAGATGGGTCGGATTGCCTACTGGTTGGTCATATAGTAGGCGCCATCATGACCTGAGAAATTGGGTCTTGACAAATTGGTATTAGTGTACCAGTTTCGTCGGTCTCACTTGTACAGAGCTAACGTCTATTAGAGTCCTGCAGATCTATATAGAGACGTCCGTTACATATCTTCGGGAGGCTACAAGATGTCTTTAGGATCGTGTCTCTTTTGTATCACTGTCGTGCATTGTGTGTCCTATCGGTTTTTGAAAATCTTACTTGTTCCACTCTTTTACAGGGATGACTCGCACGCGTGGTAGGGCCCCAGCTAGGGGTAGAGGCTGACCTCGAGGTCGTGCCGGAGCTACAAGGAGGCCCAGGACAGGACCGCAGGGGTGGTCACCAGGGTATACAGGGTGGTCCTCGAGGAGGCAGGTTAGGGGGCAGAGCCGATGCACAAGGTAGGGGAGCCTAGGCCCACTGTTATGCAGCTCCAGCTAGAGCAGATGCTGAGACCTCGGACGATGTGATCACATGTACAGTGTTATTATGCCATCAGCCCGCATCCGCCTTATTTGATCCAGGCTCTACTTATTCTTAAATATCTTTTCATCGTGCCCCTCGATTGAGTATGAGCCCAGAGCTATTGGTTGAGCCGTTGCGTGTTTCGACCCAGGTAGGTTATTCTTTAGTAGTGGATCACGTATTTAGATCCTGTGTGGTGACTATTCAGAGGCGAGACACTAGGGTTGATCTCATTTTGCTTGACATGGTGGATTTTGATTTGATTTTGGGTATGGATTGGTTATCCACCCATTGTGCAGTCTGGGATTGATATGCCAAGACCGTTACTTTAGCCATGCTTGGTATTCCACCAGTGGTGTGGCAGGGCTCTTGTAGTCGCACGCTAGTTGGGGTGATATCTTTTGGTCGGGCCCAGAGGTTGATGGCTAGAGGGTGTTTGGCTGTTTTAGCTTATGTTAGAGATATTAGTAGGGAGGGTCCTACCGTTGATTCAGTACCTATTGTTCGAGAGTTTACAGATGTGTTTCCTGCCGATCTGCCTGGTCTCCCTCCTGATCGTGACATTGACTTTTCTATTGAAGTAGAGTCGGGCACTAAGCCCATTTCTATACCACCGTACCGTATGGCCCCCGTACAGCTCAAAGAGCTCAGTGTTCAGATTATGGGTCTCTTAGATAAGGGATTCATTCGGCCTAGTGTATCGCCTTGGGGTGCCCCAGTCCTCTTCGTGAAGAAGAAGGACGGTACTATGCGATTGTGCATCGACTACATGCAGTTGAACAAGGTGACGGTGAAGAACCGTTACCCCATGCCTAGGATTGATGATCTATTTGACCAACTTCAGGGTGTCGTGGTATTTTCTAATATTGATTTACGATCCGGCTACCACCAGTTGAGGATTAGGGCAGCGATTGTCCCTAACACTGCATATAGAACTCGTTACGGCCACTATGAGTTCCTAGTGATGTCTTTTGGGTTGACTAGAGCCCCTGCTGCATTCATGGACTTGATGACTAGGGTGTTTGGGTCGTACTTGGATTCGTTTGTCATAGTCTTCATAGATGAAATTCTAGTATAGTCGCGAAGCCGGGAGTATCATGAGCAGCATTTGAGGATAGAGCTCCAGACTTTGACAGGCTAGCGACTTTATGCCAATTTCTCAAAGTGCGAGTTTAAGCTTGCGTCCGTAGCATTCTTGGGGCACGTGGTGTCTAAGGATGGCATTATGGTAGATCCCGCTAAGATTGAGGCCATTCGTTATTGGGCCAGGCCCACTTCTGTGACTGAGATTCGTAGCTTCCTCGGATTGGCAGGCTACTACAGTCGTTTTGTTGAGGGATTTTCTACTATAGCAGCTCCTTTGACTCAGTTGACTCGTCAGGATGTTCCGTTTGTGTGGTCGGAGGAGTGTGAGAGGAGCTTTCTGAGGCTTAAGGAGTTGCTTACCACCGCTCTTATGTTGACTCTTCCAGTAGAGGGCGAGAGGTTTACTGTTTATTGTGATGCATCCGACATTGGTTTGGGTGATATAGCAGGGCCACGTTATTGCTTATGCGTCGAGGCAGCTTAAGTCGCACGAGCGCAACTACCTCACTCATGACATAGAGTTGGCGGCAGTAGTTTTTGCGCTTAAGATTTAGAGGCATTGCCTGTATGGATTTCGATGCGAGATCTATACTGATCACAGGAGCCTTCAGTACATTATCAGCCAGAGGGATCTTAATTTGAGACAGCGCCGTTGGATTGAGATCCTGAAGGACTATGACCTTTCTATTCTCTACCATCCGGGCAAGGGGAATGTAGTAGCGGACGCCTTGAGTCGGAAGGCAGTGAGTATGGGTAGTCTAGCCTTTCTCACTACTACGGAGCGACCATTAGTTTTGGACCTCCAGTCCTTAGCTAACCGGATGATATGGCCTTATATCTCTGATTCCCGGTATGTACTAGATTATGTGGATGCTCAGTCATCTCTGTTGGATCGGATTAACAGCCGTCAGCTTGAGGATGAGGACTTAGTGGCACTTCGAGATGGAGTTTTGGCAGGTGACACTAGTGTGCCTACCTTAGATTTAGATGGGGTTTTAAGATTTGGTGATCGACTTTTTGTTCCAAGAGTTAGGGGTTTGATTCAGATGATTCTTACCGACGCCCATGATTCCAATTATTCCATTCATCCAGGCACAAATAAGATGTATCGGGACTTGAGACAGCACTACTGGTGGAGCGGTAGGAGGAGAGATATTGTGGATTATGTATCGCGTTGCTTGAGTTGTCAGCAGGTTAAGGCCGAACATTTGATGCCTGGTGGCGAACTTCAGATTTTACCCATTCCTGAGTGAAAATGGGAGAGGATCACTATGGACTTCGTTGTAGGATTACCCAGCACTTCCCGTGGTCTTGATAATATTTGGGTTATCGTCGACCGATTGACCAAGTCAGCACACTTAATTCCTGTCCATACTTGCTACAGTGCTGAGAGGTTAGCCCATATCTACATTCTAGAGGTGGTTCTTCTTCGTTGTGTGCCTGTTTCCATCATCTCAGACCGGGGCCCACAGTTCACACCTAGCTTCTGGAGGACCTTCCAGGATGAGTTGGGTACCCGTGTTGACCTTAGCACAACATTCCACCCGCAGACTGATGGTCAGTCGGATCGCATGATTCAGGTTCTTGAGGACATGTTGCGGGCTTGGGTTATGGTTTTTGGCGGTCAGTGGGACCAGCATTTACCTTTGGCAGATTTTGCGTACAACAATAGCTACCACTCAAGTATTCAGATGGCCCCATTCGAAGCCTTATATAGTAGGCATTGTCGTTCTCCAGTTGGTTGGTTTGAGTCTACAGAGCCCAGGCCACGCGGTACAGACTTGATGCAAGAGGCTTTAGATCATATGAGGGTGATTCAAGATAGGCTCAGGATAGCCTAGAGTAGACATCAGAGTTATTCAGACTGTAGGTGTCGACCGTTGAAATTTGCTGTTGGTGATAGAGTATTCCTCCGTATGTCGCCCATGAAGGGTGTAATGAGATTTGGGAGGCGGGGCAAGCTTAGCCCCATGTATATATATCCTTTTGAGATATTGAGGACAGTTGGGGAGGTCGCATATGAGTTAGCTTTACCCCCGGCCTTTTCAGCCATTCACCAAATTTTTCATGTTTCGATGTTGCTCTGGTACGTTCCAGATAAGTCCCATGTGATTCAGTATTATGCAGTTGACTTGGATGACAGTTTGAGATACATTGAGGAGCCAGTTGCTATTTTGGCTAGAGATGTCATACGATTGTGTTCCAGAGCCATTCATGTGGTTAAGGTCCATTGGAGACATCAACCTTTTGAGGAGGCTACCTCGGAGACGGAGCATGAGATGCGGGCGCAGTTCCCTAGCTTATTTGAGCCTTCAGGTACTTCTTGACTCTTACTTTCGCAGACGAAAGTTCTTTTAGTAGTGGATATTGTAATGACCCTCCAGGTCATTTTTAAATTAAACCATTCATTCCATCATTCAGAGCGTTCCTGTAGTGACCCCAAGTCATTTATGACTTGCTGGCACTGACTGTTCGGTCGTCTAGTCGTTTGTTTGGGTTTTAGGCCCGTTTCTCTGTTTTGGACAGCTTGTTTATGTTATCCACTTTTAGGACTTGTACTTTTGTTAGCAGCTCTATACTTGTGACTTTCAGGTTTTGGGAGGAATTCAATTTGTGTATATATGTCTTGTTGCTTCTGCCCGATCATTGCATGTTCTTGTTATATTTATTACCATTTTAGATTGAATGGTTGGTTTTCTACCATAACATCCCATTACTTCGAGTTCCGGGATATGGGTTGGCTTGCCTACTTGTGGGTCATATAGTAGGCGCCATCATGACCTGAGAAATTGGGTCTTGACAAATTGGTATCAGAGCCCCAGGTTCGTAGGTCTCACTTATACCGAGCTAACGTTTAGTAGAGTCCAGCAGATCTGTACGGAGACGTCCGATAGATATCTTCGGGAAGCTAAAGGATGTCTTTAGGAACGTGTCGCTTTTGTATCACTGTCGTGCATTGTGTGTCTTATCGGTGTTTGAAAATTTTACTTGTTCCACTCTTTTACAGGGATGGCTCGCACGCGTGGTAGGGCCCAAGCTAGGGGTAGAGGCCAACCTCGAGGTTGTGCCAGAGCTATAGCTCCAGCCCAGGACCGAGAGCAAACTCCGGAGCCGGTGATAGAGCCACCAGCGGCTCCAGCACAGCAGCAACTGATAGGCTCGGGACTAGCCCATCCAACGCCCGAGCCTGTGACAGCTCCAGGTAAACATGCTATGCTCGTATAGATACTAGCTACCATTGGGGGTATGCAGCAGGCCCCAGCTCTAGCCGCTCTAGTACCACAGGGCCAGCCTGCACCAGCGGCACCGGTTGTTCAGCAGCTAGCGGCACCGGTTGTTCAGCCTGATGATTTGCAGGGCGTTATGCCACTTCGAGAGAAGAAGATGCTTGGGGTGTTCCTTAGACTACCACCGATAAGGTTTTCTTGGGTTTTGGGTGAGGATGCCCACGAGTTTTTACTTACTTGCCGCGAACAGCTACAAACTTTGGTTTAGTGGAGTCGAGAGGAGCAGACTTCACCGCTACCAGCTAGACGGTCCCGCTAGGCAGTGGTGGCGTACATACTTAGAGACCAGGCATCCTGGGTCTCCACCGGTCACATGGACTGAGTTTTCAGAGGCCTTCTCGGCCCGATTTGTTCCCAGGAGCTTTAAAGATCAGTTTACTCGGTTAGAGCAGGGCTCTATGAAAATATAAGAGTATGAGGCCCGATTCCACGAGCTCTACATGCTTTTCGCCATGATATTACCTACTGAGGATGAGAGGGTTCATTGTTTTGTTCGGGGTTTGAGACTACAATTGTGAACTGACACTCAATCTTTAGTCTCAGCGGGCTACTCATATCTGGATGTAGTGGACCATGTCTGCACTATTGAGCAACTCCGTCGTGAGGCCCAAGGGGGCAGCGGCTAGAGAGCTAGACAGCAGGATAACCATGATAGGCGTTGTTTCAGACCCCGAGAGTCTTATGATAGATATCAGCAGAGGTTTCAGTCAGGTCAGTCTAGTCGCCCCTTCCAGGCCTCTCCCCAGGCATTGGATGGTGATCAGCATCGCTATATTGGTTTTAGTGCCGGTCCTAGTCGGAGCCGAGATAGTTCACAGATGGGTTCTTCTGGCCGGGGTAGCAGACCTCCAGCTCTCAGTCGACAGTCCCAGGGGTGCTTTGAGTGTGGGGAGTTAGATCATCGAGCCCGCCAGTGTCCCCATCGCTGGTTAGCTATACCTGATCCACAGGCATCTTGGGAAACGCCAGCGCCAGCACCTCCATCTAGAGGCGGAGGCCAAGGACAGGACCGCAAGGGTGGTCACCAGGGTATACAGGGTGGTCCCCGAGGAGGCAGGTTAGGGGGCAAAGCGGAAGCACAGGGTAGGGGAGCCCAAGCCCACTTTTATGCAGCTCCAGCTGGAGCAGATGCTGAGACCTCGGACGATGTGATCACAGGTACAGTGTTATTATGCTATCAGCCCGCATTTGGCTTATTTTTTCTAGGCTCTACTTATTCTTCTATATCTGTTTATTGTGCTCCTCGATTGAGTATTAGGCGGAGATATTGGTTGAGCCGTTGCGTGTTTCAACCCCAGTAGGTGATTCTTTAATAGTGGATCAGGTATTTAGATCCTGTGTGGTGACTATTCAGAGGCGAGACACTAGGGTTGATCTCATTTAGCTTGACATGCTGGATTTTGATTTGATTTTGGGTATGGATTGGTTATCCCACCACCATGCAGCCTTGGATTGCTATACCAAGACCGTTACTTTAGCCATGCCTGGTATTACACCAGTGGTGTGGCAGGGCTCTTGTAGTCGCACGCTAGTTGGGGTGATATCTTTTGGTCGGGCCCAGAGGTTGATGGCTAGCGGGTGTTTGGCTTTTTTGGCTTATGTTAGAGATGTTAGTAGGGAGGGTCCTACCATTGATTCAGTACCTATTGTTCGAGAGTTTACAGATATGTTTCCTATCGATCTGCCTGGTCTCCCTCTTGATCGTGAAATTGACTTTTCCTATTGAAGTAGAGTCGGGCACTAAGCCCTTTTCTATACCACCGTACCATGTGGCTCCCATAGAGCTCAAAGAGCTCAGTGTTCAGATTCAGGATCTCTTAAATAAGAGATTAATTCGGCCTAGTGTATCACCTTGGGGTGCCCCAGTCTTCTTCGTGAAGAAAAAGGACGGTACTATGCGATTGTGCATCTATTACAGGTAGTTGAACAAGGTGACGGTGAAGAACCGTTACCCCATGCCTAGGATTTATGATCTATTTGACCAACTTCCGGGTGCCGTGGTAGTTTCTAAGATTGATTTAAAATCCGGATACCACCAGTTGAGGATTAGGGCAGAGAACGTCCCTAAAACTGCATTTAGGACTCGTTACGGCCACTATGAGTTCCTAGTGATGTCTTTTGGGTTGACTAACACCATTGCCGCGTTCATGGACTTGATGACTAGGGTGTTTAGGCCGTACTTGGATTTGTTTGTCGTAGTCTTCATAGATGACATTCTAGAATACTCGCGGAGCCGGGAGGAGCATGAGCAGCATTTGACGATAGTGCTCTAGACTTTGATAGGCTAGCGACTTTATGCCAAGTTTTCAAAGTGCGAGTTTTGGCTTGCGTTCGTAGCATTCTTGGGGCACGTGGTGTCTAAGGATGGCATTATGGTAGATCTCGCTAAGATATAGGCCATTCGTGATTGGGCCAGTCCCACCTCTGTGACTGAGATTCGTAACTTCATCGGATTGGCAGGCTACTAAAGGTATTTTGTTGAGGGATTTTCTACTATAGCAGCGCCTTTGACTCGGTCGACTCGCCAGGGTGTTCCGTTTGTATGGTCGAAGGAGTGTGAGAGGAGCTTTTTGAGGCTTAAGGAGTTGCTTACCACCGCTCCTATATTGACTCTTCCAGTAGAGGGCGAGGGATTTACCGTTTAATGTGACGTATCCGGCATTTGTATGGGTTTTGTACTGATGCAGCAGGGCCGCATTATTGCTTATGCGTCGAGGCAGGTTAAGTCGCACGAGCGCAACTACCCCACTCCTGACACAGAGTTGGCAGCAGTAGTTTTTGCGCTTAAGATATGGAGGCATTACCTGTATGGAGTTCAATGCGATATCTATACTGATCACAGGAGCCTTCAGTACATTATGAGCCTGAGGGATCTTAATTCGAGACAGCGCCATTGGATTGAGCTCCTGAAGGACTATGACCTCTCTATTCTCTACTATCCGGGCAAGGGGACTGTAGTAGTGGACGCCTTGAGTCGGAAGGCAGTGAGTATGGGTAGTCTAGCCTTTCTCTCTACTACGGAGCGACCATTAGCTTTGGACATCCAGTCCTTAGCTAACCGGATGATACGGCTTGATATCTCTGATTCCCGGTGTGTACTAGCTTATGTGGATGCTCAGTCATCTCTGTTGGATCGGATTGGCAACCATCAGTTTGAGGATGAGGACTTATTGGCACTTCTAGATCGAGTTTTGGGAGGTGACACAGGCCTGCCTACCTTAGATTTAGATGGGGTTTTAAGATTTGGTGATCGACTTTGTGTTCCAAGAGTTAAGGGTTTGATTCAGATTATTCTTACCGATGCCCATGACTCCAAATATTCTATTCATCCGGGCATAGCTAAGATGTATCGGGACTTCAGACAGCACTACTGGTGGAGCGGCAGGAGGAGAGATATTGCGGATTATGTATCGTGTTGCTTCAGTTGTCAGTAGGAGGAGAGATATTGCGGATTAGTTAGATTCCTTGTCTTTGTTGCCTGTACGCTCGTGTACATACCCACATTTACTTCTCTTTTGCCCTTGATTGTGACCCTTTATTCGCATTTTAGTTCACTTTTGCTTATCTTGCTCTGTCGGCCTGATGCCTACTGTGTACTTGTTGTTTCGGTACTCATACTACACTCTGCATCTATTTTCGTGATGCAGGACCGAGTACTAGCTACCGACGTTGATTCGAGCCGGCTGCGGTCGTGATCGGAGGCAAGGGTGAGCACAGAACGTCCTGGATTTGCCCGTCTCCTTCTGTACTTACTTTTGCTTGTCTTATGCCTTTTTAGACAGCTTGTTTATGTTATCCACTTTTAGGACTTGTACTTTTGTTAGCAGCTCTGTACTTGTGACTTCCAGGTTTTGGGAGGAATTCAATTTGTGTATATATGTCTTGTTGCTTCTGCCCGTTCATTGCATGTTCTTGTTAGATTGAATGGATGGTTTTCTACCATAACATCCCATTACTTCGAGTTCTGGGATATGGGCTGGGTTGCCTACTGGTGGGTCATTTAGTAGGCGCCATCATGACCTGAGAAATTGGGTCTTGACAAATTGGTATCAAAGCCCCAGGTTCGTCAGTCTAACTTGTACCGAGCTAACGTCTAGTAGAGTCCAGCAGATCTGTACGGAGACGTCCGATACATATCTTCGGGAGGCTAAAGGATGTCTTTAGGAACGTGTCGCTTTTGTATCACTGTCGTGCATTGTGTGTCGTATCGGTTTTTGAAAATTTTACTTGTTCCACTCTTTTACAGGGATTGCTCGCACGCGTGGTAGGGCCCAAGCTAGGGGTAGAGGCCAACCTCGAGGTTGTGCCAGAGCTATAGCTCCAGCCCAGGACCGAGAGCAAACTCCGGAGCCGGTGATAGAGCCACCAGCAGCTCCAGCACAGCAGCAATCGATGGGCCCGGGACCAGCCCATCCAACGCCCGAGCCTGTGACAGCTCCAGGTAAACATGCTATGCTCGTAGGTATGCAGCAGGCCCCAGCTCTAGCCGCTCTAGTACCACAGGGCCAGCCTGCACTAGCAGCACCGGTTGTTCAGCAGCTAGCGGCACCGGTTGTTTAGCGTGATGATTTGCATGGCGTTATGCCACTTCGAGAGCAGAAGATGCTTGGGGTGTTCCTTAGTCTACCACCGATAAGGTTTTCTTGGGCTGTGGGTGAGGATGCCCACGAGTTTTTACCTACTTGCCGCGAACAACTACGAACTTTGGGTTTAGTGGAGTCGAGAGGAGCAGACTTCACCGCTACCAGCTAGACGGTCCCGCTAGGCAGTGGTGGCGTACATACTTAGAGACCAGGCCTGCTGGGTCTCCACCGGTCACATGGACTGAGTTTTCAAAGGACTTCTCGGCCCGATTTGTTCCCAGAAGCATTAGAGATCAGTTTGCTCGGTTAGAGCAGGGCTCTATGAAAATATAAGAGTATGAGGCCCGATTCCACGAGCTCTACATGCTTTTCGCCATGATATTACCTACTGAGGATGAGAGGGTTCATTGTTTTGTTCGGGGTTTGAGACTACAATTGTGGATTGAGACTCAATCTTTAGTCTCAGCGGGCTACTCATATCTGGATGTAGTGGACCATGTCTGCACTATTGAGCAACTCCGTCGTGAGGCCCAAGGGGGCAGCGGCTAGAGAGCTAGAAAGCAGGATAACCATGATAGGCGCTGTTTCAGACGCCGAGAGTCTTATGATAGATATCAGCAGAGGTTTTAGTCATGTCAGTCTAGTCGCCCCTTCCAGGCCACTCTCCAGTCATTGGATGGTAATCAGCACCGCCATATTAGTTTTAGTGCCGGTCCTAATCGGGGCCGAGATAGTTCACAGATGGGTTCTTCTGGCCGGGGTAGCAGACCTCCAGCTCTTAGTCGATACCAGGGGTGCCGTCGTAGTTTCTAAGATTGATTTAAAATCCGGATACCACCAGTTGAGGATTAGGGCAGAGAACGTCCCTAAAACTGCATTTAGGACTCGTTACGGCCACTATGAGTTCCTAGTGATGTCTTTTCGGTTGACTAACACCCTTGCCGCGTTCATGGACTTGATGACTAGGGTGTTTAGGCCGTACTTGGATTCGTTTGTCCTAGTCTTCATAGATGACATTCTAGAATACTCGCGGAGCCGGGAAGAGCATGAGCAGCATTTGACGATAGTGCTCCAGACTTTGATAGGCTAGCGACTTTATGCCAAGTTTTCAAAGTGCGAGTTTTGGCTTGCGTTCGTAGCATTCTTGGGGCACGTGGTGTCTAAGAATGGCATTATGGTAGATCTCGCTAAGGTATTGGCCATTCGTGATTGGGCCAGTCGCACCTCTGTGACTGAGATTCGTAACTTCGTCGGATTGGCAGGCTACTAAAGGCATTTTGTTGAGGGATTTTCTACTATAGCAGTGCCTTTGACTAGGTTGACTCGCCAGGGTGTTCCGTTTGTGTGGTCGAAGGAGTGTGAGAGGAGCTTTCTGAGGCTTAAGGAGTTGCTTACCACCGCTCCTATATTGATTCTTCCAATAGAGGGCGAGGGATTTACCGTTTAATGTGACTTATCCGACATTTGTATGGGTTGTGTACTGATGCAGCAGGGCCACATTATTGCTTATGCGTCGAGGTAGATTAGGTCGCACGAGCGCAACAACCCCACTCCTGACACAGAGTTGGCAGTAGTAGTTTTTGCGCTTAGGATATAGAGGCATTACCTGTATGGAGTTTGATGCGATATCTATACTGATCACAGGAGCCTTCAGTACATTATGAGCCTGAGGGATCTCAATTCGAGACAGCGCCATTGGATTGAGCTCCTGAAGGACTATGACCTCTCTATTCTCTACCATCCGGGCAAGGCGAATGTAGTAGCGGACGCCTTGAGTCGGAAGGCAGTGAGTATGGGTAGTCTAGCCTTTCTCTCTATTACGGAGCAACCATTAGCTTTGGACATCCAGTCCTTAGCCAAACGGATGATACGGCTTGATATCTCTGATTCCCGGTATGTAGTAGCTTATGTGGATGCTCAGTCATCTCTGTTGGATCAGATTGGCAACCATCAGTTTGAGGATGAGGACTTATTGGCACTTCTAGATCGAGTTTTGGGAGGTGACACAGGCCTGCCTACCTTAGAGTTAGATGGGGTTTTAAGATTTGGTGATCGACTTTGTGTTCCAAGAGTTAAGGGTTTGATTCAGATTATTCTTACCGACGCCCATGACTCCAAATATTCTATTCATCCGAGCACAGCTAAGATGTATCGGGACTTGAGACAGCACTACTGGTAGAGCGGCAGGAGGAGAGATATTGCGGATTATGTATCGTGTTGCTTGAGTTGTCAGTAGGTTAAGGCCGAACATTTGAGGCCTGGTGGAGAGCTTCAGATTTTACCCACTCCTGAGTGGAAATGGGAGAGGATCACCATGGACTTCGTTGTAGGATTACCCAGCACTTCCCGTGGTCTTGATAGTATTTGGGTCATCGTGGATCGATTGACCAAGTCAGCACAATTCATTCCTGTCCATACTTCCTACAGTGCTGAGAGGTTAGGCCGTATCTACATTCGAGAGGTGGTTTGTCTTCATGGTGTGCCTATTTCCATCATCTCAGACCGAGGCCCACAGTTCACATCTAGCTTCTGGAGGACCTTCTAGAATGAGTTGGGTACCCGTGTTGACCTTAGCACAACATTCCACCCGCAAACTGATGGTCAGTCGGAGCGCACGATTCAGGTTCTTGAGGACATGTTGCAGGCTTGTGTTATGGTTTTTGGGGGTCAGTGAGACAGCATTTGCCTTTGGACGAGTTTACGTACAACAACATCTATGACTCGAGTATTCAGATTGCCCCATTCGAGGCCTTATAGGGTAGGCGTTGTCGCTCTCCAGTTGGTTGGTTTGAGTCTACAGAGCCTAGGCCGCGCGGTACAGACTTGATGCGAGAGGCTTTAGATCATGTGAGGGTGATTCAAGATAAGCTCAGGACAGCCTAGAGTAGACATCAGAGTTATGTCGACCGTAGGCGTCGACCATTGAAATTTGATGTTGGTGATAGAGTATTCCTCCGTGTGTCACCCATGAAGGGTGTAATGAGATTTGGGAGGCAGGGCAAGCTTAGCCCCATGTATATAGGTCCTTTTGAGATATTGAGGACAGTTGGGGAGGTCTCATATGAGTTAGATTTACCCCCATCCTTTTCAGTTATTCACCCAGTTTTTCATGTTTCGATGTTGCGCTGGTATGTTCCAGATGAGTCCCATGTGATTCAGTATGATGCAGTTGACTTGGATGACAATTTGAGATACATTGAGGAGTCAGTTGCTATTTTGGCCAGAGATGTAATACGATTGCGATCCAGAGCCATTCCTGTGGTAAACGTCCATTGGAGACATCATCCTGTTGAGGAGGCTACCTCGGAGACCGAGCATGAGTTACAGGCGCAGTTCCCCGTCTTATTTGAGCCTTCAGGTACTTCTTGACTCTTACCTTCGCGGACTAACGTTCTCTTAGTAGTGGATATTGTAATGACCCTCCAGGTCATTTTTAAATTAAAGAATTAATTCCAACATTTAGAGCATTCCTGTAGTGACCCCAAGTCATTTATGACTTGCTGGCACTGATATTCGGTCGCCTGGTCATTTGTTTGGGTTTTAGGGCCATTTCTCTGTTTTAGAGATTTTATAACTTGAAAAGTTGACATCGATCAGATATTCAGGTAAAAGACCTTAGAATAAAATTATGACTATTCGATCATCTCCAAAATGGCCAAATTTGGCTAATAGCATGGTCAACCTTCTTGGAAGACATTCTCTGATGAAAATTCTGACAGATAGGTTAGCTTTGGAATATCGATTTTGGTCTAGAACGACCCTTTGTTCACTTATCGAGGCTTTAGATGCCCATTGTGGAATCTGGCTGGAAACGATACTTGGTCTGGGACCCACTTTTCATGGAAGCAATCTCCAAAGGAAATTTCGACTACACCGTTGAGTCCGAAATATCATTTTCAATCAGATTCCATTTATGGTTTGTGTTTTTTCGACTCTGAACGAGTCCGAAACATCGAAATTTATGTTTGAATAGTTGTTGAATTCTAACGCGGTGGTGACGTGGTAGAGTCACGCGACGCCACGTGGTAGCGTGTTGAAGATTTAAGGACAATTTTCGTCCATTTTTTTTTCTGATCTTCAAACATAGATATCTCCTCCATTTTAAGCTCAAATTAGGTGATTCAAAAGGCAAATTTCAAGAGAATTTCGTGGGGAATCTAGAGGTGAGCTCAGAAACGCGAGGAGAGGCTTCGTTTGAGGTAAGGAATCGAATTTAGCTACTGTTGGAGTGATTTTTTGAATGAATTTTTTTGTTGAACTTTGAAAGGTTAGATCCCGATCATCTTAGGTCCGTTTTGAGTTATTCTTGAGGCTAACTTATAGTGTTTTTCACAAGGGTCTCATTTTTCCAGAATTTGGTGATCAATGGGCAGCCAAGTCGTAAGTCAAGACTTTTTAATGATTTTAATTGTTGGGGCTGATTTGCTATGTTTTAGGCATCTTTTTGTGCTAAATTTTGGGGTATTAGTTTAGTAAGGTATTTGGGATGTTTTTACTGATTCGTTTTCGGGATTCCTATTGTGGGTCCCACAATCCCATTTTAGACCCAATTTTAGATCCATCTCCGAAATATATAATTTTAGTCTCAACATATTCGTAATGACGAGGTGATTAACCTTTTGATAGTGGGGAAGCATTTGGAGACCGTTCGTAGGGGAAAATTTCTGGTACCGTGAGTTGGAGCACGCGTGATCGGCTTTCAGGTAGGGTATGGATTTCCCCTCGTGAGATTGAGCGTGTTTAGGGAATTGTTTATTAATTTTCTTGAGTATGGAGGGCTTTAGGTGTCGAAGATGCTAAATTTCTATAATTCGTGACTTAGACCTTATTTCAGGAAATTATTGGATTGTGAAAGCATGACTCTTGATATTATTGAACATCCATACCTTGTGGTGTATATGATAATATTGATTTGAAGTATGTTTGGCCTTAGTCTAGGCTTAGACTAGTGTTGCCATAGAATTGCGAGGATTCGGATGTAGTTGGGCAGTAGAACTTTTTTCGAAGTCGTTTTGGACGATCAGCTCCTTGTCCCCTAATATAGCAGACTTGAGTCTGATAGTATGAACCTTCGCTAGGCAGTAACTCAGCTTATGACCTTATATCCGTGATGCCCATATTTTCTATCGTCCACAGATATCCGGTTACAGTCCGTGGTCTAGCATACTTATGTTCAGGCTCAGCTATAGTACCAGTTCGAGTCCATGTTCTAGCTTACCTGTGATCTGATTTTGGCTACAGTACTCGGCTAGAGTCTGTGGTCTAGCCCACCCGTGCTCGACCTTTGGCTACAGCACCCGGTTCGAGTCCGTGGTCCAGCCCATATAGGTTGACTCATTAGCTATAGTACCTGGTTGGAGTCCGTGGTCCAGCTTGCACGTGGTGCATTCCCAATTCTTTATTGAAGCTTCAATTTAGTCTTGATTACTCTCATCTGTAGGTTGCGGTTTTGGAGGTTGAAGATGTTCCGATTAAAGTTCGGGACATAATGAGATCTTGGAATATAATTGGGAATGGTTAAGTTAAAGTCCAAAAATTGGTAATATTGTGATAGACCTTCTAGCTCCATTATTTTACTTCAACTGTCGGTGCATCTGCCGGGCTTATGGGGGTCCATGCAGGTGGTTTCTTTTATTGTGCACGAGCGTACCTGTCGGGTTTATGGGAGCCCGACTGAGTTAGTTAGATTCCTTGTCTTTGTTGCCCGTACGCTAGTGTACATACCCACATTTACTACTCTTTTGCCCTTGATTGTGACCCTTTATTCGCATTTCAGTTCACTTTTGCTTATCTTGCTCAGTCGGCCTGATGCCTACTGTGTACCTTTTGTTTCGGTACTCATACAACACTCTACATCTATTTTCATGATGTAGGTCTGAGTACTAGGTACCGACGTTGATTCGAGTCAGCTGCGGTTGTGATCAGAGGCAAGGGTGAGCACACAACGTCCTGGATTTGCCCGTCTCCTTCTATACTTACTTTTGCTTGTCTTTTGCCTTTTTAGACAGCTTGTTTATGTAATCCACTTCTAGGACCTCTACTTTTGTTAGCAGCTCTATACTTGTGACTTCCAGGTTTTGGGAGGAATTCATTTTGTGTATATATGTCTAGTCGCTTCCACCCGTTCATTGCATGTTCTTGTTATATTTATTACTATTTTAGGTTGACTGGTTGGTTTTCTACCATAACATCCCATTACTTCGAGTTCCGGGATATGGGTTGGCTTGCCTACTGGTGGGTCATATAGTAGGCACCATCATGACCTGATAAATTAGGTCTTGACATATTGGTATCAGAGCCCCAGGTTCGTCGATCTCACTTGTACAGAGCTAACTTCTAGTAGAGTCCTGCAGATCTATACGGAGACGTCCGTTACATATCTTCGGGAGGCTACATGATGTCTTTAGGAACATGTCGCTTTTGTATCACTATCGTGCATTGTGTGTCTTATCGGTTTCTGAAAATCATACTTGTTCCACTCTTTTACAGGGATGGCTCTCACGCGTGGTAGGTCCCCAGCTAGGGGTAGAGGCGGACCTCGAGGTCGTGCCAAAGCTACAGCACCAGCCCAGGACCGAGAGCAAACTCCGGAGCCGGTGATAGAGCCACTAGCAGCTCCAACACAACTGCAACCGATGGCCCCGGGACCAGCCCATCCACCGCCCGAGCCTGTGATAGCTCCAAGTAAACATGCTATGCTCGTATAGATAATAGCTACCATTGGGGGTATGCAGGAGGCCCCAGCTCCAGCCGCTCCAGTACCACTGGGCCATCCTGCATCAGCGGCACCGGTTGTTCAGCCTGATGATTTGGAGGGCGTTATGCCACTTTGGGAGCAGAAGATGTTCGAGGTGTTCCTTAGACTATCACCGCCGAGGTTTTCTGGGGCTGTGGGTGAGGATGCCCACGAGTTTTTACTTACTTGCCACGAGCGGCTACAAACTTTGGGTTTAGTGGAATCGAGAGGAGCAAACTTCACCGCTTACCTGCTTGACGGTCCCGCCAGGCAGTGGTGGCGTACATACTTAGAGACCAGGCCAGCTGGGTCTCCACCGGTCACATGGACTGAGTTTTCAAAGGCCTTCTCGGCCTGATTTATTCCCAGGTTCATTAGAGATCAGCTCAAAGATCCGTTTGCTGGGTTAGAGCAGGGCTCCATGACAATATCAGAGTATGAGGCCCAATTCCACGAGCTCTCCATGCTTTTTGCCATGATATTACCTACTGAGGATGAGAGGGTTCGCTGTTTTGTTCGGGGTTTGAGACTACAGTTGCGGATTGAGACTCAGTCTTTAGTCTCAGCGGGCTGCTCATTTCTGGATGTAGTGGACCATGTCCGCACTATTGAGCAGCTTCGTCGCAAGTCCCAAGAGGGTAGCGGCAAGAGAGCTAGACCGGAGGATAGACATGATAGGCGTTGTTTCAGACCCCGAGAGGTTTCTGTCGAGTCAGCCTAGTCGCCCCTTCTAGGCTTCTCTCCAGGCATCGGAGGGTGATCAGCACCGCCATATTGGTTTTAGTGCCGGTCCTAGTCGGAGGCGAGATAGTTCAAAGATGGGTTATTCTGGCTGGGGTAGTCGACCTCCAGCTCTCTGTCGACAGTCCAAGGGGTGCTATGAGTGTGGGGAGTTACATCATTGGTCCCGTGAGTGTCCCTATCGCTGATTAGTCTTACCCGCTCCACAGACACCTAGGCATGCGCCAGCGCCAGCACCAGCACCTCCAGCTAGAGGCGGAGGCCAGGGACAGGACCGCAACTGTGGTCCCTAGGGTATACAGGGTGGTCCTTGAGGAGGCAGGTGAGAGGGCAGAGCTGATGCACAGGGTAGGGGAGCCCAGGCCCACTTTTATGCAGCTCCAGCTAGAGCAGATGCCGAGAGCTTGGATGATGTGATCACAAGTACAGTGTTATTGTGCTATCAGCCCGCATCCGCCTTATTTTACCTAGGCTCTACTTATTCTTATATATCTGTTTATTGTGCTCCTCGATTGAGTATGAGTCCAGAGATCATGGTTGATCCGTTGTGTGTTACGACCCCGGTAGGTGATTCTTTAGTAGTGGATCTGGTATTTAGATCCTGTGTGGTGACTATTCAGAGGCGAGACACTAGTGTTGATCTCATTTTGCTTGACATGGTGGATTTTGATTTGATTTTGGGTATGGATTGGTTATCCCCCCACCGTGCGGACTTGGATTGCTATGCCAAGACCATTACTTTAGCCATGCCTGGTATTCCACCAGCGGTGTGGCAGGGCTCTTGTAGTCGCACGCTAGTCGGGGTGATATCTTTTGGTCAGGCCCAGATATTGATGGCTAGCGGGTGTTTGGCTTTTTTAGCTTATGTTAGAGATATTAGTAGGGAAGGTCCTACGGTTGATTCAGTACCTATTGTTCGAGAGTTTACTGATGTGTTTCCTGCCGATCCGCCTGGTCTCTCTCCTGATCGTGACATTGACTTTCCTATTGAAGTAGAGTCGGGCACTAAGCCCATTTCTATACCACCATACTGTATGGCCCCCATAGAGCTCAAAGAGCTAAGTATTCAGATTCAGGATCTCTTAGATAAGGGATTCATTCGGCCTAGTGTATCGCCTTAGGGTACCCCAGTTTTCTTCTTGAAGAAAAAGGACGGTACTATGCGATTGTGCATCGACTACAGGCAGTTGAACAAGGTGACGGTGAAGAACCATTACCCCATGCCTAGGATTGATGATCTATTTGAACAACTCTAGGGTGCCGTGGTATTTTCTAAGATTGATTTAAGATCTGGATACCACCAGTTGAGGATTAGGGCAGCGAACGTCCCTAAAAATGCATTTAGGACTCGTTACGGCACTATGAGTTCCTAGTGATGTCTTTTGGGTTGACTAACGCCCCTGCCGCGTTAATGGACTTGATGACTAGGGTGTTTAGGGCGTACTTGGATTCGTTTGTCATAGTCTTCATAGATGACATTCTAGTATATTCGCGGAGTCGGGAGGAGCATGAGCAACATTAGAGGATAGTGCTCCAGACATTGACAGGCTAGCGACTTTATGCCAAGTTCTCAAAGTGCAAGTTTTGGCTTGCGTCCATAGCTTTCTTAGGGCCCGTGGTGTCTAAGGATGGCATTATGGAAGATCCTGCTAAGATTGAGGCCATTCGTGATTGGGCCAGGGCCACCTCTGTAACTAAGATTCGTAGCTTCGTCGGATTGGTAGGCTACTATAGGCGTTTTGTTGAGGGATTTTCTACTATAGCAGTGCCTTCGACTCGGTTGACTCGTAAGGATGTTCGGTTTGTGTGGTCAGAGGAGTGTGAGAGGAGCTTTCTGAGGCTTAAGGAGTTGCTTACCACCGCTCCTATATTGACGCTTCCAGTTGAGGGCGAGGGGTTTACTGTTTATTGTGAAGCATAAGGCATTGGTTTGGGTTGTGTACTTATTCAGCAGGGCCGCGTTATTTCTTATGTGTCGAGGCAGCTTAAGTCGCACGAGCGCAACTACCCCACTCATGACTTAGAGTTGGCGGCGGTAGTTTTTGCGCTTAAATTTGGACGCATTACCTGTATGGAGTTCGATGCGAGATCTATACTTATAACATGAGCCTTCAGTACATTATGAGCCAGAGGGATCTTAATTCGAGACAGCGCCATTGGATTGAGCTCCTGAAGGACTATGACCTCTCTATTCTCTATCATCTGAGCAAGGCGAATGTAGTAGCGGACGCCTTGAGTCGGAAGGCAGTGAGTATGGGTAGTCTAGCCTTTCTCTCTACTACGGAGCGACCATTAGCTTTGGACATCCAGTCCTTAGCTAACCGGATGATACGGCTTGATATCTCTTATTCCCGGTGAGTACTAGCTTATATGGATGCTCAGTCATCTCTGTTGGATCGGATTGGCAGCCGTCAGTTTGAGGATGAGGACTTAGTGGCACTTCGAGATCGTGTTTTGGGAGGTGTCACTAGCCTACCTACCTTAGATTTAGATGGGGCTTTAATATTTGGTGATCGAGTTTGTGTTCCAAGAGTTAAGGGTTTGATTCAGATTATTCTTACCGACGCCCATGACTCCAAATATTCTATTCATCTGGGCACAGCTAAGATGTGTCGGGACTTCAGACAGCACTACTGGTGGAGTGGCAGGAGGAGAGATATTGCGGATTATGTATCGTGTTGCTTGAGTTGTCACTAGGTTAAGGCCGAACATTTGAGGGCTGGTGGCGAGCTTCAGATTTTACCCATTCCTAAGTGGAAATGGGAGAGGATCACCATGGATTTCGTTGTAGGATTACCCAGCACTTCTCGTGGTCTTGATAGTATTTGGGTCATCATGGATCGATTTACCAAGTCAGCACACTTCATTCCTGTCCATAGTTCCTACAGTGATGAGAGGTTAGACCGTATCTACATTTGAGAGGTGGTTCGTCTTCATGGGGTGCTTGTTTCCTTCATCTCAGATCGGGGCCCACAGTTCACATCTAGCTTTTGGAGGACCTTCTAGAATGAGTTGGGTACCCGTGTTGACCTTGGTACAACATTCCACCCGCAGACTGATGGTCAGTCGGAGCGCACGATTCAGGTTCTTGAGGACATGTTGCGGGCTTGTGTTATGGTTTCTGGGGGTCAATGGGACAGCATTTGCCTTTGGACGAGTTTGCGTACAACAACATCTACGACTCGAGTATTCAGATGGTCCCATTCGAGGCCTCATAGGGTAGGCGTTGTACCTCTCCTGTTGGTTGGTTTGGGTCTACAGAACCCAGGCCGCGCGGTATAGACTTGATGCGAGAGGCTTTAGATCATGCGAGGGTGATTCAAGATAGGCTCATGCGCTGGTATGTTCCAGATGAGTCCCATGTGATTCAGTATGATGCAGTTGACTTGGATGACAATTTGAGATACATTGATGAGCCAGTTGCTATTTTGGCCAGAGATGTCATACGATTGCGTTCCAGAGACATTCCTGTGGTAAACGTCCATTGGAGACATCATCCTGTGGAGGAGGCTACCTCGGAGACCAAGCATGAGATGCGGGCGCAGTTCCCCGGCTTATTTGAGCCTTCAGGTACTTCTTGACTCTTACTTTCGCGGACGAACGTTCTTTTAGTAGTGGATATTGTAATGACCCTCCAGGTCATTTTTATATTAAAGCATTAATTCCATCATTTAGAGCATTCCTGTAGTGACCCCAAGTAATTTATGACTTGCTGGCACTGATGTTCGGTCGCCTGGTCATTTTTTTTGGTTTTAGGCCCATTTCTCCGTTTTGGAGATTTTATAACTTGAAAAGTTGACATCGATCAGAAATTTAGGTAAAAGACCTTAGAATAAATTATGACGATTCGATCAGCTCTAAAATGGCCAAATTTGGCTAGTAGCTTGGTCAATACGACTATCGAGGCAATCGGTACGAGTTTAGGGCCATTTCACATTTTTGCCCTTTCAATTTGGCCTATAGTTGACTTTGGTCAGCCTTCTTGGAAGACGTGCTCAAATGAAAATTCTGACAACTAGGTTAGCTTTGGAATATCGATTTTGGTCTAGAACGACCCTTTGTTCACTTATCGAGGCTTTAGATGCCCATTGTAGAATCTGGCTCAAAACGATATTGGGTCTGGGACCCACTTTTCATGGAAGCGATCTCCAAAGGAAATTTCGACTACACAGTTGAGTCCGAAATATCATTTCCAATCAGATTCCATATATGGTTTGTGTTTTTCCGACTCCGAACGAGTCCGGAACATCGAAATTTATGTTTGAATAGTTGTTGAATTCTAACGCGGTGGTGACGTGGTAGATTCACGCGACGCCACGTGGTAGCGTGTTGATGATTTAAGGACAATTTTCGTCAATTTTTTTTTCTCATCTTCAAACATAGATATCTCCTCCATTTTAAGCTCAAATTAGGTGATTCAAAAGGCAAATTTCAACAGAATTTCGTGGGGAATCCAGAGGTGAGCTCAGAATTGCGAGGAGAGGCTTCGTTTGAGGTAAGGAATCGAATTTAGCTACTGCTAGAGTGATTTTCGAAATGAATTTCTTTGTTGTAATTTGAAAGGTTAGATCTTGATCATCTTAGGTCCGTTTTGAGTCATTCTTGAGTCTAACTTGTAGAGTTTATTGCAAGGATTGTCGTGGTATAATCTGTTTGGGTTTGAAAGGTCTCGTTTTTCCAGAATTTGGTGATCAAGGGGCTGCCAAGTCGTAAGTCAAGGCTTTTTAATGATTTTAATTATTGGGGCTAATTTGCTATGTTTTAGGCATCTTTTTGTGCTAAATTTTGAGATATTAGTTTAGTAAGGTTTTTGGGACGTTTTCATGGATTCTTTTTTGGGATTCCAATTGTGGGTCCCACAATCCTGTTTTAGACCCAATTTTGGATATGTCTCTGAAAAATATAATTTTAGTCTCAATATCTTCGTAATGACGAGGTGATTAACCTTTTGATAATGGGGAAGCATTTGGAGACCGATCGGAGGGGAAAATATCTGGTACCGTGAGTTGGAGCACGCGTGATCGACTTTTAGGTAGGCTATGGATTTCCCCTCGTGAGATTGAGCATGTTTAGGGAATTTTTTATTAATTTGCTTGAGTATGGAGTGGTTCAGGTGTCGACCATGCTAAATTTCTATAATTCGTGCCTTAGACCTTATTTCGGGAAATTATTGGATCATGAAAACATGACTCTTGATATTATTGAACATCCATACGTTGTGGTGTATGGCCCCCGTAGAGCTCAAGGAGCTTAGTGTTCAGATTCAGGATCTCTTAGATAAGGGATTCATTCGGCCTAGTGTATCGCCTTGGGGTGCCCCAGTCTTCTTCGTAAAGAAAAAGGACGGTACTATGCGATTGTGCATCAACTACAGGCAGTTGAACAAGGTGACGGTGAAGAACTGTTACCCCATGCGTAGGATTGATGATCTATTTGACCAACTTCAGGGTGCCGTGGTATTTTCTAAGATTAATTTAAGATCCAGATACCACAAGTTGAGGATTAGGGCAGCGAACGTCCCTAAAACTGCATTTAGGACTCGTTACGGCCACTATGAGTTCCTAGTGATGTCTTTTGGGTTGACTAACGCCCCTGCCGTGCTCATGGACTTGATGACTAGGGTGTTTAGGCCGTACTTGGATTCGTTTGTCATAGGTTTCATAGATAACATTCTAGTATACTCACGGAGCCGAGATGAGCATGAGCATCATTTGAGGATAGTGCTCCATACTTTGACAGGCTAGCGACTTTATGCCAAGTTATCAATGTACGAGTTTTGGCTTGCATCCGTAGCATTCTTGGGGTACGTGGTGTCTAAGGATGGCATTATGGTAGATCCCACTAAGATTGATGCCATTCGTGATTGTGCCAGGGACACCTCTGTAACTAAGATTCGTAGCTTCGTCGGATTGGTAGGCTACTATAGGCGTTTTGTTGAGGGATTTTCTACTATAGCAGTGCCTTCGACTCGGTTGACTCGCCAGGATGTTTCGTTTGTATGGTCGGAGGAGTTTGAAAGGAGCCTTCATAGGCTTAAGGAGTTGCTTACCACCGCTCTTATATTGACTCTTCCAGTTGAGGGCGAGGGGTTTACTGTTTATTGTGACGCATCCGACATTGGTTTGGGTTGTGTACTTATGCAGCATGGCGCGTTATTGCTTATGCGTCCAGGCAGCTTAAGTCGCATGAGCGCAACTACCCCACTCATGACTTAGAGTTGGCAGGAGTAGTTTTTGCGCTTAAAATTTGGAGGCATTACCTGTATGGAGTTCGATGCGAGATCTATATTGATCACAGGAGCCTTCAGTACATTATGAGCTAGAGGGATCTTAATTCGAGACAGCGCCGTTGGATTGAGCTCCTGAAGGACTATGACCTCTCTATTCTCTACCATCCGGGCAAGGCGAATGTAGTAGCGGACGCCTTGAGTCAGAAGGCAAAGAGTATGGGTAGTCTAGCCTTTCTCTTAACTACGGAGCGACCATTAGCTTTGGATATCCATTCCTTAACTAACCGGATGACACAGCTCAATATCTCTGATTCCCGGTGTGTACTAGCTTATGTGGATGCTATGTCATCTCTGTTGGATCGGATTCGCAGCCGTCAATTTGAGGATGAGGACTTAGTGGCACTTCGAGATCGAGTTTTGGGAGGTGACAGTGGCCTGCCTACCTTAGATTTAGATGGGGTTTTAAAATTTGGTGATCGAATTTGTGTTCCAAGAGTTAGGGGTTTGATTCAGATGATTCTTACCAACGCCCATGACTCCAAATATTCTATTCATCCGGGCATAGCTAAGATGTATCGGGACTTGAGACTGCACTACTGGTGGAGCGGCAAGAGGAGAGAAGTTACAGATTATGTATCGCGTTGCTTTAGCTGTCAGCAGGTTAAGGCTGAACATTTGAGGCCTGGGGGCGAGCTTCAGATTTTACCCATTCCTGAGTGAAAATGGGAGAGGATTACCATGGACTTCGTTGTAGGATTACCCAACACTTCCCGTGGTCTCGATAGTATTTGGGTCATCGTGGATCGATTGACCAACACACTTCATTCCTGTCCATACTTCCTACAGTGCTGAGAGGTTAGTCCGTATCTACATTCGAGAGGCGGTTCGTCTTCATGGTGTGCCGGTTTCCATCATCTCAGACCGGGGCCCACAGTTCACGTCTAGGTTCTAGAGGACCTTCCAGGATGAGTTGTGTACCCGTGTTGACCTTAGCACAACATACCACCCGTAGACTGATGGTCAATCGGAGCGCACGATTCAGGTTCTTGAGGACATGTTGTGGACTTGTGTTATGGTTTTTGGGGGTCAGTGGGACCAGCATTTGCCTTTGGCAGAGTTTGCGTACAACAACAGCTACCACTCGAGTATTCAGATGGCCCCATTCGAGGCCTTAGATGGTAGTTGTTGTCGCTCTCCAGTTGGTTGGTTTGAGCCTACAGAGCCCAGGCCGCGCGGTACAGACTTGATGTGAGAGGCTTTAGATCATGTAAGGGTGATTCAAGATAGGCTCAGGATAGCCCATAGTAGACATCAGATTTATGTAGACAATAGGCATCGACCGTTGAAATATACTGTTGTTGATAGAGTATTCCTTCGTGTGTCGCCCATGAAGGGTGTAAGGAGATTTGGGAGTCGGGGCAAGCTTAGCCCCATGTATATAGGTCCTTTTGAGATATTGAGGACAGTTGGGGAGGTCGCATATGAGTTAGCTTTACCCCCGGCCTTTTTAGCTATTCACCCAGTTTTTCATGTTTTGATGTTGCGCATATATGTTCCAGATGAGTCCTATGTGATTCAGTAAGATACAGTTGACTTGGATGACAGTTTGAGATACATTGAGGAGCCAGTTGCTATTTTGGCCAGAGATGTCCTACGATTGCGTTCCAGAGCCATTCCTCCGGTTAAGGTCCATTGGAGACATCATCCTTTTGAGGAGGCTACCTCGGAGACCGAGCATGAGAGGCGGGCGCAGTTCCCCGACTTATTTGAGCCTTCAGGTACTTCTTGACTCTTACTTTCGCAGACGAAATTTCTTTTAGTAGTGGATAATATAATGACCCTCCAGGTCATTTTTAAATTAAAGCATTCATTCCATCATTTAGAGCGTTTCTGTAGTGACCCCAAGTCATTTATGAGTTGCTAGCACTGACTGTTCGGTTGCCTGGTCGTTTGTTTGGATTTTAGGCCCGTTTCCCTGTTTTGGATATTTTATAAGTTGAAAAGTTGACTTTGGTCAAAAATTCAGGTAAAAGACCTTAGAATAAAATTGGAGTTCGATGCGAGATTTGTACTGATCACAGGAGCCTTCGGTATATTATGAGCCATAGGGACCTTAATTCGAGACAGCGCCGTTGGATTGAGCTCCTAATGGACTATGACCTCTCTATTCTCTACCATCCGGGCAAGGCGAATGTAGTAGCGGACGCCTTGAGTCGAAAGGAAGTGAGTATGGGTAGTCAAGCCTTTCTCTCTACTACGGAGCGACCATTAGCTTTGGACATCCAGTCCTTAGCTAATCGGATGATACGGCTTGATATCTCTGATTCTCGGTGGGTACTAGCTTGTGTGGATGCTCAGTCATCTTTGTTGGATCGGATTGGCAGCCGACAGTTTGAGGATGAGGACTTAGTGGCACTTCGAGATCGAGTTTTGGGAGGTGACACTGGCCTACCTACCTTAGATTTAGATTGGGTTTTAAGATTTGGTGATCGATTTTGTGTTCCAAGAGTTAAGGGTTTGATTCAGATGATTCTTACCGACGCCCATGACTCCAAATATTCTATTCATTCGGGCACAGCTAAGATGTATCGAGACTTAAGGCAGCACTAGTGGTGGAGCGGCAGGAGAAGAGATATTTCGGATTTTGTATCGCGTTGCTTGAGTTGTTAGCAGGTTAAGGACGAACATTTGAGGCCTGGTGGCGAGCTTCAAATTTTACCCATTTCTGAGTGGAAATTGGAAAGGATCACCATGGACTTCGTTGTAGGATTACCCAGCACTTTCCGTGGTCTTGATAGAATTTGGGTCATCGTGGATCGATTGACCAAGTCAGCACACTTCATTCCTATCCATACTTCCTACAGTGCTGAGAGGTTAGCCTGTATCTACAGTCGAGAAGTGGTTCGTTTTCATGGTGTGCCTGTTTCCATCATCTTAGACCAGGGCCCACAGTTCACATCTAGCGTTTAGAGGACCTTCCAGGATGAGTCAGGTACCCGTGTTGACATTAGCACAACATTCCACCCGCAGACTAATGGTCAATCGGAGCGCACGATTCAAGTTCATGAGGACATGTTGCGGGCTTGTATTATGGTTATTAGGGGTCAGTAGGACCAACATTTGCCTTTGGCAGAGTTTGCGTACAACAACAACTACCACTCGAGTATTCAGATGGCCCCATTCGAGGCCTTATATTGTAGGCGTTGTCGCTCTCTAGTTGGTTGGTTTGAGTCTACAGAGCCCAGGACAGCCTGGAGTAAACATTAGAGTTATGCAGACCGTAGGCGTCAACTGTTGAAATTTGTTGTTGGTGATTGAGTATTCCTCCGTGTGTCTCCTATGAAGGGTGTAATGAGATTTGGGAGGCGGGGCAAGCTTAGCCCCATGTATATAAGTCCTTTTGAGATATTGAGGACAGTTGTGGAGGTCGCATATGAATTAGCTTTACCCCCGGTCTTTTCAGCTATTCACCCAGTTATTCACGTTTCGATGTTGCGCTGGTATGTTCCAAATGTGTCACATGTGATTCAGTATGATGCAGTTGACATGGATGACAGTTTGAGATACATTGAGGAGCCAGTTGCTATTTTGGCCAGAGATGTCATACGATTGCGTTCCAGAGCCATTCCTCCGGTTAAGGTCCATTGGAGACATCATCCTGTTTAGGAGGCCACCTCGGAGACCGAGCATGAGATGCGGGCGTAGTTCCCCGGCTTATTTGAGCCTTCAGGTACTTCTTGACTCTTACTTTCGCGGACGAAATTTCTTTTAGTAGTGGATATTATAATGACCCTCAAGGTCATTTTCAAATTAAAGCATTCATTCCATCATTTAGAGCATTTTTGTAGTGACCCCAAGTCATTTATGACTTGCTAGCACTGACTGTTCGGTCGCCTGGTCGTTTGTTTGGGTTTTAGGCCCGTTACCCTTTTTGGAGATTTTATAACTTGAAAAGTTGACTTTGGTTAAAAATTCAGGTAAAAGACCTCAGAATAAAATTATTACGATTCGATCAGCTCCAAAATGGCCAAATTTGGCTAGTAGCATGGTCAACACGAGTATCGAGGCAGTCGGTAGAGTTTAGGGCCATTTGACCTTTTTGCCCTTGCAATTTGGCCTATAGTTGACTTTGGTCAACCTTCTTGGAAGACGTGCTCAAATGAAAATTCTGACAGGTAAGTTAGCTTTGGAATATCGATTTTGGTCTAGAACGACTCTTTGTTCACTTCCCGAGGCTTTAGATGCCCGTTGTGGAATCTGGCTCAAAACGATACTGGGTGTGGGACCCACTTTTTATCAAAGCGATATCCAAAAGAAATTCCGACTTCACTATTGAGTCCGAAATATCATTTCTAATCAGATTCCATATATGGATTGTGTTTTTCTGACTCCGAACGAGTCCGAAACATCAAAATTTAAGTTTGAAAAGTTGTTGAATTCTAACTCGGTGATGACGTGGCAGAGCCACGCGACTCCACGTGGTAGCGTGTTGAAATCGGAAAATTTCCAGATTTAAGGACAATTTTCGTCCATTTTTTTTCCTCATCTTCAAACAAAGATATCTCCTCCATTTTAAGCTCAAATTAGGTGATTCAAAAGGCTAATTTCAAGAGAATTTCGTGGGGAATCTAGAGGTGAGCTCAGAAACACGAGGAGAGGCTTCGTTTATGTTAAGAAATCTAATTTAGCTATTGCTAGAGTGATTTTCGGAATGATTTTTTTATTGAACTTTGAAAGGTTAGATCTTGATCATCTTAGGTCCGTTTTGACTCATTCTTGAGGCTAACTTGTAGAGTTTTTTACAAGGATCGTCGTGGTATAATCTGTTTGGATTTGAAGGGTCTCGTTTTTCCAAAATTTGGTGATCAAGGGGCTTCCAGGTCGTAAGTCAAGACTTTTTAATGATTTTAATTGTTGGGGCTGATTTGCTATGTTTTAGGCATCTTTTTGTGCTAAATTTAGGGTATTTGTTGGTAAGGTATTTGGGACGTTTTCACGGATTCATTTTCGGGATTCCAATTGTGGGTCCCACAATCCCATTTTAGACCCAACTTTGGATCCGTCTCTGAAAAATATAATTTCAGTCTCAACATATTCATAATGACGAGATGATTAACCTTTTGATAGTGGGGAACCATTTGGAGACCGTTCGGAGGGGAAAATCTCTGGTACTGTGAGTTGGAGCACGCGTGATCGGCTTTCAGGTAGGCTATGGATTTCACCTCATGAGATTGAGCATGTTTAGGGAATTGTTTATTGATTTGCTTGAGTATGGAGGGGTTCAGGTGTCGAGCATGCTAAATTTCTATAATTCGTACCTTAGACCTTATTTCAGGAAATTATTGGATTATGAAAGCATGACTCTTGATATTATTGAACATCCATACCTTGTGGTGTGTATGATAATATTGATTTGAAGTATGTTTGGCCTTAGTCTAGGCTTAGACTAGTGTTGCCGTAGACTTGCGAGGATTCAGATGTCATTGGGCAGTAGAACTTTTCCCGACATCGTTTCGGACGATCAGCTCCTTGTAGACTGATATAGCAGACTTGAGTGTGATAGTCTGAGCCTTCGCTAGGCGGTAACTTAGCTTATGACCTTGTATCCATGATGCCCATCGTTTCTATCGGCTACAGATACCCGGTTAGAATCCGTGGTCCAGCTTACTTATGTCCACGCTTAGCTATAGTACCCTGTTCGTGTTCGTGGTCCAGCTTACCTATGATCTGATTTTGGCTACAGTACTTGGTTATAGTCCACGGTCCAGCCCACCAGTGCCCGACCTTTGGCTATTGCACCCGGTTCGAGTCCGTGGTCCAGCCCATATAGGTTGACTAATTAGCTATAGGGCCCGATTTGAGTCTATGGTCCAGCTTACACGTGGTGCGTTCCCAATTCTTTACTAAAGCTTCAGTTTAGTCTTGATTACTCTCATCTGTAGGTTGAGGTTTTGGAGGTTGGAAATGTTCTGATTAAAGTTCGGGACGTAATGAGATCTTGGAATATAATTGGCTATAGTTCAGTTAAAGTCCGGAAATTGGTAATATTGTGATAGACCTTCTAGCTCCATTATTTTACTTCAACTGTCGGTGCATCTGCCGAGCTTATGGGGGTCCGTGTAGGTGGTTTCTTTTATTGTGCAAGAGCGTACCCGTCGGGTTTATGGGAGCCCGGTGGAGTTAGGTAGATTCCTTGTCTTTGTTGCCTGTACGCTCGTGTACATACCCATATTTACTACTCTATTGCCCTTGATTGTGACCCTTTATTCGCATTTCAATTCACTTTTGATTATATTGCTCAGTCGGCTTCATGCCTACTGTGTACCTGTTGTTTCGGTACTCATACTACACTCTGCATCTATTTTCGTGATGTAGGTCCGAGTACTAGCTACCGACGTTGATTCGAGCCAGCTGTGGTCGTGATCGGAAGCAAGGGTGAGCACACAACGTCCTGGATTTGCCCGTCTCCTTCTGTACTTACTTTTGCTTGTCTTTTGCCTTTTTATACAGCTTGTTTATGTAATCCACTTTTAGGACTTGTACTTTTGTTAGCAGCTCTGTTCTTGTGACTTCCAGAGACGTCCGTTACATATCTTCGGGAGGCTACAGGATGTCTTTAGGAACGTGTCGCTTTTGTATCACTGTCTTGCATTGTGTGTCTTATCGGTTTCTGAAAATCTTACTTGTTCCACTCTTTTACATGGAAGGCTCGCACGCGTGGTAGGGCCCCAGCTAGGGGTAGAGGCCGACCTCGAGGTCGTGCTAGAGCTACAGCACCAACCCAGGACCGAGAGCTAACTCTGGAGCCGGTGATAGAGCCACCAGCAGCTCCAACACAGCAGCAACCGATGGGCCCGGGACCAGCCCATCCACTGCCCGAGCCTGTGTCAGCTCCAGGTATACAGGTTGTGCTCGTATAGATACTAGCTACCATTGGGGGTATGAAGCAGGCCCCAACTCCAACCGTTCCAGTACCGCAGGGCCAGCCTGCACCAGCGGCACCGGTTGTTCAGCAGCTAGCGGCACCGGTTGTTCAACTGCTAGCGGCACCGGTTGTTCAGCCTGACGATTTGGAGGGCGTCATGCCACTTCGGGAGAAGAAGATGATTGGGGTGTTTCTTAGACTATCACTGTCGAGGTTTTCTGGGGCTGTGGGTGAGGATTCCCACTAGTTTCTACTTACTTGCCGCGAGCAGCTACAAACATTGTGTTTAGTGGAGTCGAGAGGAGCGGACTTCACCGTTTACCAGCTAGACGGTCCCGCCAGGCAGTGGTGGCGTACATACTTAGAGACCAGGCCAGCTGGGTCTCCACCGGTCACATGGATTGAGTTTTTCAAAGGCCTTCTTGGCCCGATTTATTCCCAGGAGCATCAGAGATTAGCTTAGAGTTCAGTTTGCTCGGTTAGTGCTGGGCTCCATGACAGTATCAGAGTATGAGGCCCGATTCCACGAGCTCTCCATGCTTTTCGCCATGATATTAC
>NC_064283.1:45253088-45266560 GCF_019186545.1 Solanum stenotomum | reverse complement strand
ATGGTAAGTGCACTTTGTGTGACCTTAAGGTGGTGCCTTAGTGTGGGTGATGGTATGGGACGTTGCCCATACATTGTACAAAGGTATTGCGTAAGGGTTACTTAAGGTGGAGGTCCAAGGCAAGAAGGTAAAGGTAAATGGATTATGTATGTTTATGATGTATTGTGAAGCATATGACTTTGTATTGTTGGTTGTGACTTGTAAGGTGCCTATTTTATGTTGATGTTCATGAGATTTTATCAAAATGGCATGAAAGCATAACTTCCAAATAAATATCCTTTTTAGCATGTTTTGCATATCCTCATACTTAGTACGTGTGTTGTACTAACCCCTTTCTTCTATTTTACTACAAGTGTAGGTTGTGGTAACTAGGAGGGGATTGTGCTTTGGAGTTGCTTGGATTGCTTCACTCTTCCAAGTCTTTCGTATGTCCTCAAGATTCGAGGACTATGTTTAGAAGTTTCTTAGTCATTGTAATAGACACTTAAGTTTCATTTCATTTGTAAAGGGCCGTGTCCCTTAGTACGTTTTAAGTTCCTGTCTAAGATTGGCTAAAGAGACTTAGTAGTTCCGCTTGCGTATTGATGTTTTCAAATGTTGATGACTCTTGAAGTCTTATGGTTTTATTGAATAAAAGTTATAAATTCTTAGTGATTTTTATGATCTATGCAATGAATGAATGCTAAGGAAGTATAAGACCTCCGAGAGGTCGAATACGCATGTAACGACTAGGGGGTGCTCTCGGGTTGTTACATCAACATTTGGCCAAAATAGAATGTTATATGATTAAGAAAAAATCTACGTCAAAAGAATGCTCTACTAACCCTTAAATAGAAAATAAAATGGGAAAAGTGAATGAAAACACAAATAAAACCTGGTATTCATATAATTATTCAAACTAAAAAGTTCACCAACATGATTGATATAAATTTAAAATCAGGACCTATCCATCTCTCTTGATTGATTGAGGGAAAAGTAAATAAGCATAATTAACAAGAGGTATATAAGAGGAATCTTGTATGCAAAACAGTGAACAATCACTTCTATATGTCATGATATCAAACTCGACTATAACAAAAACATAAAGAAACCCACAATAATAATAAAAGTTGTGTTAGATAAAAGTAGTCGTCCTCCGATCCACCTTGCTTTCCTTCTAAGGCTGAAATAGAAGAAAGACTTTAGGAGTATATCTGTTCGTCTTTTCCACACAAATTCAAATAAAATAAATGTGCCCAAAAGTAAAGTTCCAACATTCTGCTTTCTTTCTATTTCAATCTGTTTTTACTTCCTGTAAAATTGAGGAAGGAAAATCAAGAAAAGAACTTAAGATGAATTGTTTCAAATAACTCTATCCAAGATTTCCTATTAAAATTGAGGAAAGAAAATCAAGAAAAAGAACTCTTTATAAAAAAAAAATAAAAAATCAAGAGAAGAACTCAAGTTGTACCAAAACTAAAATCTTGAACAGTCAGTATTATATCCTAAAAAAATGAAAAATCATGTATGCCTCCACTTCCTCACCAATTCAACAAATGACTAAAGAACAACATAAAGATTCCCTGAACTGTTCCAACTCCACAGTTTTCAACAATTTTTTTTTCTTGAAAGAGAAGAAATCAAAGAACCTTAGGATTGCCTCTGGTGCATAAGGGGACAAGAACTCTATTAAGAGCATTGATATTTCGGCACTGGTGGTTGCAACAACAACATCATAATAAGTAAATTCAGTGCAAATTTTCTGACAATTGCACTATTTTCCTCTCACCTCCAGCTGCTACTTCTGCAACCTCATATTACACGTGCCAAATGAAACTGAATGCTCTTCACATAATTTAGCCCACACATGAAGCACACGACTCCTTGCATAGGCTGATACATCCCTACAAACAAGATTTCCAACATGGCTTGAGTGGTTCGGAGACGAATCGATTTAGAACCCACTTCAACTTCACTATCATCAAAAGCCTTCGTGACCAACTTACCCAACATCGCAACAAGAACATTTCTCATCTAATTAGATTCAACTCCAAAATGTGGTATTAATAAGCCAATAGTAGTTGAGACCAACTTAGGCAATCTATCAACAAACTCTACAAGAAAGCGCTAAACCTTTTCGACCCCTACTGTATCCATCACATAATCTTTCGGGGGCAGTCCTTCCTATCTCTCTGATAAGAGAATAACCCATGCTACCATCAACACACTTTTTTTCAACCCAAGCAACTGTATCAGCCAAATGGGAAACTGCAAAATCATATTTTTGAACCAGATGCAAAATTGAAGCACATGATTGTGCAGCATAGTGGTATTTGGTAATTGGTAGCACATGTCCCGATTATGCGAGTCAAGGCGCCTTTTGTCTCTGAATATTTTAAGATTACTGCATTCTCGAACACCGAAAAAGCATTTCTATAACAAACCACATCATCAGATTGAGTTAGTATTTTGATCCACTAAAAGATAATCAGCTCAACGAAAAGGAAAGAACCTTACTTAACCANGCACATGATTATGCAGCATAGTGGTATTTGGTAATTGGTAGCACATGTCCCGATTATGCGAGTCAAGGCGCCTTTTGTCTCTGAATATTTTAAGATTACTGCATTCTCGAACACCGAAAAAGCATTTCTATAACAAACCACATCATCAGATTGAGTTAGTATTTTGATCCACTAAAAGATAATCAGCTCAACGAAAAGGAAAGAACCTTACTTAACCATGAAGGACAAGTAATTTTCATTAGGGTCTGATGATCCAGGAGCAACGAGAGGTTGATCTCTAAAGAATTTGCAACTTAGTTCGGTATCCTTGCCATTTGTGACTCCCAATTCCACGCAATAACAAATTACTTCTTTCAACTAGTCGACGTTGCTTTCCACTTGCGTGATTGATTCTACAAGGACTAAACTGCGTAGAAGACATCGCCAAAAAAGAATTTGCTATGAGTTTGCAGCAACACAGCGCAACATCCTTCTGTGTAGCTCCATCCTAATCTTCTAAATATAAAACAACAGACTCCCTTGCGTTTCTCAAGAAAATCATGCCCCCGTAACCCCAAATCCGCTATCAAACTAAACTGTCAAGAAGGGAAATAAAGTGAACAAAAATATAGATGACAAACCTTGAAATTAAAACGAGCAAGAGTTTGCAAAGTAAGTTGAACTAGCGCAGAACCACTCAGTTTTGGTACTTGGGGGGTAATTGTAGCAAGATGCCCTCGACTCAAAGCAACTGATTGTCTTGACATTGGATATGGGATCTTGAAAGGATTGCTGAGATACATTTCAAGCAGTCGATTGTGAATGGTCGGCAACAAAGGTGGAATGCTGAGATAGAAAATACACATGTTACATAGAGCAACACCACACAAAAGAACCAGTTCATGAAAGTTCTGCTCAAACTCAGAGAACCTTTCAGATAGTAACTCCAACGAATCAACCAGTGTTACGAAAAACCCAGCAAAAAACATAGGATCCAAGAGACCACAAACATGAGGCTCCATGGTTGGTCCTATTGCTTTAACAATATTTCCAACAGATGCTAGAGCCTCAAGTGAAGGTCTGCCTCTACCGGAGCAATCTCAGAGAAACATATTTCACCTGTCAGGGTTATTGCTTCACGCATATAAATGTTACAGAAAGAACCTACAACATAAATGAGTAATGTTGCGACACAGAAAATACATATGTTACCCTTGAGCAACACCGCACAAAAACAAGTTCATGAAAATTCTGGTCCAACTCAGGGAGAACCTTTCAGTTATTTATAACTTCTTTATAAATTATGAACACAGAAAAGATAATTTCCCAATAAAAGAACTGGAAACATTACTGCAAGTACATTTGCAAGCTCAAGAAGTCTGGAGGAATGTAAGTTTTTCCTTATCAGCGGACCACTTAAGTTATCCACTTCGTTTATTTAAACTTATGATTCTATCCGACCTAATTTGTTTGATTAAGATTAAGACTAGAGTGGCATGACCCGTGCTCCCAACATTTTACACTTAAAAAGCGATAGATGCACGAAGATATACAACTATAAACAATATCAATATATTGCAACTGTATTGATGCAGAAGTATTTAATACCTTTCATAGGGAAAACATTGTCTTTCTTTTCCATCAACAAAGGCGTATAGGAATTATCCATTATGGTGGCCACTATAAATTTCTTATAAAAAAATTCTACCAAGTGCAAAGTTAGTTCTATCCACTAAAAGAACAAAAAGGTAGTATATAAATAATCAAGGAAATATTCATAAGTCCAATTTGAAATATAACATATATACCAGTCTAGTACCAGACTTCAAAAAAAGAAGGGAAGAATTCAGAGTCCTATTCATAGACCATTCTAATAGTCATTATACAACAACAATCCATATCTTCAAATACCTCATGAACATATCCTAATTCAACAGTGCTGGAGGTGGAGCCCCTAGTTTAGCAATCATTCTTCAACAATCCAAAAAGACAAAAGATATATCATAGGAAGCAAATAGGTCCCTTGAAAAGATATGTATCAATCTATCAAGTAAGGTGGAAATAAAAGAAGTGTATACATTTTATAAGAAGATAACAAAATCTTATGAAACAATGCAGTAAGAAAGAATTGCTGGAAAAGAAACATAAAAGAAATGACCCTATTTAACAGAAAAGCTTTGTACTTACCATCTTAATATAAAGTATGAAAACATATTGTTTCCAGTCATGTTGTATGTAAGCTAATATGAAGATACAATAAAATGTCAAGCCAAAAAAAATGTAGTCCTCAAGTCTAGAGATACCTATATATGATGTAAGCACATTCACAACCCCATTGATAAATAAACTTGGACAAAAAGTCAACTATGCATCTTAATAAAGAAAACAGTTGAACATCATTCTATTTCTTCTCATTACCAACAAAAAGAAAAGGTGCTATCAAAAATAAAGGATCACGAAAAGCTATATAAGGTGTCCTTTTTTGGGATGAATAAGAAGCTCAGAAGCTATCATGTCTCCACCCCACCCAAAAGAAAACAAAGAAATTAATTGATAACTCAAAAGATGTTATCAGTTATATCACAATTCATATATCCTTCTGAAATTCTAGATAATTTAAGTTGCTATCTTTGTAAGTTTTTTTGAGCATCTGTGAAGATAAAAGTAACCATCTAACATACTTCTGGGTCATTCTTATGGCATAGATACCATTAACGTTCTCCGCAGTTTGTACCAAACGAAAATTAATAGTAATAAGGATGTACCCAAAATTTTAGTGAATGATAGGGACTACTCCTCTTAGAAGCCATTCTACCCCCAAAACAGTAACAAATACTCAATGAATACCAAGATGAAAAACATGTGCTGCTAGAATCTAGATTTTATTAACTTGAAGAGTTCGAACTACCAACCTTGGCTAAATCAAGCAGTAAAAATGCTAAATAACATCTTTGCTAGTTCCCTGTGATGGTTCTCCTTACTGAGTGTAGTTGTACCAGATGATAATCCCAAAAAGTTTTGTTTGCAGTCATCAAAAGTAACAACTAAAAAGTTTCCTTTAACAGTCACCAAAAGTAACGAAAATAAGGAAGATACTTCCTACAATCATAGACAATACCGAGAAAGTCAAAATATATGAAAAGAGAATTCAAGTTACATTATATTTCAATCATCTCAATTTAAAAGTCTGATCCCATACCATTTGTCGGTTCGAAATTTATCTTATTGGTAGGAGAGGGCATTTTTTGGTAGTGTGGTAGGTGGTAGTGTGGTAGGTGAGGAATTTATCTTAAAGATTTTAGTATAATATTCTTTTTTCAAAAATCTTAATCTTGATATCTCTATAATATTATTTATGATATACTCTAGATATAACATATCTTGGGTTCTTAGGTACATATATAAATTTTCTACCATTAATTGTTCTAATAGTTTTATATCTTCCATAGATTCTGTCCAATATTGTAAATATTCGTAGTTCATTTTAGTCTGAATTTATTTCTAAATCATGCCATTCTATTCTTTCGTAGTCTAAATCATGTAGGTCTATTTCATACCATTATTGGTTCAATATATCTTCTGATTCGTTATCATTAAATATTTTTTCCCATATGATTCTTCTTAATTCAATTATTTTTGTATCTTTAAGTATATATAAGATTAGAGTTTCATAATTTTTTATCATTTCATCATGAATGTATGTAGTCATGTTCTTTAACATGCAGGTTTTTTATCTCAAATTATTCCTTCCTATCATATTCATAATTGATTAAATTCATATTAGATCATTATGAACTAGATTATCTGTTTATCATGTTCTCCTGTCACTACTAGCATCGTACTTTAGCGGATACTTCCTTCTTATCAGCGCCTCAACTTTGTTTACTCCCCTAAATGGCTTTCCTCGCCTACTGGTTTCAACATTAGGATGACATAGTATAGAAGTTTTCTCCCTGTTTCCAGTGTGCTAATAAACTAGAAATCATGATTCAAATAATTCTAATACATAATAACTAACATAAACTTATTCAATCATATATATGATATTTAGGAATATATGAAATTAGTTCTGCATATTTTTTGAACAATATACCTTTGCTTCTTGCTTAGCCATGCTATCTGAAGTATCTGATTGGATTTCAGATTTATCCATTAACTTTTAAGTATTTAGTATCTTGAGAGAGTGGTTTTTTATGAAAGCTTTTATTATGTTAGGCGTTGCCTGCCTTTTCATTTACACATACCTTCCTTATATAGAAATGAATTTTTACGTACTCCCCTACTTACAATAATTTATTCCTATTATAATAATCATAAAGACAATAATGTAAGACAATAATGTGCACCTACTATAATAATAATAAGGACAATAATGTGTTCCTACTTTATGACTTTTTACACCTACTTTATGACTTTTTACATATTTTGTACACTTGTCTTCTTTGTTTTCTTCTTTCTATCTTATCTCATCTCTTTTTCTACGACATGTGTTCATCTTCTTCTTATTTTCTCCTTCTTATCTTCTTTCATCTTTATCTTATGTGATCATTCCAACTGTACATCTGGGATTATATTATCTTCTCCGTTACATTTTGTACATATATGGTCAGGATATTTGTGTCCAATTAATTTACAAGACCTGGTTAATAATTCTTTTGAAATAAATCTTGTCTTCAAAGCTCTTGTTGTAGGTCGTTCTTCTGGCTTTAATAATGATAAGATCCATCGCTGGACTTCATCCATATCTGCTCTTCTCTTGAATTTGAATATATCATTAACTGATTTCTTGAATAGTAGCTCCATATAGCATTTCCGTTTAAATAATTATTTGATAGCTCTTATATAATGGTTGATATACCAATTATTCTCTTATTGGCATAAAAACTGGGTATCTCACTTTTTTGTATCTCTGGTTGTTGTTCGATATCTTCCGGTATTATCATATCTTTTGTTAGTCCTATCATTACCACTTGTATCGGAGGTTTTATTTCCTCGTATAATATCTCTGCTGTTGCCGTATAAAATTTTACATAGAATAAATTTCCCTTATTAACTCTCTTATATGTAATAAATGCTTTATGTAGTTTTGGTATTCCACTTAGTTCCTCACCATCATATGTGTATACTGTATTGAATAGTCCATAGTTGTAACATGTCCTTACTAAGTTGGCGTTAGTTTTCAGTTGTGCAATCAGTTTATTATAACCTTGTAATTTTTGGGTTAAATAATCTTGGTTGGGTTCTTGGGTTGTAGTAGATCTGGGGTTAAGATTTAAAAATATTTGGATTTTGTATATATTTTCTATATAGGTTCGCGTAATATGGTTATATGTTCTTTTGTCATGGTGTATGCTATCCGCATATGTAGAAGTTTGGGGTTTTATAGTTAATATGTTTTTTGGTGTTAGCCTCGGGGTGAATAGTTTTTCGAATAGTTGGTTTAAGTTTGAATTCTTTTGTTTTTCACTAACTCGTTAAAACCCATAACATTTGTTTAAATACAACTGCAGGTACAAGCAAATGAGTTAGTGAAAAACAAAAGAATTCAAACTTAAACCAACTATTCGAAAAACCATTCACTCCTGAATATTCTATAATATATATGAATTTTTCTAATAATCTTATGTGTTCATCTTGGGTTTTAGAATATAGTAATATATCATCAATATATACTACACAATTTTTTAGTTGTTTAAAGTAGTTATCCATAAAGTGTTGATATCTACCTGGGCCATTTTTATATTCAAATGGTAATACATTCCATTCATAAAATCCTCGTGGTACTGTAAATACTGTAAGTTTTTTAGATTCTTCTTCTAATTTTAAGTGGTAAAATCTTGATTTGCAGTCAAATTTACTAAAATAATTATATCCTTGTATTTGTCTTATTTTTAATATTTTATTTGGTATTGGGTAATTATATGTTTTAGTTTTTGCATTTAAATTTCTATAATTAATAACCATTCTACCTTTTCCTCTTTTTTGTTCACTATGTTTATTTACTATAAATGCTGGGCTTGTATGCTTGCTATTGCTTTCTTGTATATACCCTTTTTCTAGTAATTCACTTATATGTATCTTAAATTCTGTTAAATCATTAAAATTATATTTTAATGATTTTTGGGTTATTATACTATTATTATCAATTAGCTTAGTTTATATTTTTGTTTTATGTTTTTCCCATCCTTATAAAGGATCTTCACTATATAATAATTCTAACTTATCTTGGATTATTTTTACTTTATCTATAGAGAATATAATTAATTCCATCTTAGGGTCTTCTTCTTTTATATTTTCTAATTTTTGTGCAATTTTTTCACTTCCTTTTATCCATTCTGTTGTTTTTAGTTTTTTGTTATTTACTCTTTTTGCTCCTATTTTTTATTTACACGGTGTTGTGAACCATCAGTGTGTTTTTGTTATTATATGTGGGTATAATTTTTGTAAAAATGGCATCCCTAATAGCATATCTTTTGTACTCAATTCAAAGTTATATATTTCCTCTATAATTAATATCTTATCCCATATTTGTATTTTTATATTTTTTGTCTTATATGTGATCATGCTTCCTTCATTATTAAATCTTGTTACTACTATCAGTGTTTTTAATTTTTCCCACTTATCTTCTGGTAAACAATAGTATTTACATATATTAGCTTCTGCTTCCGTATCTATCATTGGTGTATAATATCTGTTGTAATATCCCTCTATTATTATCTTTGCAAGTATATATATTTTCATTTTTTTATCATACTAAAGTCCTTTTTATTATTACACTTTTATTTTCATAATTTATTATTAACTATTTGTCTTCTAGATTATATGGTTTTACTTGTTCTAGCCATTTTATTCCTAAAGTGATATTTTCATCTCCTTGATATATTTTTAATTTTATTACTAGTGGTACTCCTCCAATGATTATTTCCTTTTCTATAGTTTCTTCGGTATACATTAATGCTTTTGGTAGTTCGGGGCATAATTGTTCAGTAGTTATTATTTCATCTTCCGTCACTAATTCTCTTGTAATATAGTTTTCTTTTTGTCCTGTATTTATTAATATTAAATATTTTCGTTGTCCCATTACTCCCGTTATGTAGTAATGATGTGGTTTTATTTCTTCTTCCATTGATTTTTGTGGAGTTTTATCTATTCTTCTTGATGTACTCATTTTTTATGATATTTGGGGTATTTCATTGTTTATTCTTTTTGATGTACTTAGTCTTTCTTTTACTATTTCTAAATCTTCTTCTATATCAATTTCATTATAACTATAATCATTATTATCTATGACTGTAACTATCCTTTCAAAAGGATTTTCTATTTTTATTTTATTTATTTTATTTTTTGTTGTTATTTTATGTTTTGTTGTTAAAACATATAAGTTTTTACATCTAGTTGTAAATATTTTACTTCCCGGGGCTAGTTCTATTCCTGACATTTTCCAATATAATACTAGTGATTTATTTATGTTTCTGTCATTTATTGCTACTGAGTAGTTAGCACTTATTATAAATTTAAATTTTTGGTATATGAGGTTACCTTTTACTACACTTATTATACTTTTTTCTATAGGTTGTATGATCCTATCATCTGCTAAGTATATTTCTATGGGTGTATCTATTCTTTCTATAAAACATGCTTTTATTAATATTTTCGTTCCTCCTAAATGTACAAATTTAATTGGATTTTAGCCTTAATATCTTGTATTTCTTTATTTATTATTCGTTTGTTTATTATTGGTATTTTAGTCTTTCCCTTGGTGTATTTACAATCTATGATCTGTTCTCTTTGACTTACTACATAATATTCTTCTTTTTGTCATTTAAACCAGTTTCTTATTGTTGGTATTTCGAATATTTTTTCTACACTTAGTTCTAATTCTTTTCATTTTATTTGTTCAAATATGTTATTATCAAATATTATTTTTTGTTCTGCCAATTCTTCATCTTGATATTTTTCTTTAGTTATTATTTGTATATCTGTTTCAGTCATTGATATAGTATTCATTATCTGATTCTATTACTGAATTATTTTCCATTTCGTCTGTTTCATTTTCTAATAATTCATATATACTATCTTCACTTTCTAATTCATAATCTACGTACTCTATCTGTGTATATTTTTATCGTCTATTATTATTTCTGATATTTGTTTTTTCTTCGGATTTTTAGGTAATTTACAATCTCTAGCTATATGTCCTAATTTTCCACAATTATAACAAGTACATTCCGTTAGTTTTCTTTTTGGTCTATATGGTCTTTTGGTATTGTAATTTTTACATAGTATCTTCTTCTTGGTTTTTTATAATTATATTTTGATCTATCTTTTTTGTTATATCTCTTTTAATAGTAATTGTCCGTACAACTAAATTGGGGTGCCGTTTTATTTTTGTAACATGCTAAGCTTTTTACTAGTATTTTTTCCATTTTTATTTCTTCTTTATATCTTTCACATAGTTCTATAAACCATCGATGTAAGAATTTTATTCTAGCTCCTAAGGTATCTGTTAATTCTGCTTCATTCCAGCCTTTTATTACTTTTGAATTAAAAGGTTCCGGTAATTTTGTAAAAATATAATTTTCTTATTTCTTTACTTTCGTCTATGCTATATGTTCCTTTATAATAGTATTCTCTAAATGCACATGTATATTCATCTATATAACACATGTTACATATTGCTAATTTTGTTATTAGATTCTGGTTTATGATTTTTTCTTTATTTTGTTCTTCTACTTCTGTTGTCATACTATTAAATTCATTTCATCTAGCTATGTCATATTTATATAATATTTCCATAGTTGTAGCAGCTATTCCACCATCAAATTTTTTATTACTTCTTAGAGTTTGTAAACTTTCATCTGATAAATTTTGTAGCCATAATTATACTGTTCCTATAAGTGTTCTTTCTATATATCATGATGTTTCTGTTATTATTATTTTGTTATCTATTAATTGTTTTGATATATATCTCATCCATAATTGGATTGTTTTATTTATATCTGCTACACAGTCTAAATCTAAAAAATTATGTTGTTCAGTTATTGGTTTAGGCGTCCATTTTTTATTTAATCTTTTATCCCATATAGTTTGTTCTCTATCATATTGTCCATAGTTTTCATTATAATATTTTGGATTTAACTTTTTGGGTTTTTTAATCCTGATGTGCTAGGTTTTTCATCCATGTCTACGTCTCCTGTATTTTCTTCAAAATTCTTTGTATTATCTGTGTTTGCTAAAAGTTCTGTATATGTTTCGCTTGTTTCCGAATATTGTTCATCTAGACCATTGTTATTTATTTAATCAATTCTTATTTCGGGTAGATTATTTTGATTATTTTCTTCTTTTACTTCTAATTCATTTTCTAATTGCAATTTTTCTTTAAATTTATTTATCTCATTTGCTAATTTTGTTTTTTATTCTTTTTCTTTTTGTTTCATTTCATACATCTCTTTTAGCATTGCCAACTCTTTTTCTCGTTCTATTATTTCAGTAGTTTTTACTTCTTCTAATTGTTGTACTTCCTTTTTTGCTTGTTGTTTTATTTTTTCAATTCTCGTTTTTCTATCTATTTCTTCATTTTCTTTTTTTATTCTTATCATAGCAGTTAAACTATCTTCTAGTTTTACCGTTTCGTTTTCTAACATTTAACTTAGATTGTCACCTATTTTGTTGTATCTTCTTCCTAGATTAGAAAATATTATCTTTATTTTAATCCGTCATAATTTTCACATATTTTATCGTCTATGACATATTCTTCCTTATTCATTTATAGATTGTGTTGAAGTTTATATTCTAAACTTTCTATCTGTATCTGTAGATATAAAATAGTTTTCCTTTATGCTACTATAGATTTTTTACAAATTCTTGCAAATATATTGTTGTTAAGTCTATTTTGCCTATGTCCTAATTCTTGTCTTTTCGCTATAATTATTTCAGTAAGTTTTTGTCTATATTCATTATTCTCGTTACTCATTGTATTTTCAAATATTGAATATATTTATATTCTATTTTAGATATATTATCTATTAATTGATCTAATTTTTCGTTATCAGTTTTTGTGATATTGAGTTATTTATATTCCGGATACAACTTGTTTAATTTTCTTCTTATTTTTCTTAATTTTCTACTAGTACGTTTCTTCTCATATTAATTTTCACTCATAGTACTGGCCATTGGAGAAAATATTACCTATCAGTAGTATTATATAGAATATCCAATTAGTTCAAGAAAAATAGCAGATATTCATTCGTAAGATGACAATGTTAAGAAACTAAATTTAGATATGCTCAAAAATGACATTTCATCTTAAATTGAGCTCTAATACACATGATTGACCCTTTAAAATTTAGAGTGTGTCATTCCGGAGGCACGACTGGCAGTTGTTTGTTTTATGAAACTAAACAACCAAACTAAATCTTTTGGGCCAGTGTTAACCATACATATAGCAACCAATAGTAGATATTATTGTTGAATAGATAAGTAAGAGATGTAGTGGCACCTAATGAACATATTATGACAAGGAAGAGCTCATATTGTGTTTATATTTGTACTCCAAACAATCTGAATTAAAGGGTTCAACAACTCTAAATGCCCCAATTATTATGTTTAGATGGTAGTTTTATCATGATATATGAATCCTTGAGTCGATTTCTTTTGGTTATACTCTGCCAAGCACAATATTTGTATTAGCTAGAACTCTACTCTTTATATTTGGTTGGAAAATGTTCCCCTCTGTCCTAATTTGGATATTTCGTTTACGATATGAAGAAAAATAAAAGTATAAAAGAATACATTCAGGTGAGCTACTTGGATCGAAGCATAATAAATCCATATCAGACACACACATTCAATATATATGCTCTAGTGATATAACTAATGATTAGAAATACTTAGCCCAAATTGATGTGTAAAATCAAAAATCAAATACAATTATTGATATGCATGTCCAGAAGAAGAAGAAGAATAACAAGGCACACACGAGATAAACTG